>NC_136264.1:197398856-197528577 GCF_964187855.1 Myxine glutinosa | reverse complement strand
ACGGGACGTCCTGTTTAATATCCATCCTATGGAGGGCACACACATTTATGAATCACGCAGCCTGTGAAACTCCGGGATGACATTTTGTAGCTGGATCTGGATTGTAACCCAGGCTAGACAGCTTATAGGCAAGTGTTAAACCCAGGCTGGACAACATACACAAATTTAAATGTTTCACAGAAAACGGCATTATTTATGTCACACGTATAGTTTTAGGTTTTCAAGAAAGTGATTTCAGGAAAATCTATAAACAAGTGTAATATTTCCTACTAGCGGGGTCACCCGTGGGAATCCCACGGGCATGGATGTGTGTGACATTTCGACATATTGAGTTAGATGCTGCACATTCATTTTTACAAAATGGTTACTGGCAAGTCATCAGATCCAGAAATGGTGTAATGAACACAATTTATTTATTTCACATAATATGTGACCCCTCACTCCTCTCCACCTGACACTCTCCTGTCTCCACCTGACACTCTCCTCTCTCCACCTAGCACTCCTCTCCTCTCCTCTCCAATCCCTCACATTCCTCTCCTTTCCAATCCCTCACCTCTCCAATCCCTCACACTCCTCTCCTCTCCAATCCCTCACATGCCTCTCCAATCGCACCTCACACTCCTCTCCAATCGCGCCTCACACTCCTCTCCAATCGCGCCTCACACTCCTCTCCAATCGCGCCTCACACTCCCCTCCAATCACTCCTCTCCAATCATGCCTCACACTCCTCTCCAATCGCGCCTCACACTCCTCTCCAATCGCGCCTCACACTCCTCTCCAATCGCCCCTCACACTCCTCTCCAATCGCGCCTCACACTCCTCTCCAATCGTGCCTCACACACCTCTCCAATCGTGCCTCACACTCCTCTCCAATCGCGCCTCACACTCCTCTCCAATCGCGCCTCACACTCCCCTCCAATCACTCCTCACTCTCCTCTCCAATCGCTCCTCACTCGCCTCTCCAATCGCTCCTCACTCGCCTCTCCAATCGCTCCTCACTCGCCTCTCCAATCGGCTTTCCCCGTCTCGTTTCTCTCGTTTTTCTCCCGTCTCGTTCTTTTTCTTGCTCCAAATCGGCCCGTCTCGCCCGTCGGCCCGTCGGAATCGGAAATCGGCCCGTCTTGCTTTCTTGCTTGCGCGTAAATAAATTGTGTTAATTACACCATTTCTGGATCTGATGACTTGCCAGTAACCATTTTGTAAAAATGAATGTGCAGCATCTAACTCAATATGTCGAAATGTCACACACATCCATGCCCGTGGGATTCCCACGGGTGACCCCGCAAGTTTGCATTGACATTCGTCGATGGACTCGTTCGCCCGTCTCATTCGTTTTCTTGCTACATCCTGTTCAAGTCTGCGTTCTTCATCGATCGTCTCATTCATTTTGGAAACAGAAGTTTCCACGCAACGCATGAATTGTCGCGATCCTCAAGAGGAAGTGTCTCGTAATCATCAAATGATAAATGGCAAGTAAATTATATTGTGGAAAATTAAAGATTTCAAATAAACCTATTTAAAGTGTATGCGCACATAACTAATTTTAAAAAACGAAGAAATATCTCTCGGTAATTTCCTGAAACATATTTTACTTCCGGCTAATAATGTTGAATGAAATAAAAACGAAGAAATATATGTCGGCATCATTGTTGACGTTTTTGTGACGACTGTCATCAAACGAAAAAGTAATATATCTTAACGGAAAAGCAAAAGCGAATTTTTAATATATATCGACACGTTGCCGTCGGTGTCATGTTGGGCGGTGTATGATACACCATGACGCGATTTTTAAAAATATATCTCTGCATTTTCCCGCGTGTGTGGAATGTTTGTGGAAAATTAAAGATTTCAAATAAACCTATTTAAAGTGTATGCGCACATAATTAATAAAAAAAACGAAGAAATATCTCGGTAATTTCCTGAAACATATTTTACTTCCGGCTAATAATGTTGAATGAAATAAAAACGAAGAAATATATGTCGGCATCATTGTTGACGTTTTTGTGACGACTGTCATCAAACGAAAAAGTAATATATCTTAACGGAAAAGCAAAAGCGAATTTTTAATATATATTGACACGTTGCCATCGGCGTCATGTTGGGCGGTGTATGATACACCATGACGCGATTTTTAAAAATATATCTCTGCATTTTCCCGCGTGTGTGGAATGTTTGTGGAAAATTAAAGATTTCAAATAAACCTATTTAAAGTGTATGCGCACATAACCAATAAAAAAAACGAAGAAATATCTCGGTAATTTCCTGACACATATTTTACTTCCGGCTAATAATGTTGAACGAAATAAAAATGAAGAAATATATGTCGGCATCATTGTTGACGTTTTTGTGACGACTGTCATCAAACGAAAAAGTAATATATCTTAACGGAAAAGCAAAAGCGAATTTTAAATATATATTGACACGTTGCCGTCGGTGTCATGTTGGGCGGTGTATGATGCACCATGACGCGATTTTTAAAAATATATCTCTGCATTTTCCCACGTGTGTGGAATGTTCTCAATTATTGCTGACACCGAGTCTGAAACCATCGATAAAAATGAAATCATATGATGAGTTAGATTGGAGATAAAGGCGTGAGAGAGACTCAATGGCCTTGAAGTTACAGGCGTTTGAGAATTCATTTCGTTCTATAAAGGGCAACTTTCATTGGATTTTCTTCCCGTTTTTTTTCAACCGAGTCTAAAACTATGTTAGCGACTGTGAAAAATGAAATGATATATCGAATTTGATTTGAAATAAAACTGGGAGAGAGAGCAAGACACCACGGGCCTACAAAACAGGCCTCAAAGCTATGCGAGTTAATAAAATGGTGGATATTTGTTTATAATTATATGAAGCCACTCCCAGAATGGGTGGAGCTATGGGTGGAGCTACTCTGCAAACCGAGTAAGCCACACCCCGGACAGACACCCAACAGACAGACAGACAGAATCATCTACGGCTATTATAATATAGATTCTTGACATGAATTTGGAAGTTTTCTTTACTTATCTCATGTATAGTTTAGGATTAGGGTTTTCTTCAAGTTTTCTTGTCGAGTTTATTCAATTCCAATAAAAGTATTGTGCTTACAGGGAAAACATTCACAAACCATGATTTTATTTTCAATAATTCTCATGAGACCAGGAACCTGGTGGGGTATGGGGTTGTAAATGAAAACTTTTAATTTGCCATTTGCTGATCTTTCCTTCCACAATGAGTCCATAATTGCTGTGGCTAGTTAACTGCACTTGGTTTGGCTGATTTCCACAAGAATGCAAACTTTCTTAGATAAACGAGACTTCAATGAATTCTTTTAAATGATCTCTCAAGTAAATGGAGAGTCAATCCATCGACATTCAGCACAAACTTGTCATCAAATGTAAGACAAAATACTGCATTTGAGCCATCATGCTATACTGAGAACGACCACAGAATGATGCAAGAATAGTTTAGAGGTCATGGGCTTTTCTAGAATGTAAATGTACGGCTGGGAGTTGCAAATCATAATTTCAGTCAAGAACATCGTTGGTTGTTATCTCTATATTTGGGTTTCAGAAGGTGTAACAGAGTCCTCCCAGGACTCAGTATCCACCTTGGTTTTTTTGTTTTTTTTGAAGGATCGCGATTCATGGGCTAAGTTGTGAAGTTTTCGTGTTCTCAGACTTTTGTTCCAAGGGCTCTTTTCTGGATCGTCACTGTACCCCGTACAGACTAAGACTGTCGTGAGTTTGTGGTAATGTTCCCACGGATGGTTTGTAGGGTCTTTTAAGGTTCTTCTTTATCATTCCCATTTCTCCTTCATCACTGGTACATTTTTGGCACTCTTCAGCTTCCAGGATCTTTTCACTTCATTCTTTAGGTCTTGATATCTGGTCATTTCTTGATTTCTGCGTTATTTAGACCAAAATAACTGGGTACTGAAACCCCAATTAGCAATGCCTTATTTTCCTTTTTGTTTCTGCATTATATGTCCATCTGGTCTTAGTGCTTTGTCTTCTATGTTCTTGCTGGATGGGATCATCAGGTCGTACGTGAGCGTTACTTCCTTGTTTTCGATGATTGCTTTTGGTTGGTGTTTTCATGAGTTTTCTGGGACTGGGATATAAATTTTTTTGCAGATGTGCCAATGGATTACTGGACATACTTTGTTGTGCATTTGGGTGTACAGCTGTTCTGACATGCGTTTTTTACATCTCGATATGAGATGGCTCGTGCTTTCTGTTTCTACCTTGCACGGTCTACATCTGTCTGATTGACTCAGTCCTGCCAACTTATTAAAGCCATTCATGTAGTGTCCTTGATCTTGGGCATTTGTAATATTTGTTCTCCGTCCCAGTTGAGCTGACCTCTCCTTAGCCATTCCAGTGATCCTTATTTGTTTTTGCCCAATTTGTCCAATGTTATTTTTACATATTCGTGCTCTTTTGTCTTTCTCCCAGTTGTCACAATATATCTGTTTATATTTCATCTTATACTTAAATTTTGTCTTTTTTGCAATAGTTGAGGCTGTATTTGTTGCCGTTTCTGTTTGGTGTGTGGCATCTTCCATTTGCACCTGTTTTTGGAAGTTTTTTGCAAGGTGAGAGAGGGATAACTTTTCTGATCTGTGTGTGTGTGTGTGTGTGTGTGTGTGTGTGTGTGTGTGTGTGTGTGTGTGTGTGTGTGTGTGTGTGTGTGTGTGTGTGTGTGTGTGTGTGTGTGTGTGTGTGTTTGTGTGATACCAGTCACACCCACACTAGTGGGCTAATTGCCACCAAACTTGACACATAGGCCAAATTGGACATCCTGTTGAACATAGATTACTTGGTTTTTTAATGACCATTGATGATATCATTAAATTAAATTCAAAATTATATTCTTGTGGTTTGTTGGTGTGGCCTCGACATCACCAATTTCCACCCCTTCCCACCTCGTGTTTCAGTGTTTTTGGTTCTTTCTCGGTCTCTCGTTTCCTTTCCAACTTGGAAACTGTGAGACTTGAGTGTTGGGCTGTTTTGTTGAGGTTTTTCCTTTCTGGGGTGAATTTCTTGCTTTTTGCAGTGTGTGTTGGGGTTGAGTAGAGGAAGGTTCCTTTTGAAAATGGGCGCGCTGCGATTTTCAATATGGCCGCCACGGCAGCCATCTTGAAATTGGTTTCCACCATCCATAGGCTGAGGGGTTACGCCTGCTTTGCGGTGCTATTTATTTGTGTTGTTATCAGTTAAACCTTTCAAAAAAATGTATTCTGGCATTTCATGGACTACTTTCAAGATTTTTAAAAATTTGGCTGATGGGGAGGGCTCCCATGGTGGTTCCATGGATTATTGGTGTGTGGTCGTGAGGGTCTTTCCCTGGCTGGTTCGTGTGAGACTTGGGGAGGGATTTATATCCGGCCAAACCGACGGGAATCTGGGATTAATGGTTGTGGACGATGGAGAAAGGGAGGAGTCTCCTTTGGAATTCTCCAGGAGGGGGGGGAGTGAATGGGGGAACTGCATGTCCCGGTGGGTGTGTCACTCCTGGTGGCGTCTTCCCTCTCAGAAAATTGGTGGTCATGGGACGCCGTTTCTTCCCCGTTTCAGAATTGCGGGCCTTCTGTGAAAATTGCGTTGCTTGGCTGAGATGTACAGTCACGTGAAAAAGTAAGTACACCCCATGTAAAGTTTTGACTTTTTCAACATATTTCAACATACAGCTATTTGATCTTCATTTCAACAATATTGATAGATAAAGGTGATATAATATAACAAATATCATGAAACATTTACATTTTGTAGTCCATTGTATAATTTAAATAAACATAAATGCAAATTTCACATGTGGAAAAAGTAAGTACACCCCTACATTTATCACTACTTCAAATACCTAAAATTAGATTCAGGTGCACCAGCTCAGGTGCAAATGATTAGAACATCGTCAGAGAGGATCTTGGAGGAACCTGTCTTATTTAAACCTCAGACATTTAGTTTGGTTTGCTCTTTGCTGTCGAAGTGTGCGGCGTCACCATGCTGAGATCAAAAGAGCTCTCCGAGGCCTTCAGAAAGAAGGTTATAGATGCCTTCGAGTCTGGGAAAGGATTTAAAAAGATCTCCAAATAATTTGAAATCAATCATTCGACTGTCCGGAAGATCATCTACAAGTGGAGAAGATTCCAAACTACTGCCAACTTGTTCAGGCCAGGCCGTCCCAGCAAGTTCAGCCCGAGAGCTGAACTCATTTCAGCAAGATGCTGAAAGAAGTCTCTAAGAACCTCAGAATGTCATCACGGGACCTACAGGTAGCTCTTGCCACTGTTGATGTCAAAGTGCACGAGTCTACGATTAGAAAGAGGCTGCACAAATTTGATCTACATGGGAGGTGTGCCAGGAGGAAACCTTTGCTGTCCAGAAAGAACATCAGGGCAAGACTAAAGTTTGCCAATGAACACCTTGGCAAAGACCAGCACTTCTGGAACAATGTGCTCTGGACAGATGAGTCAAATGTAGAGCTATTTGGCCACAGTACCAGAAGACATGTTTGGCGAAAACCAAAGACAGCAATTGACCACAAGAACCTGATACCAACTGCTAAGCATGGTGGTGGAAATATTATGGTTTGGGGCAGCTTTGCTGCATCAGGGCCTCGGCAGCTCACCATCATAGAATCCACTATGAATTCTTCATTGCACCAGAGGGTGCTTGAGGATAATGTGAGGACATCTGTCGGAAAGTTGAAGCTCAACCGAAGGTGGACCTTGCAACATGACAATGACCCTAAACATACCAGTAAATCCACCAAGGAATGACTGAAAAGAAAGAAATGGAGGGTTCTGGAATGGCCAAGTCAAAGCCCGGATCTAAATCCCATCGAGATGTTGTGGGGGGATTTGAAACGAGCTGTGCATGCAAGAAACCCCTCAAACATCGCACAGCTGAAAGAATTCTGCATGGAGGAATGGGCAAAAATTTCTCCCAGTCGATGTCAGAGACTGGTAGACAGTTATAAGAAACGCCTACTTGAGGTTGTTTCTGCCAAAGGGGGTAATACCACCTATTAGAGCCAAGGGTGTACTTACTTTTTCCACATGCGAAATTTGCATTTATGTTTATTTAAATTATACAATGGACTACAAAATGTAAATGTTTCATGATATTTGTTATATTATATCACCTTTATCTATCAATATTGTTGTAATGAAGATCAAATAGCTGTATGTTGAAATATGTTGAAAAAGTCAAAACTTTACATGGGGTGTACTTACTTTTTCACGTGACTGTATATTTTGAACACGTTTTTTTGTGAGTGACTTCATGATGTTGATGTCTTTTTCCAAAGCTTAAAAAGTACTTTCACAACAAGTGTAATGTTTTGAGTGCTCTGTGTCCAGATTCTAGTGGAGTGATACAGTACATTATCCGCATGGTGTTTGTATTCGTGTGGAAAGTCTCTGTGGCTGGAGTTTGAACCCTGCTTCAGGATTGTGGAGTATGGGGTTCAAATGTACATCATACATGAGAGACATAGACACAGGAATCACTTGTACTTGCTTCCATTTTAATGTATGAAGTAATCATCATTTGACTCTATTAAAAGGCCATTGTGGTTGAATTTTGTAAGCAGATAAATAATTCAAGTAAATCAAGAACTCGTGATTAGAATGAGGTCTTTATTTAAAAGTTTATAGCTATAGTAATTTTCAACGGAAATGTGGCAAACTTTATAAAATAAGAGGTGGAAGAAACGCTTGTTACCATTGCCTAGCAACCAGTTCCAGTGGAAGATCCATTATCTTGGGTCACGTGACCTGCATTGAGCAGACAGAGTATGCACTGCCTGACTTTTATGCGCTGATATTTTCATTTGCAAAATATTACGGCCGTTTTGTGATTTTTTCCTCGGATAGTGGCTTTGAGTTGCAGCATTTCAGCTTTCTACACCACCTGAAAAGTACTAAACATTTATTACTTGCAAAATCGAAGATTTTTCAAGTATATTGGTCGGTTGCGTTTGTGGTTCTGTCTGTTTGTTTGTCTGTTTGTCACTGGCCGACAGGTCACAATTCTAAACCGATCGTCACGAAACTTCACCAAGTTGTATAGGTCGTCACAATTGAGAAGCCTATTGATTTTGAGGTCAAAGGTCATTTGGAGGTCAAATTTCTAAAATCGCCATTTTAAATCTGATTGACTTGAAAATTGAACAGCATTTGCACATTGAGTCACTACATTGTGAAATGAACTATTTTTGAGGTCAAAGGTCAACTCAAGGTCAAACTTCCAAAATCATCACTTTTCATCTGAAAAACCGTCTTTTCATCCGATTGACTTGAAAATTGAACAGCATTTGCATATTGCCTCACTGAATTGGGAAACCAACTATTTTTGAGGTCAAAGGGTCAAAGGTCAACTGAAGGTCAAACTTCCAAAATCATCAATTTTCATCTGAAAAACCGTCAATTTTCATCCGATTGACTTGGAAATTGAACAGCATTTGCACATTGTGTCACTAAATAGGAAAACCAACTATTTTTGAGGTCAAAAGGTCAAAGGTCAACTCTAGGTCAAACTTCTAAAATCATCATTTTTCATCTAAAAAATCGTCACTTTTCATCCTGTTGACCCAAGCTCTGATCAAGATCGTAAATTTTAATCTTCATGAAATGGACAATTTGCTGTGTCAATGGAAAACTTTTGGGGGGGGGGGGGGATTTTGCAAGTATCGTGCTTTGCATGACGTCTTCTTGTATTAGTGAGTTGGTGAGTTAGTGAGTGAGTCAGAGGGTAGAAAGAGCCTTACATAACATATTAGATATGTTAAACAATCCTAACATTTCTCGAGCATTCATTGTACTTGATCACTCAGTTACAGGGAGTTTACTTCGGTAGACTTGTCTACCAGTGAGGAGAAAATAAGGTATTTTCCTTGGAGAGTGATTGCAATAAGACTGATGTGCAATTTGCGACATTAGCATCGTTAGAGAAAATGCAGAGTCCAACCGTTTTTATAACAAACATTTATTTTTGTGCCAATATAAAGCGTCCCGGAGTAGAACTAATCGCAAAGTTTCCAAACACTTGCATGCCACCCTGCCTGTTTACTGATGCAGGGTGAGTAAAGGTCAATGAGGAGACAAATTGTGACATATTATATGTACAGACAGCATTAGGCCTACTTTAATTGCAGCAAAGGCCTGCCTAGGTATGGATGACTTGCACCACGGAAGGTGTACCACCTCGTGTTTTATGTTTCCATTGTTAAACAAACACTCAAGGCTAATGCTGATTTATTTGTGCAAATGAAGAAACCCAAACGGATTTGCAAGGATGGGTGGAGGAGACCTGGCAAGTCGGTCTCGGTGGCACTCATGAACATGTCTCCAATTTTCACCATTATTTACAAATGGTAAATGACCATTTTTTCTTTATCGCAGAAACCAACAGAGTGAGCATTTTTTTTTAAATTCTGAACTCCTTCCAGACATTGCGCTCGCAAAAAGGACAGATTAGGGTTTTCTCAGGAGAGAATGGAATTGACTTCAAACAAACACACATATCCTGTTTCTCGTCGCGCCCTCTTTACAAGAGACCGATAAGATTGCGCTGACCTGGGTGCTCCAAAGAGCTTGACCGCATCCAATACTTTAATGCTTCAAACATATTTATTTACCATTTCTTTACCCTGAAACAGCAATGCAACAGCCTCGCTTGGTATTTCTAAATTCTGGAAAGCTTTGGCTAGCATCCAGCGCATTTGTTTAGCGCAAGCGCTGTCTCTCTGACGAGCTCCCTGTTGACTGAATGTGTCCCACAGTATCGAGATAGCAATGCCTATCCTATTGACAATCTGTCCAGCGCCTGACTTGCTTGGGTCAGGTAACACGGAGCGGAGCTATGGAGGCCACCCATTCGCTAATGGGCATCAAATTAGGCTATTTCAACCTGGGTGCAGACACATCGGCCATTATTGAGGGTTTGGATCGAGCCCGTGTTCCCTGCTAGTCTGTCTACTATTGGCCATGGACCTATAAAATGGCATTCACTTGCTGGATTCTGTTTATTATCATCATTAGCTAATGCCATATTTGATGCAATAACATCTTCTTTTTGCTTCTTCTTCTTCTACCTTTACTTTCTCGTCTCCTTCATTTTATCAGTATATGCTCGCATAAATGTCTGCGCATTAATGGTATCCTTTCTCAGGGCCTTAAAGAAGGCTGAGCTTTTTTTTAAACCCATGTGTGAATCTTTTTGACTTGAATGGGAAACTCTAAGGCTGAAAAGGTTGTCTAAGCCCAGTTGTTTAATTATCAACAACTGGTAATTTTACCTGACAATTGTCCAATAATTTCATTAGCCAGACCTCAATTCCCTTTATTGCCGTTTTCCATTCTTCGTCCAGCAATTAGCTGTAGGACACTGTTGTAGATGGTCATTTTGGTGCAAGGTGTATTCTATTGCTATTTGATATTCCACATAATGCCTTCATCTCACTTCATCACTCCCTTTTCCTTATCTCTCCATACACATTCTTCTTTTTCGATGCTGAATTTGTTGGGATGTCATTTACGATCATTAAAGTTGAGGTACAAAAACATTAGTTGGCTTACAGGCCTTGCGACCATGCCCTACACCAACTCGCTCTGGCCTAGTTCGGTGGGCTTAGGCCCAAGCGTCGGCTTCTGTGTGCCTTCGAAATGCATCAATCAAGAAAGATGGCACGTAGCAAAGAGTCTGAACATGAGCGTGGAAAGACGTATGGATTCCAATGTGGGCGTTTCTGTTGGTGCAGCCATTAGTGTGAGTCATGTTGCTTGAAAGCTCGAGACAAGGCGCCCCTGTGCCAACAAGCCATGCGGCCTTTAACAGCCGACCCATGCCCTCTCATTCGACGAATGTCTACTGCAGATATCGGGCAGTTTGAGAAAGAGTTCCCTTCCTTACCATTGGGTAAAACCATTGTTAGTATTTTCCTATGCTGTCTATAATGCTCTTGGGACGCTTTGTAGTTGGACTACATACAGCCGAAGGCTTTATTACACAACAGATGGAATTTAAAGGATCTATGGAATTGGAAACAGTGCTCAGAATATCATACACCGCATAGAATTCAAGTTCGTGAACATGTCGTCTTTTTTTCATGCACGGATGGTAAAGAGATTTCCGACAAAAGGCACATGATGAAGCAATAGCCATATTTAGTGCATTACCGTTTCACTGCCTGAAAAAGAGACAAAGGAGAAATGAAGGTCTGGCTTCAAATTATTCTTCGTAAAGTGAAATTCTTGACACGTGAACTGTTTCATGTTCATGCCAGAAGCCTTTGGTATTTTGAGAATTAGCCTTTCCATGCGAGCCTTCAAATTAAAGATTATGCATGGAGACGTGCAGGAAGTGAACGTCGAGTTTTCTTTTTTTTTTGGAAACTTCTCTTGTCTTTAAAAGTGATTGTTGCCGTTAGAAATTGCAGAGTTTACCCGCAATAAGTGAGCTGAACACATTTCTGTTAGCCCCTGTCCAGCAGCTGTAGAACTTTGCCTCGGTCAGTAACAATTATTTATCCGGACAACCCTTCAAAGGGTGCCTTTCAGCCCTGCCGTGGATCTCGATCCAAATCAGAACATGATCCCTTGCCCCGACACATGACGGAAGGTCCCGGCTTAATGCCGAAACCTTTCCTCGGTACAATAGGTGAACCAGCGTTTGGCATACACCGATTCCCCCCCCACTCCACCATCCATTTTCCTCTTTAAATCCTTCCCTATTCTGCTTTTAGGTCTTTTTTTTTATAACTCCTCTCATTCTTTCTCTTACTCAGTTCCACTCATAGTTACCCCAGCCCAAGAAATGTTGTTCAATAAACTTTTGTGGAAAAAAAGAGAAAAGGTTTCATGTGATATCATTTGCTTCCGATGTTTCTGGCTTGCGGAACTCGTTGCCTAGCTAGGCAACCATGTGGCTTGAATTATAACAAAGGCATATTCGACGACGTACACGATTGTTGGAGATGTCCAGGGCACTATTATTCCTCCACCAAAGACACATTGGACAAGGAAGTATAGGTGCCACTTGTGTTGTAACCAGCCATCTCGGATGGTGAATGGCCCAAAGCTGGTAGCTGGTAACAGCCCCTATTACTCTCAGATGGGTTCTTGAGCCTGAACTTAAGTGGCAATTTTTCTTATTTGATGTCCCAACTACAACTGTGTAGCCTTAAGCCTTTTTCTGGGAGCAGATGGGGTCCTGGGTTGTTTAGCTTTCAATCTGGATTCAGCAATCTTTCAATCGTGATGATATTCAAACATAAATGCGAAAATCAACTTCCGTTTTCACAATATCAGTTGCATGCGCAACCAGAATTCCACATATCCGGTCACATGACGGCTTAGCTGGCACTTGCATGAAATCACTTAGTTTTGTCTTCACTGAACCACCTTTAGAGGCCATTTTTCCCCGCAGAGCAGGGGTTGGCCTTTTTCTGGCACCGTGGTCCCCTTTTTGAAGCAATGTTTTATGGCCGGATGCCCTTCCTGCCGCCAACCCTGTTAGTCGTCTCTTGCGACACACAGGGAATTACCAGTGAGCTGGTCCTCAATTTGCCGACCTCGGAAGGATGAAAGGCTGAGTCAACCCCCCTGGTGTTGATTCAGCGATGACCGGGATTTGAACCCAGGATCCTAGGATCCCAAGCCAGTACCCTAACCGTGAAGCCAACACCAGGCTCTTAGTTTTGTCATCACTGACGAACAGAAAATTGTGCCGATTGATATTTTGAGTTGTTTTAGTAGCCTTTATGAGCAAATGAAAAACATCATATTAATCTTGTACAAGCGTATATATTAATGGCGTATGTCTGGATGAAGAATTTATGCAACCTTTTCTAAAGAGACGTCTGAAAGGCTATCATCATGGCACGGAGCATTAGGCCCGAGTGTGCGAATGCTGAATTGGTCCTTTCAATATTGCACATTCTCCATTAATTCCTCGTAGCAAGAGCAGCGGCTGTAACAGTCACAGAGGGGCTATTAATTCTGCCGGCAGGGGCTGCGGTGGAGGGGTGCGGGTTGGGGGTGGCGGCGTGGGCGAGGGTAGGGGGTTGCTGGGGGTGGGGTGTCCGAGTCCATGCCTCGCTTTCTCTCTGGAGACGGCCATGCGACAACGGCAGGAAAATTGCTCATTAAAGGCGGGCTTGCTGGCATAATCCCCGTCCGAGGCCCATTACGCGTACTGCGGTGGGACTCGTAATCTTGTCAGGCCGCACCTCGGACGTTCGCTCTAAGCCAGGCTTTAGCAATGAGTCTCTTGTGTCCTGTCTCCATTTCCTCACTGTGTTGTCTCTGCACTCTTTGTCTTTGGTGCATGCGATTGAGAATCGCTACAGAAATGCATCTCGACCTGGTCGCGCATATGAAATGGAAGTCGGGGAAATTAGGATAATAATAATGAATAATAATAATTAAATAATGAAGAAGAAAATAAGGAAGAAATAATGAATAAAGACCAGTAAAAAAAAGAGAAAAAAGACACAAGATAAATAAATAAGAAATAATGGAGAAGAAAGCGATAAGGGCATGAATATTTCAACCAACAAAAAGATCATTGAAATGTATATTCCGCTAGATGAAGAGTACAAGATGGAAGATTAGGTAGAACCGATGAAGAGTGAACAGTTAGATAATAATGAGCTCTTCGTTTGTGTTAATTGAAGACTGAAACTCCAAACGGCCTTCTCTTTGTTGCAGACCCATGAGCGTAATTCAATGTGGCACCTGTGTTTTAATGATTTATTTTCACTTTTAATTATTCAGTCGTGGCTCACGTGTCGGAGTTGTGAGCAAGTAGGCCAGTGCTGAATGATCTTGTGCAGATGAAAGGGCTGTTTACGGTTCATTGGTGTTCATGATTTCCTGTTAAAATGGCAAGTAACCAGGCAATGGTGAGAAACAACTGAAAATGCTCCTTTACGTAAATAAAATGCCAAAGTCTCAATGTTTGTAATGATCCTCGAACTTTCCTGTTGCTGCCTGAAAAGGCAAGGAATATAATATATACATATACAGACATGTGTATATTATATATATATATATATATATATATATATATATATATATATACATTCACAAAGGTAATATAATATATCTATAACACTCAAGGTAATGTTCACATAACAGCTCACATCATATCATACCAGATGTGATCCATGAATGAGAAAATTTCCAATGATGATAACATGAGTTTATCCTGACTCAGCTGAAATTCTATGCTTTAGCACGTGACCGGACATGGGTTGTGAACTGGGTATAAAATGGCCACTGTATGCCGGAGCTGCAATACAGATCTGAGGAGGTTCATATATCATGATCGAAATGTCGCCTGAGGTTGTCTGCTCTTTGGTGGTGCAATTAAGTCAACCGAAAACCTTATATGATCCCCTAACCTAACACCACACAGCACATGATGCTTTTAGTGAAGGGGAAAAACGATGAAATTCTTTAAAATCATTGGCTTAAAGTTGTTCAGTGGGAATGGGCCTTGCCTTTTCAGTAATCTATACAAATATATATATATATACAGTCACGTGAAAAAGTAAGGACACCCCATGTAAAGTTTTGACTTTTTCAAGAAATTTCAACATACAGCTATTTGATCTTCATTTCAACAATATTGATAGATAAAGGTGATATAATATAACAAATATCATGAAACATTTACATTTTGTAGTCCATTGTATAATTTAAATAAACATAAATGCAAATTTCGCAAGTGGAAAAAGTAAGTACACCCTTGGCTCTCATAGGTGGTATTGCCCCCTTTGGCAGAAACAACCTCAAGTAGGCGTTTCAAATAACTGTCTACAAGTCTCTGACATCGACTGGGAGAAATGTTTGCCCACTCCTCCATGCAGAATTCTTTCAGCTGTGCGATGTTTGAGGGGTTTCTTGCATGCACAGCTCGTTTCAAATCCCCCCCCACAACATCTTGATGGGATTTAGATCCGGGCTTTGACTTGGCCATTCCAGAACCCTCCATTTCTTTCTTTTCAGCCATTCCTTGGTGGATTTACTGGTATCTTTAGGGTCATTGTCATGTTGCAAGGTCCACATTCGGTTGAGCTTCAACTTTCCGACAGATGGCCTCACGTTATCCTCAAGCACCCTCTGGTACAATGAAGAATTCATAGTGGATTATATGATGGTGAGCTGCCCAGGCCCTGATGCAGCAAAGCTGCCCCAAACCATAATATTTCCACCACCATGCTTTACAGTTGGTATCAGGTTCTTGTGGTCAAATGCTGTCTTTGGTTTTCGCCAAACACGTCTTCTGGTACTGTGGCCAAATAGCTCCACCTTTGACTCATCTGTCCAGAGCACATTTTTCCAGAAGTGCTGGTCTTTGCCTAGGTGTTCATTGGCAAACTTTTAGACTTGCCCTGATGTTCTTTCTGGACAGCAAAGGTTTCCTCTTGGCACACCTCCCATGTAGATCAAATTTGTGCAGCCTCTTTCTAATGGTAGACTCGTGCACTTTGACATCAACAGTGGCAAGAGCTACCTGTAGGTCCCGTGATGACATTCTTGGGTTCTTAGAGACTTCTTTCAGCATCTTGCGGTCTGCTCTCGGGCTGAACTTGCTCGGGCGGCCTGGCCTGAACAAGTTGGCAGTTGTTTGGAATCTTCTCTACTTGTAGATGATCTCCCGGACAGTCGAATGATTGATTTCAAATAGTTTGGAGATCTTTTTAAACCCCTTCCCAGACTCGTAGGATCTATAACCTTCTTTCTGAAAGCCTCAGAGAGCTCTTTTGATCTAGGCATGGTGACGCCGCACACTTCAACAACAAAGAGCAATCCAAACTAAATGTCTGATGTTTAAATAAGACATGTTCCTCCAAGATCCTCTCTAACAATGTTCTAATCATTTGCACCTGAGCTGGTGCACCTGATTCTAATTTTAGGTATTTGAAGTAGTGAAAAATGTAGGGGTGTACTTACTTTTTCCACATGCGAAATTTGCATTTTGGTTTATTTAAATTATACAATGGACTACAAAATGTAAATGATTCATGATATTTGTTATATTATATCACCTTTATCTGTCAATATTGTTGAAATGAAGATCAAATAGCTGTATGTTGAAATATGTTGAAAAAGTCAAAACTTTACATGGGGTGTACCTACTTTTTCACGTGATATATATATATTGTTACGTGCTCCTCCCCGAACCCCCTGGTCACGGTGTACCTCCGAGCCCCGAGAGGAGTCACGGCCGAAAAATGTGTGATTCTGTTTGTCAAAAATCAATGGTGAAGCCACACCAATTGTTACCAACAAACAAATATTGTATGAAGATCACACAAGAATAACAGTACAACAATAATTGTAATCAAAAGTACAATCAATATATATCCTATGATGGTACCATCAGTTTCGTAATATATAACTCACTGTGCTCCAAGTGAGTGAAACAAGAACATTCCCAATGTCCCTCTCCCTGCTTCAAACCAAAGTTGAATCCAGTTTCAAGCCGAAGTCGATCCCAGCTTCAAGCCAAAGTCCATCTGCTCCAGCGATCGTCAGAACAATGTCCAATCGAGACCAGAATCCTGTTCGGATGACAGTCACAGTCACGTGACCAAAGCTGCGCAAAGGCGCCCTCAAGGTGACTGGGAAATCCGAAGGCGGCCTCCAGGCGACTGAGAAATCACACCCTCGGGTATGGACGTTTCACGGCTCACAGTCGGCGAACCTCAGATTTATCTTCAAAATCCACGTTACACACACCCACACCAGATAGACGTCCGAATATGGTGAAAACGGCCGAAGCGAATCAAAGAAAACCCTGCGCGACGCGCAAAGCGCGCGAGCCAAAATGGCCGACGGCCCGGTCTCGTGGCGCAACGGCACGATGATGATGATGAGGATTCTCTTCAGAATCCACCGCAAAACCTGACACGCAGGTTGATCTTCCACAGCGACAACAACTCTGCCGCAGGAATCCCTTTCCTGGGAAACCCAAAGCTCACTCGTGACTCCCACTCGTCAACGCTCGCTCAGACCTCAAAGAAACTCGGCTTTCTTCTCCGACTCCTTCGCCCCGCCTTCCTTTCTCTTCTTCTTCGTCGTCCGGTTCCTGATCCGGTTTCCTGTTTCTTTTAACTCCAACTTTTTCACCTTTTGAAAACAGTTCATAAACAATAAACCTTTTGAAAACAATAATAGTACATGGAATCAAAAATGTTTACAATGGATGAAACCCACAACAATGGAAGTGATGACTCCGTAACACTCCCCCCCCCCCCCCCCCCCCCCACCCAAGAAAGAAAGTTTGAACATAGTGAAAACTTTCTTTGCAGGCAAAAATTCTTTTAACAAACAAAAGTAAAACTCACACCCAAATCATCAATTCCCGTGAGCAACGATACTTAATATTTCCCAAAATAAAGCAACAAAACTTCCAAACAACCTACAGAAATTCCCAAAGTTAGTTCACTCTGGACAAAGCATCAGCAACGACATTGTCCCTGCCCTTTACATGCTCAATTTCCAAGTTGAACTCCTGCAAAGCCAAACTCCATCTCATCAACCTTTGGTTTTCTTTTTTTTTTTTTTTTTTTTTTTTTTTTTGTATACAAGATCGAGGCTCGTGAAGGAGCGAACATTTATCACACAGAAAGACAAACCGACAAACCGACACATAACCGACAAACCGACACATAAAACAAAAAGCATCGGGAGCGGTAGACAAGATGGGGAGAGAGGGGGAAGGACACAAACACAAACAAAACACGTGAACAATCATGAAGGTTAAGGGGTTGTGATCAAAAATCCAAAGCAAAGCAAATCTATAGCACTTTTTGAAGGAGGCCGAGCTGAGAGCCAGGTTTTCTGGTGGTTGGGTGGTGAGGCCTGGAAGTATTCACTACATGGACGCCTTTAGGAACGTGGAGTTCACGGGTTAATCCGTGTAGGAATCTTGGCTCGGCTGCTCCTGAGCACTCAGTGCTTCCAACTCTTCTCTTGATCAGAACAATCATAATTACAGTTGTAGAGTCAGTTGCTGTAGTCACGTGAGTAGCGGTCCCCATCTCGGCTACCACCGTAATAGTCATCCCGTCGAGAGTTGCCAAAACTGCGCTGCTGCTGCTGGGAGCCTCCGTAGTAACCACGACTGCCGCCGCCACCAAAACTACTACTCCCACCCCGGGAGCCATAGCCACCCCTGAAACTACCTCCATGTTTTCCTCCTCTATAGCCCCCTCGACGCCCATGGCCTGCCTTCTCTACTGTTGTGGTCCGACCATCGAAATCCTTGCCATTCAAATCCTTTTCTGCATATTTGGCGTCCTTTGTGTTTTCAAACGTGACAAAGCCAAACCCTCTCGACTTTTGTGTCTCCCTGTCTTTTATCAGCAGCACTTCCAAGAGTGGTCCATATTTCCCAAAGATAGAGTCCAGAACATCTTCTCTTTTGTCAAAGTTCAGTCCACCTACAAAGAGCTTGCCAACATTGCCTCCATTCATGACTCGTGTGTGCTGACACTTAGTTTCAGGGTACTTGACAAGACGTGCCTGTGCAAAGCATGACGTCAGTACCTTCTCCTTCTCTTCAGAGCGCTTCCTACCCATAACACGAAGTCGCGGCACAGGATGGAAAGATACCCGGCATCTCCTGCTCTAACTGTGCGAAGTTATTTTCCATACTAGGCTTTTCAACAAACATCGGATTACCAGAAACTCGACCACCGGCCAAATCATTCCCGATAACAAAAGAGATTCCCTTTACAGGGAGAGTGGCTTGTAAACCTATGTTGACCCGGTCCTCACACCAAATCAGACTTCAAATAGATGACATGAAGTGGAGCTTTAACATAGCCACCAACCCCCTGTAAAAGAACACTAACACCAGCTTCCGTCATCTCTGACAATGGCAAAATGCCTTCAAGCATCAAAGATTGATGTGCTCCTGTGTCCCTCAATACCCTAACAGGTGGTCCTGGAGGTGGGGTTGCTATCTTTATAAAAAAACTCTCTTCCTCACTCGCCCTGCACTGCCCTCTCTCCACCTCACCCCCAGGAATACCTTTGGCTACGGCTTCCCCTTCGCTCCCACCTTTTGTTCATATGTGTGTTGTACCGTCCACCAAACAGTGATGACTCCATCTACATCTCGCTGTCTGATAATATGGACCAACTTCTTTCAACCCATCCCAACACTCTCTTCCTCATATGTAGTGATTTCAATTGTCACCATGCCAGTTGGCTGGGTGTGGGTACCTCTCTCACCAGCCATGGCTCTTCAGCAAAGAACTTCTGCGACTCACTGGGACTGACACAATCTGTCAATTTCCCGACCCGGATCTCAGTCAACGGAGCATCTTCTCTTCTGGACTTGGTTATGACTAACTTCCCTGAAAATGTCTGCTGCTCTTCTTCTGCTCCAATCGGCTCATCTGATCATGTGCTTGTCAAAGTGGACATCTCTCTGACCATTCTCAGAGAGCCTCCTCAGCATCGACGAGTCTGGCATTTCACTCAGGCCAACTGGCACGGTCTTCAAGCAGCCATCAATCATCTGGACTGGTCTCCCAACTCTACCACCTCTGACATCAACTCATCCTGGGAATTCTTCCAAAGTAAATTACTCTCTCTCATGCACAGATTTATCCCATCTCGTCTTCAGTTGTCATACCCTTCCTCCCGTCCATAGTACACGGAATCTTGTGGTGAGGCTGTTGCCCAGAAACAACTTGCTTTCGTCTCCTAGAAAGCAAATCCAACGGAAGGAAATCTCATTTCCTTTCACAAAGCCCGAAACAAGTGTGTGTCCACCCTCAGGGGAGCCAGGAAACTATATCTCTCCGTTCTCAAGACCGAACTCTCTTATCTGTCTCCCTCTTCCAAATCCTGGTGGCGTCTGGTCAAATCTGTTTCTGGTGTTTGTTCCCCCTCCATCACCTCCCTCACCTCAAACAGCTACACGGCTGACTCCGCACGTGAAAAAGCTGAATGCCTCAACTCTGTGTTTGCCTCTAAATCTTGTGTCCCAAACCCATCCCTCTCTGTACCCACCGTACCCAGTCGTACCCAGCTGCTCCTGGACTCTGTGTTCTTTCCTCCTGACAAGGTGGAAAAGTTTCTGTCAACCCTCGACTCTGATTCTGCAACTGGTCCTGGCGGCATCAGCCCACGGGTCCTAAAATCATGTTCTTCCGCTCTTTCACTCCCTCTCTCTGTTCTCTTCACCCTCTCTTTTGCTCAAGGTCACCTGCCATCTGCTTGGAAATCAGCCAACATCACCGCTTTGCACAAAAAAGGTGCCAAAACAGATCCTAGCAACTACAGACCAATCAGCCTTCTCCCAATTATCAGCAAAGTCATGGAATCCATCATTGCTTCAGATATGAAATCTTTCCTCTTCTCCAATGGCTTGATCTCTGACCATCAATTTGGTTTCAGACCTGGTCACTCTACTCTGGACCTGCTGCTTCTGCTTTCTCAACAATGGATGGAGGTCCTCAATGCCAAACAGGAAATTAGAGCTGTCTCCCTTGACATATCACGTGCCTTCGATACGGTCTGGCACCCCGCTCTGCTCACCAAACTCTCCTCCTTTGGTATCCATGGAAATCTCCATGCATGGCTGGCGGACTTCCTCTCTAGTCGTAGTCAACGTGTGGCCCTGAATGGGTTTCTCGCATCTCCTCTTCCCATTCAGGCTGGAGTTCCCCAAGGCAGTGTCCTGGGCCCTGTGCTTTTTCTGGTCTTCATCAATGATCTCTCTGACTCTCTTGAAATTCCTCTCTATCTCTTTGCTGACGACTCTACTCTCTGTCACTCCATTCCTCATCCCTCAGATCGGCAGTCTGCAGCCTCCTCACTCTCTGCAGACCTGGTCAAAATCACAGACTGGGCAAACAAGTGGAACATGTCTTTCAATCCTGACAAATCTCACACTCTTACGATGTCTCTCCGAAAAGACCGACTGGACAACCCTCCCATCCACTTTCTGAATAATCCTCTCCAAGAAGTTCTGTCACTCAAGCTTTTGGGTCTCACTATCTGCCATGATCTTTCCTGGGAAAACCACATTTCAAATCTGACCTCCAAAGCCAGTCGCCGACTGGGCATCCTCCGTCGTGCGAAGTCCTTCCTTGGCAAACCTGAGCTCCTCACCACATACAAGGCTTTCATCTGCAGCTCAATGGAATACTGCTCTCCCCTCTGGGCTGGTGCTCCTGCCTCACACCTAGCTCGTCTTCACGCTGTTGAAACCAAAGCGTTCAGAATCATTGGAATCTCCCACGATGAAGCTAACTCCAAGGGCCTTTCACTCACTCACCGCAGGCAGGTTGGTGGTCTTTCCGTCTTCTACCGACTCCTCTCTGGCCTTGCCCCTCCCCAGCTCTCTCTGGGCTCTGTCCCCCAAATATTCCTTCAGGTCGCACAAGATCTGCCTGCAACCCTCTTATGGTTAAACTGCCAAAATCAAGCCTTTCTGCTCACCTTCACTCCTTCATTCCTCTTTTCTCCCGCCTCTGGAACAAACTCCCTCACTCTCTTCAATCCCACTCCACCTTCCAGGTCTTTAAAACAGCTGTTCACCACCATCTCTTATCTTCCCCCATCCAAAACCTTGATCTTTTCTACCCCCGCTAATTTCACCCCAAATCATACACTTTTTTGAAATACCAACTTCTGTCCTGGAAGTCCTTGGTCTCTTTGTGTATTACACCTCTCCCCCCCTCCCACGCCTCCTCCCCCCAGCCCTCTCCCTCCCGTGCTTCTCCATGCTCTCAGGTGTTGTGTTTGTGTGCTTCCCCTCCTCTCCCCATCTTGTCTTCTGCTCCCTCTTTTTGTATGTTTTGTTTGTCTGGTTGATTTGTTTGTGAAATAAATGTTAGCTCTTTCACGAGCCTCGATTCAGCATACAAAAAAAAAAGAGAAAAAAAAAGAAGAAAAAAAAGAAGGTCTCTGGTTCATTAAGTGTCCATCCAGTGACACAAACCCCTCTGAAATAAAAGGTTTTTAACCCTCTTGAACAAGGTCGTTCTGTGATGCCGTAACTTTGGCATGGGAACCTTCACAAGGCACTGTCCTCCAAGGACGATTTCTCGCATTTGCCAATGCATTCGGAGTTGTACTAGTCTGACTCCGCTCCTGGTTTTTCCTTTTCAGGGCGTAACATTGGGACATCAAATGCCCAGGTTTCTTGCAAAAAGCGCAAGTAGGCCTGGAGGAAAAACTCGTGGTCTGCTTCGGGCCCCCCGGAAGATAAGTCTGTCTTGGAACTGTAGTCTTCTGATCCCTAAAAGTCGCGGTATCAGATTTGTCCTCATAGTCATCTCTAGGCCGCCTCCATGAATATTTGTTCTCCGAACCTGATTTACCATAACTCCCCTGGCTAACTCGAGGCGAGAAGTTAGGTTTGTGGAACCCCATACTGTGTGTCAAGGCATAGTCCTCTGCCACGGATGCTGCCTCATTCAACTCTGGTACCTTCTTTTCATCCAGATGTACTTTAATGTCCGCGTGGACACACTGTTTGAATTCCTCCACCAAGATCAATTGTCACAACAGTTTGAAGTCTTTCACAATCCCCTTCGAGTCACACCACCGATCAAACATGGTTTCCTTCATTCTGGCAATCTCCACACTGTCCTTCTTCCTGGCATTCCGGAATTTTTGCCGGTAAGCTTCAGGGACCAATTCATAGGCTTTGAGAATGGTTTTCTTCACTATCTCATAATCTGCACATTGGTCAATCGGTAAAGCCCAATAGATATCTTGAGCTTTACCCACCAAAACACTTTGCACTAACATAGTCCAGGACCCCACAGGCCATTTTAGCATTTGAGCCACTTTCTCAAAAAGTAAAAAAAAACTTGGCTACCTCTTTTTCATTGAAGGGTGGAACAAGCCTCACATGCCTACCAACATCCCAGGTGTTCTGACTAGTTGTCGAACTAGCCGGCATGGATACTACTTCTCTCCGTTCTCCCATTAATTCCAGCTCCTTGAGTTTAAGTTCCTTCTGATACTCCATGTCACGTTCCTTTAACTCCCTTTCGGCTCTCCTTTCCTCTGCTCTTTCCTTTGCTCTTCTTTCTTCGAGTTCCCTTTCAGCTCTCCTTACCTCTGTTCTTCTCTCATCAAGTTCTCGGTCCTGTTCTACTCTTCTTTCCTCGAGTTCTCTTTCAGCTCTCCTTTCCTCTGCTCTTCTCTCCTCGGCTTTCCATTCCAACTATTTTAACCTTTCCTGGCTCTGCAGTTGCATCTCCATTTTCCGGAGCTCCACATTTTCTTTTTCCTCGGGTAACCAATCCAAGGCTACCTCTGTCCATGTTCCTTGTCCCACCAAAGATTCTACCACCAATGTCTGCATCTCTGCTTTCTTCATATGAGCTCGGACCTCCAAGTTAAAATGTTTGGCCAATATCAAGAGTTCCGATCTTTTTAACGCTTGGAACTGTGCCTCATTAGGGGACGCCGCAAACTTTTCTGCATCAAACACCATGGTGACTATCAGTTAACATCTGTTAACCTTCACACAAAAAAATTTTAAAAAAAAATTTTTAATTTGGGAATGTTAGAAAAATTCCAAATTTGGGAATTTGGGGAATGTTCGGGAATTTAATCCCGGACGAAATTTTATTCAGCAAAGACGAGCCCCCAATTTCAATTTGGGCCAATCCCGGACGAACCCCCAATTTCTGTTACGTGCTCCTCCCCGAACCCCCTGGTCACAGTGTACCTCCGAGCCCCGAGAGGAGTCACGGCAGAAAAATGTGTTATTCTGTATGTCAAAAATCAATGGTGAAGCCACACCAATTGTTACCAACAAACAAATATTGTATTAATATCACACAAGAATAACAGTACAACAATAATAGTAATCAAAAGTACAATCAATATATATCCTATGATGGTACCATCCGTTTCGTAATATATAACTCACTGTGCTCCAAGTGAGTGAAACAAGAACATTCCCAATGTCCCTCTCCCTGCTTCAAACCAAGGTTGATTCCGGTTTCAAGCCGAAGTCGATCCCAGCTTCAAGCCAAAGTTGATCCGCTCCAGCGATCGTCAGAACAATGTCCAATCGAGACCAGAATCCCGTTCGGATGACAGTCACAGTCACGTGACCAAAGCTGCGCAAAGGCGCCCTCAAGGCTACTGGGAAATCCAAAGGCGCCCTCAAGGCGACTGAGAAATCACACCCTTGGGTATGGACGTTTCATGGCTCACAGTCGGCGAACCTTAGATTTATCTTCAAAATCCACGTTACACACCCACACCAGATAGACGTCCGAATGCGGTGAAAACGGCCGAAGCGAAGCAAAGAAAACCCTGCGCGACGTGCAAAGCGCGTTGCGTCGCGGCGCAATAGCACGACGATGATGACGATGATTCTCTTCAGAATCCACCACAAAACCTGACACGCAGGTTGATCTGTCACAGTGACAACAACTCTGCCGCAGGAATCCCTTTCCTGGGAAACCCAAAGCTCACTCGTGACTCTCGCTCGTCAACGCTCTCTCAGACCTCAAAGCAACTCGGCTTTCTTCTCCGACTCCTTCACTCCGCCTTCCTTTCTCTTCTTCTTCGTCGTCCCGTTCCCGATCCGGTTTCCTGTTTCTTTTGACTCTAACTTTTTCACCTTTTGAAAACAGTTCATAAACAATAAACCTTTTGAAAACAATAATAGTACATGGAATCAAAAATGTTTATAGTGGATGAAACCCACAACAACGGAAGTGACGAATCTGTAACAATATATATATATATATATATACAGGGTGAATCAAAAGTAGCGCCCGCGTCCGATTTCTGTTTTTTCGGCTGCCAGATTCTTTCTGGGATGTCATGTTGTTAATAATTGTCTTGCAGATTATTAATTTTCTTCATTTATTTATTTTTGTTTTTGTTTTTCAGGTTATTGCTGAGAGTTTGGAAAGTTACTGAATTTGCACCAAATTGAACCATGAATTACCTTTCAATGAATCAACGCATTGCGGCCGTGAAACATTACTACAAATGTAATGAACAACCAATGATGGCGGCACGCAATTTGGCACAGGAATTCGATATTAACCCACCCCAGGGAAGAAACATACGATTGATTGTCGAGAAATTTAAAGCAACAGTGTCGGTAGCCACTGCAAAGAGGTACGGTCGTTCGAAAACGGCAACGAATGTAGCTAAGGCTGAAGAAGCCATCAGGAAACTGGAACAAAGTCCGCAAAAGTCAACTCGCCGTTTATCTGCAGCGTTGGAAGTGAGCCAATCAAGTGTTATCCATATCCTTCACCAGAAAAACTGGAAACCTTACATTCCACGCTTACTGCATGCCCTTCATGATGGAGATGACGACCGCCGTCTTCAATTTTACGAAGAGTTCTTAGCTAAACTTGACGAAGAGGACACAATGCTAGACAACATCTGGTGGTCAGATGAGGCATGTTTTAAGCTTAACGGCACAATTAACCAACACAATTGTGTCTACTGGGCTGCAGAGAACCCAAGAGTGACAGTTGAGAAGGAGGTAAATTTACCTGGTGTGACAGTTTGGGCAGCCATATCTCCATTAGGGATAATTGGACCCTTTTTCTTTGAGGGATCTGGACTGCAGAAATTTACCTGGATATGCTGCAAACCTTCTTTTGGCCCATGGTACAAGATCAGGACTGTTATTTCCAGCAACATCGAGTTCCACCTAATTATGGACGTCATGTTCGTCAGTGGCTTGATGAAAACTTTCCCGGAAAGTGGATCGGCCGCCGCGGTCCGATCGAGTGGCCGGCACGCTCCCCAGACCTCACACCTCCAGATTTCTTTATTTGGGGGCTCATGAAAGACCTTGTTTATCGTGAAAAGCCTCGTACCATTCAGGAATTGAAGGCTCAAATCACTGCAAAGTTTGAGGAAATTGATATCGAACTCTGCAAGCGTGTGTGCCACTCTGTGCCTGCTCGGCTGCAATTGTACATCGATCACGAGGGAGGGCACTTTGAAAATTGCAAGTAAAACAGCTTGGTACACTTCCGTAATAATTTTCCCCCGAATAAATCGTTAGATAAACATGTCATTCATTTATTTCTACCTTCTTGTGGACTGTAATACAAATGGCAAACAAACAATCAACTGACAGAAATATATATATATATATATATATATATATATATATTGTTACGGATTCGTCACTTCTGTTGTTGTGGTTTTCATCCACTGTAAACATTTTCGATTCCATGTACTATTATCGTTTTCAAAAGGTTTATTGTTCATGAACTGTTTTCAAAAGGTGAAAAAGTTAGAGTTAAAAGAAACCGGAAACCGGATCGGGAACCGGACGACGACAAGGAGGAAAAAGAGGAAAAAGAAGGTGGAGCGAGTGAGTCGGAGAAGAAGCATAGATGCTTTGTGGTCTGGACTGAACGTTGGCAAGCAAGAGTCACGAGTGAACTTTGGGTTTCCCAGGAAAGGGATTCCTGCAACAGAGTTGTTATCGCTGTGACAGATCAACCTGCGTGTCAGGTTTTGCCGTCGATTCCAAAGAGAATCATCGTCGGGCCGTTACGTCTCGAGTACGGGCCGTCGGCCATTTTGACTCGCGCGCTTTGCGCGTCACGCAAGTTTCTTTCCTCCGCTTCGACCGTTTTCACCGCATTCAGACGTTTATCTGGCGTGTGTGTGTGCAACGTGGATTTTGAAGGTTAATTTGCGGTTCGCCGACTGTGAGCCGTGAAACGTCCATACCCGAGGGTGTGATTTCCCAGTCGCGTGGAGGGCGCCTTTGGATTTCCCAGTCGCCTTGAGGGTGCCGTGGCGCAGCTTTGGCCGCGTGACTGTGACTGTCAACCCAACGGGATTCTGGTCTCGATTAGACATCGTTTTGACGATCGCTGGAGCGGATCGACTTTGGCTTGAAGCCGGGATCGACTTTGGCTTGAAACCGGAACCAACTTTGGGTTGAAGCCGGGAAAGAGACATTGGGAATGTTCTTGTTTCACTCACTTGGAGCACATTGAGTTATATATTACGAAACTGATGTTACCATAATAGGATATATATATTGATTGTACTTTTGATTACTATTATTGTTGTACTGTTATTCTTGTGTGATCTTAATACAACATTTGTTTGTTGGTAACAATTGGTGTGGCTTCACCATTGATCTTTGACATACAGAAAAACACATTTTTCTGCCGTGACTCCTCTCGGGGCTCGGAGGTACACCATAACCAGGGGGTTTGGGGAGGAGCATGTAACAATATATATATATAAACAGAAATCTGGCGCTACTTTTGACTCACCTTGTATATATATATATATATACATATATATATATATATATATATATATATATATATATATATATATATATATATATATATATATATATATATATATATATATATATATATATATATATATGTATATATTGTTACAGATACGACTTTGATGGTATGGTGGGCCGAGCGGGATGGCCGCCGTATCCGTACAAGTTACCCGATTGTGCCCGAACGTTGACTAGCCGCGCTATGCTGGCTCAATAAGAAAAAGAAGACACCCGGCTGGATTACAATCACACAATACGACACCAACGTTTCGATTCTCAAGTATATTCGTACGGAAAAGGTTAGATTACAGGGGCTAGAGGTATATTACAGGAAGACAGGCACTTAGACACACTCTTATATTAACCCCGGACAGACGACAGACACACGGGACAAAATGCTGACTCACACGGGGGTTGATGAAAAGGACAGCGGGTATCGATGGCTCAAGGTGCACTCCTGGCTCAAGGCAGAATCGACTCGGTCCGGTCCAGAGATGCGGGGAGGTATCGTCGCGCTGGGGGTGGCGGTGGCTTCTCTCTCCAGTCTCCAAGCTGAGGCGCATCTCACGTCACATCCGGCGCGGGGCCGCGTATATCCGGCGGGGAGTGACACGCCCTCGGCTCGTTAGCTCCGCCTCGTGGAATCGGCACGTTGCTTCTCATTGGGTGCGTGCGGGGGGGGGGTTACTGGCTCCGCCCCTGACGAGGAGCTGACAGCCAGCCCCTTCGGGGTAACCCCGTGGAGCGCATGGTCTGGAGCTAATCGAGCCGGTGTGAGGACGCATCCTCCCCCGCTCCGCCGCCATCTCCTCTGTTGTTGTTGTAATTGTTGTTGTAGTTGTTGTTATTGTTGTTGTTTGGGGAAGAAGATGGGAGGAGGTATGGGAAAGGTCCTAAACTCACTACTGGTGCCATATAATCACATTCTGGTGCAACGAAGAGTCATAATTAATGGAAACGAGGCCTTAACTGACATAGATTAAGAATAACTAGGAAGATGTCCGAAAGTTGTCTACGTGTGGTGCGGTGGACCTGGGCACGACATTTAATGGGGGAAGAAGGGGAAGGTCGGCTCTACTGATTGTTATTTACATGCAATGGGACTAGGGAATGGGGGATTGGGGAAAGTTGGGGAGTATTGGAGAAAATAGGGGAATATTTACAAGCGGATATGGAGGCCAAATTCCATATTCGCAACATTGCACCCTTCTCTACCCTCGGGGCGTCCCGACCCGATAAATTTTTACCTACTTTAGTGTGGCACGCAATGTAGTTCCCTCTACTATTAACTCTACCCTGAGTGCGACAGTTTTACAGATATTCACAAATGAGTAAATATGTCCCCCTGCGACGTTGCACCCTTCTCCTCACAGAAACACACCCACAGGATAACCGAATCCGGAAAGAATTCTCAAACTAAACATACAGCCGGTAGGGAGCATTATTTACAAGACTATGCTGCTATTTACACTACGATCCAGGACCTGTTTTTTTGGAGGAACACATGCAGATGTTATGCATAGAGAGAGCGCGCTTGCCAGCATCGATACACCAACCCACGAGTGCTCTGTGGCCGACGGCCTTTAATAACGTGCAGAGCACCCTTCCCCAGCATCAAAAGCACCACCCCACCACCAATCGGTGCAGTCACCATTGTTCAATGATTAAAAATAAATTCGACAACCCCTAACCCTGCAGGTGTCTCTTGCTCTTCTTGTGGTGCACTTGGTGTTAACTAAAAGTGGTTCACCTTTATGGCATAGGTGCCACGTTGACCCATAGGTCCTTCCACGGGTGGTGCTTGGCCGCAAAAGAGCTGCGGTCCATTGTGGGTGGCCACAAACATTGCGGTCCATATGGTGTATCGATCCAGGCAGCCAACAGCGAAAGTGCAGGCCCACAACTGCGTAGCCAGCACCTCTCTCTCCTCTCTCTCTACCCCAAAGCCAGATCCTCGGAGGTGGGAGACAAAAGAAGAAACAAGTGAGTAAGGTGGTAAGGGCGCAAAAGTGCACGCAATATAAGGTAATGCACACTGGGGGCACATGGGAACCAGGTGAGACAGGTACGTTCCTATCGTACGCCCCCCCCCCACCAGGTAACCTACATGGCCCCTCCCTTACCCCTTACTGTATCCACAAAACACAACACTACCCATAAACATCTACTTTACAAATCAACAAACATCCCTACTGTCTTCCCCGTTCCTCCCATAAACCAAATTCGTCTTCTCTCCCTCCTAACCAATCAAATTTGCCATTTTCAACTCTCATCAAAATTTGCCATCTCCAACTCAACATCATAATTTGCCATTACCAATTCATCATCAGTCCCTCCTAGGGAGGGAGAGATGGAATCACCCCAATGTCTCATCCACGTCGTGATGCGTCTCACAAATCCACACAGCGATTCATCTCCTGCAACAAAACAAAGAAAACACAGGTGTGGAGTCATCATCATCACCACAGGTAAGTGGCTGCGTATGGTGCGACAGGTTCATCAATCCTAACTATTTCCTAAATGACTTTAACAACTTTACACTACCCGGGGTCTCTCTCCGGCCAAACCATTGGCCCTCTTACACTATGGGTTCTAAAAACCAATTCCCATTGGCCAAACTGTGGTGCTTTTCAATTTGGGGTCTCACTCCCCCGATTCATCTCCCGGTGCCCTCGTACAATTTCTGGGCTGCGACGTGTACCTCTCCCAGTGGGTCTACCCACCTGCACACCTCCACCACTGCAGTTGCCTCCGAGCTTACCTGCTCCTTACCCTAACCTAACTAACTGGGGCAGGCCCTCTGGCACTCTCCCCACTCGGTGCCCTCTCTGGCACTGGGCTACCCGGGTCCGTCCTCCGGATCCTCGGGCCCCATCCACAACTCTACCGGCTCCCAGAGCCCACCTGCGGCCTCACCTGGCCGACATCCTCACAGTGGTGGAGTGCCCAACCAACTACACACACTAACAGGCTACACGCCCAGCCATTTCCACAACACTAATGCACCCATTCACAACACCATTCTGCAACCGCACCACAAATGCCAATATCCATCCACAATTTACCTGCACCCTCTACCTAACACTTACACTACCCGCCCCGGGTATCCGTGATGGGGGTCCACTCTTCCCCCATCCACACCTTCGCACCATGCACACCACTCCGTACCACTTACTCCAACTTTCTCCACACACCTGTACTTGCACACCTGTGCTCTCACACCTGGTGCCACCTGCACCCTTCTCTCCCCAAGCGCATTCGCGCTGATCCACAACACTCACTACTCATACACTGCTCCACCCACCTGTCCAGTTGCACACCTGTGCAATCACACCTGTACAATCCTCACACACACAGCATCATCTCAGCTAACTACTCCCCTCTGAAACTTGCGCTTCCCAGTCGTCCCTTTAAACTATTGCGCTCCCACGTCATTATCATCCACACTAATCTACCTGCGTCCCCACTACAGGTATCAGTCACTAACTAAACTTAACGTTACCTAAGGTCATCTTCTCTAGATCCCTACACACCATATCCTAACCCACCCGGGCTAGTTTTCACTGCCATACACCCCATAATCTATTGCTCCTTTGCCCCCACGCATGGGAAGGGTGGCAGATTTGCCATCCCACCCCATCGGGCCTATCGCTCCTCAATCCCCCAGTCCTCTGGCACTAATAAGCCCCCCTTATTCAGAGGTACTGGGTCCCGCCTCGGCATCTAAAGCCGAGGCGATCCACGGGGGCGCCTGCTCGCCGGTGTAAGGTCTTATCCGGTCGGCGTGGACGATCCGAGGGAGGGCTCGTGGCCCCATTTTGATCTTAAAGACCACGTCACAGATTTGCGACAGGACGACTCCTGGGCCTTGCCAGGGGGAGGTGAGTTTTGGGCACCTTCCCTTCCGCCTCCGGGGATTAAAGAACCAAATCTTCATCCCCGGAGCGTATTGACTCCCCTGGCTCCGGTCGTCGTACCTGCGCTTCATCTTTTCCCCCGCCAGATGGAGTTGGCGGCGGGCGAAGGCATGGACTAGCTCCATGCCTTCCTCTAGGTGACGTGCGTACCCCTCCCTCGGCGGGTTAACCACTGTGTCTGGCACGGGACCGCATAGCAAGTCGGCGGGAGCCCGTAACTCCCGCCCATACATAAGCAACGCTGGACTGCATGCGGTGGCCCCGTGCTGGCTGGTTCGGTAGGCCATGAGCAAGTAAGGGAGATGTTCGTCCCAGTCATCCTGACGGGTGGTGGTGAACAGTGCCAGTTGTTGGATTAGAGTTCGATTGAATCTTTCCACCATCCCGTCAGATTGAGGTCTTAAAGGCGTTGTTCTGGTTTTCCGAATTGACAGGAGACTGCACACATCTTTTAGCAATTTGCTCTCAAAATTTCGTCCCTGGTCGGTGTGCAACTCCTGTGGAATCCCATGCCGGCACACAAATCCTTCCACGAAGGCCTGCGCTACCACCCCTGCTTCTTGGTTGGGGAGGGCGTAGGCCTCCGGCCACTTGGTGAAATAGTCCATTACAACGAGGATATACTTATTACCTTGGCGGGTGCGGGGCAGCGGTCCTAGAATATCCATAGCCACCCGCTCAAGGGGGGCCCCCACCTGATGTAATTGAAGGGGGGCCCTCATCCTCCGTGCTGGTCCCTTTTTGGCAGAACAGGCGTCGCATCTCCGACACCAGTCCTGTATGTCGCGCCCCATATTCACCCAATAGAACCTCCGGCGGACCCGAGATATTGTCTTTGTCCTGCCCAAATGGCCGCCGGAGCGGGTACCATGCACCTGTTGCAATATGACGTTCTTGAATTTGTCAGGGACTATCACCAGCCAGGAAGTTCGATCAGAGGGAACCTCCACCCACTTGCGATACAAGATGTTGCCTTTCAATTCCAGGGTCTGCCACTGAGCCCAATATGCCTTTGTCTGCGCCCCGAGGGGGGTGACCTCTTCCCCCTTTGGTCTTTGCCCCAATTTGACCCATTGGAACACCGGCCCCAGAACAGGATCCTCCTGCTGGGCCGTGCTCCAAGCCAACTCTCCAAATTCCTCGTCCGCGGTTAGTGGCAAAATTGGCCCTCTCACCCGGGTTGCCCGGACGACGAGAATCGGGGCGGAATCGCCCAATTGCTCCCTCTCCTCGTGTCTCGCACAAAATTTACAGTTTTCCCCCAGACAAGGACGCCGAGAGAGTGCGTCCGCATTACCATGGGCCTTCCCGGCCCTATGGGCCACATCAAAATCGTACTGCTGCAACTTTTCCAACCACCTTGCAATTTGGCCCTCCGGTTCCTTGAACCGAAGGAGCCATTGCAAGGAGGAATGGTCAGTTCTAACCAAAAATTTCCGCCCGTACAAGTACGGGTGGAAATGGTTCATGGCAGCCAGCATAGCCAATAACTCTTTGCGAGTGACGCAATAATTTCTCTCGGGCCTACTTAAGGCCCGACTATAATAACCAATCACTCTCTCCACGCCCTCCTGTGTCTGAGACAAAACTGCGCCCAATCCTTCCTGGCTCGCATCCGTGTCCAGGGTAAATGTCCCGTCACTAGTGGGGTAAGCTAGAAGGGGTGCGGATGTTAGACACCCCTTCAATTTTTGGAAGGCCTCGTGGCACTCCCGTGTCCAATTAAATCGCGTCCCCTTCTCCGTAAGCCGGTGGAGGGGACGGGCCAACTCCGCAAATTTCGCCACAAAGCGCCGGTAGTAGGAGCAGAGTCCCAAAAATCCCCGCACCTCTTTGATGGTACGTGGTGCGGGCCACTCCTCTACCGCTTTAATTTTGTCTGGGTCTGTTTTTACCCCCTCGCGGCCAATCACGTGACCTAGATAGGCCACCTCTCTTGCAAACAAAGTGCACTTACTCGGGTTCAGCTTCAACCCTGCCTGTCTGAGGCACCCGAACACCTGGTCCAAATTAGCTAGTGCCTGGGGGAACGTTTGGGCATGTACCAGGACGTCATCCAGGTACACCAGGCATGATTGCCATGGCATGCCGCCTAGTACATGCTCCATCAATCTCTCAAAGGTGGCGGGGGCGTTACACAAACCAAACGGCATCACAGTAAACTGATACAGTCCCTTACCTGTGGAAAATGCCGTTTTCTCCTTCCCTGCCCTATCCATCTCCACCTGCCAATACCCACTCTTGAGGTCCAAAGTTGTGAACCAATTTGAGCCCGCAACGGCATCGAGGGTGTCATCAATCCTTGGCAGGGGATATGAGTCCTTGAGTGTCACGTTGTTTAGCTGGCGATAGTCCACGCAGAACCGCGTGGTCCCATCCTTCTTTTTGACCAGCACAACAGGTGACATCCAAGGACTTCCCGAGGGCTCGATCACACCTGCGTCGAGCATTTTTGCAACCTGCTCGTCAGCTTCCGCCCTCTTGCTCCAAGGGAGCCGTCGGGCGGCCTGACGAATAGGCCGGGCCTCACCGGTGTGGATCTGATGTTTCACCAGGCCCGTACGTCCAATATCCTCGGTGGACAGGGAGAAGAGGTCCAAATGGGACCCAACCAGTTTGTGTAAGGCCTCCCTCTGGGTACCTCCCAACTCTACGCTACTACGATTTACCATCTCGCAAATGGGATCGGGCCAATTCCTACTTGTTATTGAAGGCTCCCCCCGGGGTCGGCTCGGCTGGACGTTCTCGCCCCTCACTGTCGCGACTTCCTCAACTGGGGTGCAGCCAGCTACCCTCGTGCCCCTTACTATAGTGCGTGGTTCTGTACTCACATTTACTACTCGGACGGCCACTACCGGTCCGTCCGTTTTTACAAGGGTGCGGCCCACGATTAAACCCGGTATGGACTGCGCTGCCACCGGTTCGACCAGGCCGCAGGACTCCTGCCATGTTGGGCGAGCTGCCCACCGGGCCGGCACTATCGCCTCGGCCCTTGGGGGGATGGTCACGGCCTCGGAAGCCTCCAGCTCCGCTCTCTCGGCCGTGCTCACTCCCCCTAACGGCAGCTCTTCTACTCCCACCTGCAGGATCCCCCGGCACAAGTCGATTTTACAACCGCTGGCAGTCAACAGGTCCAACCCTATTAAACATGGGTCGCACACCTCCGCCACCCAAACATCTATCTCCCTCCTTACCGACCCTAACTTGAGGGTCACAGAACCACGCCCTATGATCGGGGCCGTTACCCCGGTAGCAAGCTGCAAACTATAATTTTGCAGGCGCTGGATCTTATCCCAGCCACCTGCGCTCGAATCAAGGACCACAGGGCTGATGATCGTGGCGCTAGCTCCTGTGTCCACTACGGCGTCTACCCCCACGCCGGCAATTTTGCATCTAATTGTCAGGCTACCGGTTCCAATTTGGCCACAATAAATGACCTGTCGCGTCAATGAGGGCTCTCCTCCATCCTCTGCTGCCGAACACCGCCCTACGTGCCCGACACCTTCTAGTTTCCCGGGGTCTGGCGGGGGGGTGTCTGGGGTCGGCTAACCCGCTCCCCCCTGGGCGGAGTTGAGGACCTCAACTGCCGGGGATCATCCCGGCGCGCGTTTCGACAGTGCCGCGCCAGGTGACCCAGGCGGTTGCAGGTATAGCACCTCACCTGATAAGGTGCTTGCCTCCGGAATTCCAAATTCCCCCCCCTGTAGGTCCGAATTGGATTACCCGCTCGTGGTCCACCGCGGGCCACCTCCGGGGCCGCCTGCCATGGTCCAGGTCCCGCCAGGCGCTGGTCCACCAGCCTCCGGACCATGCCCGCCAGGTCAGGACCCACGTCGGGGGCGGGCCCCCTAAGGGGTCCGCCCTCCATCGGGGGTCCCATCTGGCGGACCGCCATTGCGAGACGCTCGCCCCCCCGGGCCAGGGGCCTCGCTGCTTCCCAACGGGCCGCAGCGTCAGCCGCCTGGCTCAGAGTCTGCGGGCGCCACATGGCGAGCTGTTGCCGGAGCTCAATATCCGGGAGGGCCTGGATAAAATGGTCCAGCGCCAGGCTTTCCCGGGAATCCGCTGCCATGCTAGCATGTGCGATCCCCACTGCGCGGCGAATGTCGTGGGCAAGTTCCCCGATGGCTTCCTGGGGCTTGCGCTTTCGCAGCGCGAGCTGAGCTTTAACAAGCTCGCTCTGCTGTTCTATTCCAAATCGATTAATTAGGGCGTCGCGGAGGGCTGGCAGGGTGAGAGCACCCGCTGGTAATGCCGTCAGCACCTCCGCCGCCGCGCCGCGCAATGCGGCCACCAGGTGTACTCCACCTTCGTCCTCACCCCAACCGTTGCCCTTACACACACAGTCGAACTGCGCCAGGTACGCGCGTAGATCACTCTTGCCGTCATACGGCGCGAGTGGGACCTTGTGGGACCACCTCATATGTGAGTCGTTGCCCGCCTGCCGGACCCCGTGCGTCGCCCCTTGCGGGGTCAGCGCGGGGCCGAACCGGCCGGGCCCCCACAGTACACTACCCCCAAGGGGCTCTCGTGCCTCCCCGGTCCCTCCAACAACTACCCCTGTTGGTGTTGATGCCTGGGTCACACCTCCGCAACCCGCTACCCATTCCATACCACCACCACCACAACCTTGCTCACCCACACCTCGCACCTCTCGTTCCATACCCTCCGGACCAGCCATACACCTCACTCTTGGCCTCTCACGAACATCCGGGTCTATCTCGACCCCCAAGCTTATTAAATCACCTGGCGCATCATACGCACGACCATATTGGTCACCACTTACACCGGGTCCTCTTTCTCTTCGCTTCTCCTCCATCACCTGCGAATCCCTCATCCGGTTAATGAGCACATCATCACGATCCGAACACAGACTCTGGACCAATTCTTTTACCTCCTCTTTTATCTCTTTCTTATCCTCTCTCCGTCGCTTTTTAATTTCGCTCACCCCTTCTTCCACTTCTTCTAATTTTTGCTTCATCTCCTTCATCTCTTCGTGCGCCCCTTTAAGTTCTTCCTCTAACTCCACTTTATTTTTTTCTATGTGCTCCCGCACCTCCCGCTCTTTAACCTCCATTACCTCTACCACCTTGTCCATTTTCCTCGTCAGGTCCTCATGTACCGTCTGGCACTCTTTTTTAATTACCCCTACATCCTTTTTCATCTCTTTCTGTGTCGATTTTAAACCCTCTATTACCGCTGTGTTCTTCTTTACCTGGTCCCCCAACTCCTTTTGTCCCACTGTCAGTTGTTCTACTCCCAGCGTCAACTCCTCTATACCACCTTGCAATTTTACAGTCCCCTTTCTCACCTCTTTCTCCATGCGCTCCTTACAGTGCCTCACCTCCTCGCGCACTCCTCCGACCTCCTCACTCACTCCTCTTCTGATCTCCTCTCCCATCACTTGCATCTCCTGCCCAGATGCCACCCTCATCTGCTCCATTTCCTCCCTGTGAGCATCCAGTTTGGTTTCTACCCCTATTCTGACCCCCTCTATCTGCTGCTCCATTTGTTTAACTTCCCTTTCCGCTTGGTCCCTCATGTCCCTCAATTTGCCTTCCATACTGTTTTCTAACCCCTCTAACCCATTTTTCACTCCCTCTATCTGATTCTCCTGGGCAGCCATTCTATTTTCTACCCCCATTAACCCATTTTTCACTTCTTTTATCCCGTTGTCTAACCCCTCAAAATTATTGTCTAACTTCCCAAATTTCTTGTCTAACTCCTCAAAATTATTGTCTAACCCCTCACTGGTACCCCTCGCTTCGTCCCTCATTACCCCCATTTGCTCACTCTGAGCCCTCGCTTCGTCCCTCATTACCCCCATTTGGTTTCCCATTACCCCCATTTGGCCCTCCATTCGCCCACTATCAGCCCTCATTCCCACCATTTGTTCCATAAGGGCCCTCATTTGCAGGAGGAAAAGGTTCGAATCCACCAGGGGCGCTGCCGCGGGCGTGGACGCCGTGGCCACCTCGTGCGTGACAACGCTATTTTGCGACCCTGCCGCCCTCACTGCTTCGCTCTCCTCCTGTCCCTCATGTCCCTCAATTTGGTCCTGGACCGACCCTGCTTCACTCTCCCCTACCGGACCCCAGCCGTCTTGATCCGCCATAGCGCGACTTGCAAAATTCGAGTTTCGTAAAACAAATACAAATTTCGGCCGCTCCAAATTTTGACCAAATTTTTTTTTTTCCTCTATTCGTTTTTTTTTTCAAAATTTGGTCGGGCCTCGAATCTCACTCCCGACACCAATTGTTACAGATACGACTTTGATGGTATGGTGGGCCGAGCGGGATGGCCGCCGTATCCGTACAAGTTACCCGATTGTGCCCGAACGTTGACTAGCCGCGCTATGCTGGCTCAATAAGAAAAAGAAGACACCCGGCTGGATTACAATCACACAATACGACACCAACGTTTCGATTCTCAAGTATATTCGTACGGAAAAGGTTAGATTACAGGGGCTAGAGGTATATTACAGGAAGACAGGCACTTAGACACACTCTTATATTAACCCCGGACAGACGACAGACACACGGGACAAAATGCTGACTCACACGGGGGTTGATGAAAAGGACAGCGGGTATCGATGGCTCAAGGTGCACTCCTGGCTCAAGGCAGAATCGACTCGGTCCGGTCCAGAGATGCGGGGAGGTATCGTCGCGCTGGGGGTGGCGGTGGCTTCTCTCTCCAGTCTCCAAGCTGAGGCGCATCTCACGTCACATCCGGCGCGGGGCCGCGTATATCCGGCGGGGAGTGACACGCCCTCGGCTCGTTAGCTCCGCCTCGTGGAATCGGCACGTTGCTTCTCATTGGGTGCGTGCGGGGGGGGGTTACTGGCTCCGCCCCTGACGAGGAGCTGACAGCCAGCCCCTTCGGGGTAACCCCGTGGAGCGCATGGTCTGGAGCTAATCGAGCCGGTGTGAGGACGCATCCTCCCCCGCTCCGCCGCCATCTCCTCTGTTGTTGTTGTAATTGTTGTTGTAGTTGTTGTTATTGTTGTTGTTTGGGGAAGAAGATGGGAGGAGGTATGGGAAAGGTCCTAAACTCACTACTGGTGCCATATAATCACATTCTGGTGCAACGAAGAGTCATAATTAATGGAAACGAGGCCTTAACTGACATAGATTAAGAATAACTAGGAAGATGTCCGAAAGTTGTCTACGTGTGGTGCGGTGGACCTGGGCACGACATTTAATGGGGGAAGAAGGGGAAGGTCGGCTCTACTGATTGTTATTTACATGCAATGGGACTAGGGAATGGGGGATTGGGGAAAGTTGGGGAGTATTGGAGAAAATAGGGGAATATTTACAAGCGGATATGGAGGCCAAATTCCATATTCGCAACAATATATATATATATATATATATATATATGAAATGAATGAAGGAATGATCGTTTTAAGGCCATTTTCCCCGCTCGAGCGGGCGTTAGCCTTGCGGGCCCCATGAGAATCATGGTTCCCTGTTTGAGGCAATGTTTTTATGGCCGGATGCCCTTCCTGACGCCAACCCTTGGTCGCCTCTTACGATGCGCAGGGAGAAGGTGTACCTATACTAAATCGGGGTACACACCGTGATCATTCATCCCAACAAGCTGGTACTCAATTTGCCAATCTCGGAAGGATGACAGGCTGAGTCAACCCCCCTGGTGTTAATTCAGCGATCGACCGGGATTCGAACCCAGGACCCTAAGCCGGCACCCTAACCGCTAAGCCAACACCAGGCTATATATATATATATATATATATATATATATATATATATATATATATATATATATATATATATATATATATATATATATATATATATATATATATATATATATATATATATATATATATATATATAGATATATACAATTTAATAAACAGGAATCAAATTCCTGCGAGGGGCTAAGTATGAAAAAATTCTGACAATGCGGGGCTCGAACCACGGACCTCCGTTGATAACGCGTCAACAGCCCACTGCGCTATTGAGCCAGCTGCAATCTCCTCAGAACTTTCCCACACTTAACACTGCGAGCTTTATCATGGCCGATGTCTTACGTGCCTGCTAGGCAGACCCCAAATGTTAGCGTAAGTGTATGCATGCGTATGTATGTGTGAATAAGTACAAATGCATTGAAGATTAATTCATCTACAATTTCATAAACAGGAATCAAATTCCTGCGAGGGGCTAAGTGTGAAAAAATTCTGACTCAATGCGGGGCTCGAACCACGGACCTCCGTTGATAACGCGTCAACAGCCCACTGATACATATGTACACAAAGAATTAAGTTAAGCACCCCCCCCCCCCGTTTTTTTACAACCTCGCACATTACAAGTTTGTTGTCGTCAAAACAGTGTAATATACCCATGATATTGCTATATTTTCTGGAGAAGTGATATTATGGTCACATAAAAACATAACAATCATGCCGTTTTCAATATTTTATTCTGAATAATTTAAGGTGAAATTTTTTGGGAATCTTAGGCATATTTTCACCTCAATTTAAGTATGGAGCTATAGGTCCATCACGGACAGTGTGGATGACGTTTATGTTTTCTAACGTACAGTCATTGTTCTGAGAAGACCTCTAGTGATCTTTGCGTCAATAACGTGTGTAGGACCCACGTGATCGGATCACTGACTCAACCCTACGTCTCATAGACCCTGTAAGCCGTCGTATGCGTTGCTGTGGCAGGTTGTTCCATTCCCGATGTAATGCACGTTCCAATTCATCCAGATTGGCTATTGGAGGGACCATCTTCGCAATTTGTCGTCCCAACATGTCCCAAACGTGCTCGAGGGGGTTCAGGTCAGGACTGTACGCAGGCCAGGGGATGGTTGTCACAGCACCTTGCTCCAGCAAGGCTCGGATGCGTCTCGCACGGTGAGGCCTGGCGTTGTCCGGAAATCCTGAATACCACCGTAATCCCGCACTTCGATGACCACACCCTCGCCAGCAGACCCATCTTCATGGATGACAACGGGATTCTGGTCTCGATTCATGGATTCTCGCATTGAAGGTGCAAAAGCATGTGATCTTAGGCCCTTTCAGGTACCTCTCCTTCGGTGGAACCTCCGGCGGATGTGTACATATGATTTAGTCTCATACCACAGAGCCACCACTTTTGTCTTCTGCTCCACTGTCAATGGCATAGTTGAGCTACGGAGCTAGAAATCCCAGGGAACAAATACCACAATAACACCACCAAACCCTGAAAAGGACAACGGTGTAGATCAAAAAACGAAGAAATGGCAGGAAGTCAAAGTTGGATCAATCTTTTTGAAACACCCTGTACGAATCAAGGAAATTTGTAGACATCAATGTACGTTTCCATGAATTGCAAAGACATTGGTACCCAATGAACGCAGCACCTGTTGTAAATGGCAGAGTTGAACCTGGATTCCCAGCATCGGATGTTAAACAGGCCAACCCATAAAGTTTTGCTTAATATGAAGCACAAACGTTCATTGTATAATTATGTGTGAAATAACTGATGACTTTATGTAATGCAATACGATCACCACCAGCGAACTTTTCTGAAAAGGTACACCACCAGGCAGGAGTATAAAAAGTTTCATCTTCATTATCAGTAAAGGCCCTAACTTGTCAAACAAAAGCACAAATATTCACGTATGCGGCTGCAACGGTCATGCTATAACTTATCAATCATAACTAAAATGAAAACACCCTGGAGATATGCCGCAATAAACCCTTCAACATTCCTGCCCCTTGTGCCTGCATATTCACTCCCGCCAGGGAGTAATGCATTCGATCGTGTCCGTGTGTGTGTGTGTGTGTGTGTGTGTGTGTTCGTGTGTTTGTGAACAAGATATCTGGAAAAGTTCTGAACGGATTTGGATGAAAGTTGGTGGGATGATTGCCATTTGGATAAGGAAGAATTGATTCGTTTTTGGTGAAGCTCAGGATATTATTCCGGATCCAGGAATTTTTTGAAGGATTGTTTACCATTGGAAGACGGGGCTCATTTTTTTTTAACATTATCTTCTATAAATTCTATATTTAACATTGTCATATGAAAATAGTTTTCATATTTGTTGTAAATGTAGTTTAAACTCGTGGTTATGCGATAGAGCGGTGTATTTTGTTAGCAGCGTTGTCTTCAAGGTTCTTTTTTTTTCTTTCTAATAAAGACACATTCTGTCATTTTAAAACCACGAAAGTGTGTATTCGGCTTCCCCGTTTCATAAAATGTATCGTTTGATACGTATAATGCTTTAAAACTGTTTTTTTGTTTGTTTTGTTTTTACCTCAGAAGAGATAACATTTACCTCAGCGAATGTCAATCGCGGTGTCAGTATTTGATGAACTTATAAAGACTTAGGTGAGTTATAAGTGTGACCAGCATGTGCACGGGATTCTTCCCAGAAGAATGAGTGGTCGCATTAGCTTGTACGACTTAAAATGAGCGAGTTTTGTTTTGACGTTTGGGCCTGTTTCACATGTTGTATCCCTAAGGAATGAAACGAACGTTTTTCCTGGTTTACAATTTTACTAGCGGGGTCACCCGTGGGAATCCCACGGGCATGGATGTGTGTGACATTTCGACATATTGAGTTATATGCTGCACATTCATTTTTACAAAATGGTTACTGGCAAGTCATCAGATCCAGAAATGGTGTGAATTTAGTTATTTCACATAATATGTGACCCCTCACTCCTCTCCACCTGACACTCTCCTGTCTCCACCTGACACTCTCCTGTCTCCACCTGACACTCTCCTCTCTCCACCTAGCACTCCTCTCCTCTCCAAACCCTCACATCCCTCTCCTTTCCAATCCCTCACCTCTCCAATCCCTCACACTCCTCTCCTCTGCAATCCTTCACACGCCTCTCCAATCGCGCCTCACACTCCTCTCCAATCGCGCCTCACACTCCTCTCCAATCGCGCCTCACACTCCTCTCCAATCGCGCCTCACACTCCTCTCCAATCGTGCCTCACACTCCTCTCCAATCGTGCCTCACACTCCCCTCCAATCACTCCTCTCCAATCGTGCCTCACACTCCTCTCCAATCACGCCTCACACTCCTCTCCAATCGTGCCTCACACTCCTCTCCAATCGCGCCTCACACTCCTCTCCAATCGCGCCTCACTCGCCTCTCCAATCGGCTTTCCCCGTCTCGTTTCTCTCCTTTTTCTCCCGTCTCGTTCTTTTTCTTGCTCCAAATCGGCCCGTCGGAATCGGAAATCGGCCCGTCTCGCCCGTCGGCCCGTCGGAATCGGAAATCGGCCCGTCTTGCTTTTGTGCTTGTGCGTAAATAAATTGTGTTCATGACACCATTTCTGGTGTTGGGCTAGCGGCTAGGGTGCCGATTTGCTTAGGATATATTTGCTTAGGATATATAAATATATTTGCTTAGGATCCTGGGTTCGAATCTCGGTCGATCGCCGAATTAATGCCAGGGGGGTTGACTCAGCCTGTCATCCTTCCGAGGTCGGCTAATTGAGTACCAGTTCACTGGTAATTCCCTGTTTGTCGTTGAAGGCGGCAAAAAGGGTTGGCGTCAGGAAGGGCATCCGGCCGTAAAACATTGCTTCAAAAAGGGGACAAAAAAACAACAACTACCACGGTCCCCGAAAAGGCCAACCCCCGCTTTGCGGGGAAAAATGGCCTCTAAACGGTGGTTTTTACACCATTTCTGGATCTGATGACTTGCCAGTAACCATTTTGTAAAAATGAATGTGCAGCATCTAACTCAATATGTCGAAATGTCACACACATCCATGCCCGTGGGATTCCCACGGGTGACCCCGCAAGTTTGCATTGACGTTCGTCGATGGACTCGTTCGCCCGTCTCATTCGTTTTCTTGTATCCTGTTCAAGTCTGCGTTCTTCATCGATCGTCTCATTCATTTTGGAAATAGAAGTTTCCACGCAGCGCATGAATTGTCACGATCCTCAAGAGGAATTTGTCTCGTAATCATCAAATGATAAATGGCAAGTAAATTATATTGTGGAAAATTAAAGATTTCAAATAAACCTATTTAAAGTGTATTCGCACATAACTAATTTTAAAAAACGAAGAAATATCTCTCGGTAATTTCCTGAAACATATTTTACTTCCGGCTAATAATGTTGAATTAAATAAAAACGAAGAAATATATGTCGGCATCATTGTTGACGTTTTTGTGACGACTGTCATCAAACGAAAAAGTAATATATCTTAACGGAAAAGCAAAAGCGAATTTTTAATATATATCGACACGTTGCCGTCAGTGTCATGTTGGGCGGTGTATGATACACCATGACGCGATTTTTAAAAATATATCTCTGCATTTTCCCGCGTGTGTGGAATGTTCTCAATTATTGCTGACACCGAGTCCAAAACCATCGATAAAAATGAAATCATATGGTGAGTTAGATTGGAGATAAAGGCGTGAGAGAGACTCAATGGCCTTGAAGTTGAAGTTACAGGCGTTTGAGAATTCATTTCGTTCTATAAACGGCAACTTTCATTGGATTTCCTTCCCGTTTTTTTTCAACCGAGTCGAAAACTATGTTAGCGACTGTGAAAAATGAAATGATATATCGAATTTTTAATATGTATCGACACGTTGCCGTCGGTGTCATGTTAGGCGGTGTATGATACACCATGACGCGATTTTAAAAAATATATCTGCATTTTCCCGCGTGTGTGGAATGTTCTCAATTATTGCTGACACCGACTCTAAAACCATCGATAAAAATGAAATCATATGGTGAGTTAGATTGGAGATAAAGGCGTGAGAGAGACTCAATGGCCTTGAAGTTACAGGCATTTGAGAATTCATTTCGTTCTATAAACGGCAACTTTCATCGGATTTTCTTCTCGTTTTTTTTCAACCGAGTCTAAAACTATGTTAGCGACTGTGAAAAATGAAATGATATATCGAATTTAAAATAGATATCGACACATTGCCGTCGGTGTCATGTTGGGCGGTGTATGATACACCATGACGCGGTTTTAAAAAATATATCTCTGCATTTTCCCGCGTGTGTGGAATGTTTGTGGAAAATTAAAGATTTCAAATAAACCTATTTAAAGTGTATGCGCACATAACTAATAAAAAAAACGAAGAAATATCTCTCGGTAATTTCCTGAAACATATTTTACTTCCGGCTAATATGTTGAATGAAATAAAAACGAAGAAATATATGTCGGCATCATTGTTGACGTTTTTGTGACGACTATCATCAAACGAAATAGTAATACTGTATATCATAACGGAAAAGCAAAAGCGAATTTTTAATATATATCGACACATTGCCGGCGGTGTCATGTTGGGCGGTGTATGATACACCATGACGCGATTTTAAAAAATATATCTCTGCATTTTCCCGCGTGTGTGGATTGTTCTCAATTATTGCTGACACCGAGTCTAAAAGTAAAACCATCGATAAAAATGAAATCATATGGTGAGTTAGATTGGAGATAAAGGCGTGAGAGAGACTCAATGGCCTTGAAGTTACAGGCCTTTGAGAATTCATTTCGTTCTATAAACGGCAACTTTCATCGGATTTTCTTCCCGTTTTTTTTCAACCGAGTCTAAAACTATGTTAGCGACTGTGAAAAATGAAATGATTTATCGAATTTGATTTGAAATAAAACTGGGGGAGAGCAAGACACCACGGGCCTACAAAACAGGACTCAAAGCTATGCGAGTTAATAAAATGGTGGATATTTGTTTATAGCCACTCCCAGAATGGGTGGAGCTATGGGTGTACTCTGCAAACCGAGTAAGCCACACCCCGGACAGACACCCAACAGATAGACAGACAGACAGACAGAATCATCTACGGCTATTATAATATAGATTTGAAGTCACACTTGCCTCAAAATACACTCACTTATATAGAATTGAACGCTGAATCCGAAAATGTAAGTGAAATTGCCTTGTTTTTTTTTAACATTATCTTCTATACATTCTAAATATATATCTGTGCAGTGTCAGTCTTGTGTTGTCTTGTCTTGTGTTGTCACTGAACTAATCCCTCAAACTTTTGTGAAATCGTACTATTCCAACTTGACCCACGGCGGGAGTATGCGCTGCACTGAGTGGCGTTCTAGTTTGAGATGGAACAGTCGAAATGTTGGGTTCTTGTAACTACTGTATTTGTGACGGGTAGAGATCGCTTGAAAAAACATTTTGGTGCTTTTATACAATTTAGCTTCTCAGCACCAGCACAGACTCTTCTCTGCAAGGGATCACCTGATCAATTTCTTCTTGAAAATACACTACTCATGGACTCTTAGGGGGATGGCAGTAAAGTGGGGGAAGTGAGGGGAGGAAGCATGTTGTGATAGTGAAGACCAGTTGCATCCAATACATCAGCCCAAAGGCCTGTAGTTACCTCTCTATGATGTAGCACCTCCACTTTGTGCTGAACCATCTTCAGATCAGATTTTTATGGGAATCGAACCTGAAAGACAACTCATGATCGATTTGGCTACCAACAGATCTATCATGCTGACCAATGAGATATCTTGATAAAGAATTGCATTCATGTTGCACTCGCCATATTACAGGTGCAGAAACAATTTATACGAAACAGCAGCCCACCTGCGGCATTTTGTCCTATTCGTATAGAAAATATAATAACAATTGTGTACCTGCCGACCTCCTTTTTTATATTTAATCGTCATTTTTAACCTATCGTCCTCCTGCCAGTGCGTTCCACTTGGTCACCTTGCACTTCTTCACATCTAAACTGCTCGTTATTTATCAATTAAAAAACGAAATACGCAGCTTACAATGGCCTGCATTGTGAAATCTGTCCTCATAACTTCACCGACTAACTCCTGCTTCCTTCTTAAGTGCTCATTATTGAATCAGTTGTTTCCCCAAGGCCAGGGTGGTTTTTGCAGTGATTCTCGAGCATCATTTATTCGTCCCGTCCCCTTGCTAATACATCCACAAGGGATATAGGCCACAAGCTACTATAGCTGGCCGTGCACCCCCCCCCCCCCCCCCCCGCCACCCCACACCCCCACAAACCTCCGACACTATATTTTTCTGATGCCCTAGAGTGTCCTGAACATGAAATCAAATGTTTACATTGCATAAGTTGGGATGAACTTGTCATTTGGGGCCAATGTATGGGGGTACCCTCAAAACGTGACCAATTTCGCTTTGCGTCGTGATCCGTGGGCACATTTTCATATTTTGGTGAATTATGGGGTCATTATAGCAGCTACACAAACATATAAGGTACCAAATGAAAGCTGAGCTTGTGTTAGTTCGTTTCAAATCCTCATAAGTAAGTTTGAGACATATGTAATATGAGTTATTGGGGTACATATACACACACCCCTTATAGATATCCGGCGCGTCACAAAAATAATCAGATTTATACATTAAGTTTGTTTGAGGTATATCTGTGACTTTATTAGTTCAAATGATATTGTAAACTACACTGTGACCCAAGCGCTACCATTCAATACCACAACTATCATTCTCGGACATAAACTGACAAAGTTATGACAATTTAAAACTTGGCACTCGTTAATAGCGCAAACATGGCAAAGCAAGGACAATACGTTCCTATGATTCAATACATCAATAACTCCTGTACCAATTCTATGCTGTAAGACTCTCTCATGTACCATGATCATTGACATAACTAAATTTGATGCTTTCAAATACAACATTTCAAAAGAGTCCTTACATTCTTATAATCGTCTCTTTGGTACCATCATTTCATCAAAAACATTAGTGTTTGCTATAAAAAAAAATCTGGTAACCATTCATCTGGTAATCCATTTCAGATCTTCAGCTTCTTCAAAGCTGTGCAGAATCAACTGATGTAAGTAAGTGGCGGCATCCTTAATCATGTCTGTTGAACCGATTGCATATGCACTCTGGACAGCACGGTTTACATCAATATCAGAGCTGTATACGATGTATGCTATAAACGTCTTCTTGTTATCAAGTTTGCAGAACGATAATTCCCCACAATAGTTGACATCCTTCTCCAGCTTGGCCCTCAATTTTTTGCTGCGGTAGCTTGGATTGGGGAATTCTGTATGTGCCAGACTTGAGATGAACTCCTGACTGAGCTCACTCAGCTTGACAATCTTTTTGTCACATTTAATGTCTTTGTCAATCTTCTCACACACGTCCGAGTATGCTGTCCTATGCGCTAACTCAAGATTTTCTTGTTGTGCTCGCTTTTCGTCATCAGTACTCCTCCATTGCTTTGGATCCGTAATGTACCTACTTGGCTCGACAGCTCTTGTGGTACTGTGCCTCACACGCAAACAAATCATGGCCCCTGATCCTAGTCAACAGTTTTTCGTCCGCTTTCCGCTCAGCTAATTCCAGAACTCTTCTCCATCCATCAAACTCAAATTTAGATGCTCCCTCGGTTGACCATCTGCCTTTTACTTTGATTTTCTTGCGTCCTTCAGAGTTACAGAAAATACAATCAGCCTTGAAGAGAACGTTAGCACTCTCAGTTGACGATCGCAGACTTCTTCTGGATGTTCCAGGCGTGTCTGCAGGAACCTTCATGCGTTTAAGATTAATGGTGAACTTCTGGTAACATTCACGATGATATCCATCAAAGGCTGTATATGTATCAGGAATGAGGTCACACACCTGTTGCATTCTGTGTATGGAATCAACTGGTTGGCTCAATCTAAGGGATCGTACTTCTTTCAGTTTGTCCAGTCTTTTATCCCCATCTTTCATGCTGACGAACAACTGCAGTGGCTTACAGTTTGATCCTGGAACATGGACTACGCATCTTGGTTTGGAGGTGGAGGCTTTACCACTGCCATCGCGTTTTCTCTTCGATGGTGGGCTATCCTCTTCAGTTGGATTCCGAGTATCAGCAGAATCTTACAGCATTGTCTGGTTGTATTTAGTAGATATTTAGGCTTGGATCTGCAATATAAACAAAACAATACGACATTCACAATTGGTGCACATCTGGCATGAAGGAATACATTTCATAATGAGGAAGAATTATCACATTTAAGAACTTGTGTAATGAAAATATATCTTAAATAAATGTCAATGATCTGTATCACAATATTGGAATCAGCTGAAATATGGTGGAATATTAGTTCAAATATGCTTAAATAATATGGTTAATCATTCTCAGTTCTGCAAGTGAAGCTTAACTAACCTTGTCTGTCCCTGCGATTCTTGGACGCCAAGTCCAAAAACTTAACCTGGAAGTGAAACCTAGCAAAACTGTTCCAACATGAAGAATGAAATGCTGAAATAAAACTTACCTAATAATTATTAATAAAGGGAAAGTAAATTAATACACATATCATTATGTGATGCGCCGGATATCGACAAGGGGTGTGTGTATATGTACCCCAATAACTCATATTACATATGTCTCAAACTTACAAATGACCCCATAATTCACCAAAGTATGGAAATGTGCCAACGGATCACGACGCGAAGCGAAATTGGTCACGTTTTGAGGGGGGTACCCCCATACATTGGCCCCAAATGACAAGTTCATCCCAACTTATGCAATGTTAATATTTGATTTCATGTTCAAGACACTCTAGGGCATCAGAAAAATATAGGGTCGGTGATTTGTGGGGGGTGGAGGGTGCACGGCCAGCTATAGTAGCCCATGGCCTAATAGCTATCTTGGTTACAGCTGGCTAACATTTACTGGTTACCTGACCCACCTCTTAAAATATTCCACTCAGCATAATACTAAACTTCTTACTAAAATACGCTGTTCCCATAATGATTTGTCCTCCGACGTAAAAATTAATTTCCAATTCCTGGTTTATTTTCGAAACATGTTCACTGATAATAATAATAATAATAATAATAATAATGATAATAACTAGAAAGTATCTGAAAATGCAAAGCCAGTATGCATATTCAGACTTCTTCCGTATGCTAAACGTGACAAAAACAGGTTGAAAAAAAGAAGAAGATAATTTTAGGCGACGTTGACCTTTGACATTTTGATTTTTAAAAATTACCTTCTAGCTTTTGATTGATGAACCAATTCAGTGACGCAATACGCAATTCTTAAAATGTCAGGTCAATTTGATGAAAATTGACGATTTTATGGGATTCTGACCTTTGAACTTTTGACAAAATTATTGATTTGTCTTTTCCATGTTCTTATAACTAGTGGGGTCACCCGTGGGAATCCCACGGGCATGGAGGTGTATCGTTGTGACAATAAACTGTTTTTGCGGTACCCTGGACAATAACGTTAGGCGGGAGTCCAAACCTGAAAATGCTGGAGACCAAAGATGAAATTGGAAAAACAATATAGCTTATTTTACTCCAGGGGGTCCCAGGATTACCCACCCGAAATTTCGTTGCGATCGGTTCAGCCGTTTTTGCGGTACCTGGGAACGGACGGAAGGACAGACAGATGGACAGACATACAGACGGACGGACATTTGGTGAATGATAGTAAGAAGATAAAGCTTTGTTGAAAATTTGATGACAAAAGCTCAAGTGGTAAAAAAAAGTTATGGCCTGGGCAGAAATGCATGCACGCATGCACAAACACACACCCACACACACACACACACACACACATACACACACAAACAAACACACACACACACACACATACACACACACACACACACACACACACACGTACGATTGCAAAACCCCATCTCGTGCTGTGTGGGGGGCAGGCTAATAAATGTTATTTATATCGCACTTTTCAAATAGAAATGGTTGTTAAAATGCTGACCAAGTCCATGAGTAGTGTATTTTCAAGAAGAAATTGATCAGGTGATCCCTTGCAGAGAAGAGTCTGCACTGGTGCTGAGAAGCTAAATTGTACAAAAGCACCAAAATGTTTTTTCAAGCGATCTCTACCCGTCACAAATACAGTAGTTACAAGAACCCAACATTTCGACTATTGCATCTCAAAATATGCAGGCACAAGGGGCAGGAATGTTGAAGGGTTTATTGCGGCATATCTCCAGGGTGTTTTCATTTTAGTTATGATTGATAAGTTATAGCATGACCGTTGCAGCCGCATACGTGAATATTTGTGCTTTTGTTTGACAAGTTAGGGCCTTTACTGATAATGAAGATGAAACTTTTTATACTCCTGCCTGCTGGTGTACCTTTTCAGAAAAGTTCGCTGGTGGTGATCGTATTGCATTACATAAAGTCATCAGTTATTTCACACATAATTATACAATGAACGTTTGTGCTTCATATTAAGCAAAACTTTATGGGTTGGCCTGTTTAACATCCGATGCTGGGAATCCAGGTTCAACTCTGCCATTTACAACAGGTGCTTGTTCATTGGGTACCAATGTCTTTGCAATTCATGGAAACGTACATTGATGTCTACAAATTTCCTTGATTCGTACAGGGTGTTTCAAAAAGATTGATCCAACTGTGACTTCCGGCCATTTCTTTGTTTTTTGATCTACACCGTTGTCCTTTTCAGGGTTTGGTGGTGTTATTGTGGTATTTGTTCCCTGGGATTTCTAGCTCCATAGCTGAACTATGCCATTGACAGTGGAGCAGAAGACAAAAGTGGTGGCTCTGTGGTATGAGACTAAATCATATGTAGACATCCGCCGGAGGTTCCACCGAAGGAGATCCCTGAGAGGTACCTGAAAGGGCCTAAGATCTCATGCTTTTGCACCTTCAATGCGAGATGGGGAATGCTCGGGCCTTACTGGTTTGAGAATGACAACAGCAGGATTGTGACGATCAACGGTGAGCGCTACCAGGCTGTGCTCCAGAAGTTCCATAATGATGTAGCCCAAAAGGTCACCCCAAACCAGCTCAGCATGACCTGGTTTATGCAGGATGGTGCAACCCCGCATACAGCTGGTGACACCTTCACTTTCCTGCAGCAGCTCTTCAGAAACCGCCTCGTTGCCCTGGGTACCGCTCATGACTGGGCACCCCACAGTCCAGACTTGAACCCCCTGGACTACTGGTTCTGGGGGGCTGCCAATGGCTCTGTCTACGTCAACTGCCCTGCCACACTGGATGATCTGAAGCAGGAGAAGTCAGACTACCTCCAGGCAGTGCCACATGATACCTACAGGAAAGTTGGACAGAACTTTGGAGTCGGATCAATGCCTGTCTGAACCGTGGAGGGGCACACATCGAGAACGTCAATTACAAGAATTTTGCGAAAATGCCAATTTCAGACCTTGGGCTCTCACTAACTCTAGCAGTGACGTACTGCAATAGCAATCAGTGATAGAAATTACCACGTCATATGCTTTCAAAAAATGTTTGGTTCACGTTCCTGAGGTTTCTGTTTCTTTTTAAATGAACGTTTAAAGTTGTATCAATCTTTTTGAAACACCCTGTATACAAGCTCCTTCACAACTCTTAGATCAATGTAAAAGTTTTATATCATGTACATAAAGATATTTTAACCACTGACACACTGTAATATATAACTAGAAGGCATCTAAAATTAAAAGCCCATTCGTGCCCACTTTGTATTTAGACTTCTTCTATCCGTATGTTAAACATGATAAAAAGAGCTTTAAAAAATTGACGATTTTACGTCCTTTTGACCTCAAGAGCAATATGCTTCAACGACCCAATATACAAACCCTGCTCAAATTTCAAGTCAATCAGATGAAAATTGATGATTTTATGCAATCTTGGCCTTTAACCTTTTGATTAAAAAAAAACAATTGGCTTCTAGCTTTTGATTGGTGAACCAATTCAGTGAGGCAATATTCAAATTCTTAAAATTTGACGTCAATCGGATGAAAATTGACAATTTTATGCAACTTTGACCTTTTGAACAGATTAATAATTTGTCCTTTCCATATTATCATAATAAATGAATTAATTAATTAATTAATGAGGACAGAAGAGTACAGAATGTCAGCTGTTATTTTTTGGTATTTCTATGCATATATATTTTACCATTGTAGAACAATAACACTTTTTATGTTCAGTCCCCACATTTTCGGCAAGCATACGTATTGGAATATAGTAAGTTAAATTAAATTAAAGTAGTATAATAGTTAGTATTTTGTTGCATATCCCTTGCATGCAATAACTATATTGAGCCTGAGACCCATTAACATCACCAAACTCTCGGTATCTTCCTTTGAAATGCTTTGCCAAGCATTTACTGCTGCCATTTCAGTTGTTTGTTTTAGAGGGTTTCTGACTTGAGTCAAGTGAAATAGTGAAATATACTGTACATGCTCCATTTAAATATATATATATATATTTATATATATATACATGAAAATATAAATAATATATATATACACAGTCACGTGAAAAAGTAAGTACACTCCATTTAAAGTTTTGACTTTTTCAACATATTTCCACATACAGCTATTTGATCTTCATTTCAACAATATTGATAGATAAAGGTGATATAACATAACAAATATCATGAAACATTTACATTTTGCAGTCCATTGTATAATTTAAAGAGACATAAATGCAAATTTCGCATGTGGAAAAAGTAAGTACACCCCGACATTTATCAACAACACAACAACATGCATTTTAAGGCCCTACATTTATCACTACTTCAACAACAACAACAACATGCATTTTAAGGCCATTTTCCCTGCTGGAGCGGGGGTTAGCCTTGCGGTCCCCATGACAATCTTCTCCATTTTGCCCTATTTTCTGCATCTCTCCTTGTTAACCCCCTTGCCCGCATTTCTTCTTCCACCATCTTTAGCCAAGTCTTTCTCGGTCTTCCCCGTCCTCTACTTCCTTCTACATTCATTTCCATCACTCTTCTCAACAAGTCACTTTCATCCTTCCTCAACACATGACCAAACCATCTCAAACCATTTATCACTACTTCAAATATCTAAAATTAGAATCAGGTGCACCAGCTCAGGTGCAAATGATTAGAACATCGTGAGAGAGGATCTTGGAGGAACCTGTCTTATTTAAACCTCAGACATTTAGTTTGGTTTGCTCTTTGTTGTTGAAGTGTGCGGCGTCACCATGCCTATATCAAAAGAGCTCTCTTGAGGCCTTCAGAAAGAAGGTTATAGATGCCTACGAGTCTGGGAAGGGATTTAAAAAGATCTCCAAACAATTTGAAATCAATCATTCCACTGTCTGGAAGATCATCTACAAGTGGAGAAGATTCCAAACAACTGCCAACTTGTTCAGGCCAGGCCGCCCCAGCAAGTTCAGCCCGAGAGCAGACCGCAAGATGCTGAAAGAAGTCTCTAAGAACCCCAGAATGTCATCACGGGACCTACAGGTAGCTCTTGCCACTGTTGATGTCAAAGTGCACGAGTCTACCATGAGAAAGAGGCTGCACAAATTTGAACTACATGGGAGGTGTGCCAGGAGGAAACCTTTGCTGTCCAGAAAGAACATCAGGGCAAGACTATAACCACCTTTTAGAGGTGGTTATAGACAAGGGCAAGACTAAAGTCAGGGCAAGACTAAAGTTTGTTAATGAACACCGAGGCAAAGACCAGCACTTCTGGAACAATGTGCTCTGGACAGATGAGTCAAAAGTAGAGCTATTTGGCCACAGTACCAGAAGACATGTTTGGCGAAAACCAAAGACAGCATTTGACTACAAAAACCTGATACCAACTGTAAAGCATGGTGGCGGAAATATTATGGTTTGGGGCAGCTTTGCTGCATCAGGGCCTGGGCAGCTCACCATCAGAGAATCCACTATGAATTCTTCATTGTACCAGAAGGTGCTTGAGGATAATGTGAGGCCTTCTGTCGGAAAGTTGAAGCTCAACCGAAGGTGGACCTTGCAACATGACAATGACCCTAAACATACCAGTAAATCCACCAAGGAATGGCTGAAAAGAAAGAAATGGAGGGTTCTGGAATGGCCAAGTCAAAGCCCGGATCTAAATCCCATCGAGATGTTGTGGGGGGATTTGAAACGAGCTGTGCATGCAAAAAAAACCTCAAACATCGCACAGCTGAAAGAATTCTGCATGGAGGAGTGGGCAAAAAAAAAAACATTGACAGCCTCACTTTTGTCCTTCAGAATCATCTTTTTTTCTTTTTTTTTGTATACAAGATCGAGGCTCGTGTAAGAGCTAACATCAATTACAAAAAAACAACAAAACAAAAAAACGGACACACAAAACAAACTATCAAGGGAGCGGGAGACAAGATGGGGAGAGAGAGGGAAGCACACAAGTATAACAGCAGAGAACAGGGAGATCTGTGGGAGGTAGAGGGCTTGGGGGTAGGAGGCATGGGAAGGGGGGGGGGGGGGGGGAGAGGTATAAAACACATGGACACTGCTCGGACTTCCAGGAAAGAAGTCGGTATTTCATAAAAGTGGATCTGGGGTGAATTAACGGGGGTAGAAAAGATCAAGGTTTTGGATGGAGGAAGATAAGAGATGGTGGTGAACAGCTATTTTAAAGATCTGGAGGGAGGAGATGGATTAAAGAGAGTGTGGGAGTTTGTACCAGAGGTGGGAGTAAAGAGGAATGAAGGAGTGAAGGTGAATAGAGAGTCTTGATTTTGGCAATTTCACCAGAAGAAGGTTGCTGGCAGATCTTGTGCGACCTGTGGGAATATTTGGGGGACAGAGCACCAATAGAGCTGGGGGACCTAGGCCGGATAGGAGTCGGTAGATGACAAAAAGACCACCAACCTGCTTACGGTGAGTGAGTGAAAGGCCCTCACAATCAGCTTCATCGCGGGAGATTCCAATGATTCTGAAAGCTTTGGTTTCAACAGCGTGAAGCCGAGCTAGGTGTGAGGCAGGAACACCAGCCCAGAGGGGAGAGCTGTATTCCATTGAGCTGCCGTTGAAAGCCTTGTATGTGGTGAGGAACTCAGGTGTGCCAAGGAAGGACTTCGCACGATGGAGGATGCCCAGTCAGCGACTGGCTTTGGAGCCCAGCTTGGAAATGTGGTTTTCCCAGGAAAGATCATGGCAGATAGTGAGACCCAAAAGATTGAGTGACAGAACTTCTTGGAGAGTATTGTTGAGAAAGTAGAGGGGAGGGTTCTTCGCCCTTCTTAAGCCTAATCTTAACTTCATCTGATAAAGTTTGACGAAGATATCTGAAAGCGTTTGTGAGTTATCTTACTCAAAAACAAACAAACGAGACAGACTGACGTAGACGTATGATGCTCCGACATATATAACAATATATAACAAGAAAGGACGTCAGGCGTCTCGTCAGGTCAGGCATCAGGCCTGGAAGGTATGACAAAAATCTAGAAAACCTTGGCCTTTGACCTTGACCTCTGACATATATAGTCAAATAACATTGACATTCTGAAAGACCTTCCCTTTGGCAGTGTTTTGCCGACCACCATGTCTCGTTACACCAAATATTAAGCGTGATACAGCCCAAAATGTGTAATATATAAATGACGTTAATTTCACTTTGACTTTTGACCTATATAGTCAAAAAACATTGACACCCTCAGTTTTGTCCTTCGGAATCCTCTGGTAGAGTTTGACGAACATAGCTGAAAGCGTCCGCGAGTTATCTCACTCACAAACAAGCAGACAAACAAACGAGACAGACCGACATATGACAGAATTTTTTTTTTTTTTCGTCATATAAAACAGACAGTGATAAAAACAAAACCTTCATCCACCTTCGGTGGCGGAGGTAATAACAATGAAAAAAGATAAAATACAACTGGATGAAATACAAATAACAATGGAAGGGGCAAATTGAATACAATCTTATTATAATTCACCAAATGTCCATCCGTCTGTCTGTCTGTCCATCCATTTGTCTGTCCGTCCGTTTGAAGGTACCGCAAAAACGGCTGAACCGATCGCAACTATATTTTGGGTGGATAATCCTGGGATCTCCTGGAGTAAAATAGGCTATATTGTTTTTCCAATTTCAGCTTTGGCCTCCAGAATTTTCAGGTTTGGACTCCCGCATAACGTTATTTTCCTGGGTGCCACACAAACAGCTGCACCGATCGGACTCGGTGACCTCGGACAAAGACCTTTCATAAGGACATGGGTTGAATCCCTGCTTGAGAGAATGCCAACCCCCACCCCGCCATCACGGTCGTCTCTCCAACTCACAATCCCACGAGATATGCGGAAAGGATGACCCAAAACCAATTATCTTCTTTTTGATTCGTATATAAACATCATTAAAAGTAAATAATGACCTTGGTCAAAGTTCAAACGACGTGAGTTTAATCTCTACATGAGAGAATTCCACATAGCTATTTTGGCGGTGTATAAGCTAACATATCGCTGTCTCCATCGATCTTGCCAAGGCCGTAACACCTATCGGCTCAAAATCCTTTTAACTGTTGACTTGGTAGTTTTTACAATGAAGGAAACACGTATGGGGAGTACTTACGACATAGCGATTGTGAATGTGACAGCTCTGAGGTGTCTTTCGCTTCGCATCAAATTATTCATTACATTCATTCATTCATTTAATGATCATTACGCTCATTAAACATTCATTAAACATTAAACGTTCATTAAACGATTACGAAAATATAAACGAAAAACATTACGAAATTACGTTCACACCGTCACATCAAACACTACCGTGAACACAAACATCGTCACAATGAAAGCATCGTCACAAACGTTACGTTACGTAATTCAAACCGTGAACACATCAAATATTGGAGAGCCCATTGCCCAAATTTGAAACACGATGGAATAATATTTACCGATATGAACAGTGATGTGGCTTTTATTGAGATTCTACAAATACTGTTTAGATTTTGATGATTTGCGTGTGATATGATTTAGCGGATGTTTATATAAATCGTTTAAAATAAAAAAGACTTCAATTTCTGATATTTTGCCTTTTCATTTGGGCCTCCCAATTGAAGGCCTGCCCGTAGGGAGGGTATCGTTGCTCGTATAAATAATACCATCCTTGGCCAATCCTTTTTGTCAAAGCAGGTTACTTAAAAGAAGGCGATAAAAGTCGGTTTTAAGCCTAGATTTAAAAACTGTAATAGAACCGGATGCTTTCAGGTGATCTGGGAGCTTATTCCACAGGCGGGGTGCAACCGAACAAACAGCCCAATCCCCCATGGAGCGCAGCTGAGTCCTGGGCACGGATAGGAGAATAGATAGAATTAAGGGTGCATGTTGGTATGTAATGGGCAAGTAAACTTTACAAATATGTGGGGCTGGGTCCATATATGAAATCTTAAAAACCAAAAATAAATTTTTTAACTCGATTCTATATTTAACTGGCAACTGCTGCAAGGAAGACAGCACAGGAGTGATGTGCTCTATTTTCTTAGTTTTGGTTGAAATTCTGAATACATTGCAGCTTTTGATGGGATTTCGCCGGTAGACCAACAAAGCGACATTTACAGTAATCGAGCCTGGATGAGATAAAAACATGCATGAGCTTCTCTTCATCAGGCATCATTAGGGAATATCTCAACCTGGCAAAGTTTCTGAGATGGAAAAATGACGTTTGACACACTTTGTTGATGTGGGCTTCAAAAGACACAAATGGATCGAATGTGACACACAGATTCGTGACTGAGGAGGAAAGTGGAATAACTAGCTCATTAATTACAATACGGTTGTTGCCACTTTTTTTTTTTTTGTCTGATGAAGAGTTTCAATAAGTAGAGCCTCAGTCTTGCTGCCATTGAGTTGCAGAAAGTTAGCATCTATCTGTGCCTTGACCTCGTCTAAACAATTGTTCACCCTGGAAATTACAAGATGGCTATCGGGTAAGATTTGCAAGTTGACCTGAGTGTTGTCAGCATAACAATGGAAACTGATACCATGCTTCCTGTATATGTGACCAAGGGGGAGCAAGGAAATTAAAAATGAAATAGGTCCCAAAACTGACCCTTGTGGAACACCAAATGTAACAGGACAGATGTTGGATCCTGATTTACCCAGGGTGACAAATTCATTTTTGAGGGAAAGGAAGGAAGAAAACCAGTGTAAGGCTGTACCAGAAAGACCTATGAGGTCCTTAAGGCGATGCAGTAGGATTTTATGATCCTTGGTGTCAAAAGTCGCACTCAGATCGAGCAAAATGAGGAGGCTAGGGGAGTTAGAATCTGCAACCACGAGAAGGTCCTTGACCACCTTAACGAGGGCAGTTTGTGTATTGTGTGCAGGTCTAAACCCAGACTGAAATGCCTCATAGAGCTGGTTGGAATCCAGACGAGACTGCAACTGAGAGGCTACCATATTTTCTAAAATTTTACATTAAAATGTAGATTTGAGATGGGCCTGGAATTGGAGAGGACCTCATGATCAACATTGTGTTTTTTTAAGAAGGGGCGTAATTGCTGCAAGTTTGAGAGCGGACGACAATACATCAGTCCTCAGTGATGTATTGACTATATTGGTGGCAATAGGGGAAATGGCAGATTAACATGATTTCAGGAAAGATGTTGGAATAGGATCGAATGAGCTACTAGAACCATGGCAGATAAAGCATTGCAAGTCTTTTTGGAATGTCAGAATTCTCTTTAGTATCACTTTCATCTGCTCATCTTCAATCTCGTGTTTTCATTTTCCCCTCGTTTCATCATCTTTATATCCACCTGTACAATTTGACATTATCTCTACAATAGGAAGAGACTATTGATGCTCTTCCTCCAGGCCGGAATGGCATTGCATTATAAGTGGATGCCATCATTTCAGATGGACGGCAAAGTGCAACTGGCTGTCTTGTTGTCTGCGACTCCTGGACACCCGCATGTGGATATGAAAGATCCCACAGTGCCTTACAACAAGAGTAGGCCATAGTGTGCCGGTACCCTATTCCCTGTTAAACTATAACGAAAGGATTTGAAGCCTGAATCTTTTTAAGTTGCACTCTTCACTGGAAGGGAAACATTCACACCACACTGTGACAACACTGCTATCTATTGACTTCTGGAATGCTCCGTCGGTAAACACTCGTGCAGTTCTGCGATGAGGACATCGGACTTGGGGGTGGGTTGGGGTGTGGGAAGAGGTTGGGGTAGGGATACAACCACAGGATTGTGTGATGCTCTGTTCATCATAACAAAATAATTAGGCCATGAAAACTTTTGAGTAATCCTTTGAATCTGTACATATACACAGCACCTGCATGAGGACGTCTCGGTTATAGCGTAGGATTTGGCAGCTTGGGGGAGAAAGGCTGTTCCAAACAGGCGAGTTTTATCCACTGGGAGAAAGGATGTGTTCCCAGCACTCTCAATTCCTTATCTTGTGCTCACAGTTTCTCTGATTTCTCTTTGGAATGGAGGAATAATTTCAGGAAGCCATTACAGCAGGAATGTTTGCGTAATCTCTTTCACATCATTATAACTCTTTTCATTACATAATTTGAATTTACAATCGGGAAACCCACAGGTAGATAAAGCAAAATGAGGAGGCATCTTCAATCAGGTAGCCTCGGAATTGTCACCTGACTTGTTTGGTTTTGGGTGTTTCGCACGTTGCGTATGAATTGCAAAATAAACGTTCACTGCTTTCAGTGTTATTACCTCCACGAGCGAAGCTGGACGATGGTTGTTTTCACCACTGTTTGTTACTTGGCAAGACAAATTTTTTCACAAGTATGTTGATCACCCCGGTTTATGTGTTTGTGTGTTTGTTGGTGTGTTTGTATTTGTGTGTGTGTGTGTGTGTGTGTGTGTGTGTGTGTGTGTGTTGGTATGTTTGTATTTGTGTGTGTTTTTATGTTTGTGTGTGTGTTTGTATGTGTTTGTGTGTTTGTATGTGTGTGCACGTGTTTGTGTGTGTGTGTTGGAATGTTTGTATTTGTGTGTGTTTTATGTTTGTGTGTGTGTGTGTTTGTATGTGTTTGTGTTTGTATGTGTTTGTGTGTTTGTGCGTGTTTGTATGTGTGTGTGTTTGTGTGTGGTGTTTGTGTTTGTGTGGTGTTTGTGTTTGTGTGGTTGTATTTGTGTGTGTCTTTGTGTTTGTGTGTGTGCTTGTGTGTGTGTGTGTGTTTGTGTGTGTGTATGTGTTTGTGTGTGTGTGTTCATGCGTGTATGTATATATGTGTGTGTGTGTGTGTTTGTGTGTGTGTGTCCACTCACTTATACTTGCCTACAGGTCACAATTTTGAACCGATCTTCACGAAACTTTACCAAATGGTAGAGTTGGTTGTCCGACACAATCCTATTTATGTTTGAGGTCAAAGGGTCAACATAAGCCAAAGGTCAACCACTATTTTCAATTTTCTAAAATCCTCAATTTTCATCTGATTGATTTGAAATTTGAATAGGATTTTCATATCAACTAACTGAATTCAACCACCAACGATTTTTGAGATCAGCGTAGACCAAAAGGTCAACATAGGCCAAAAGGTCAGCAACTTTTTCAAATTTCTAAAAATCCTCAATTTTCTTCCGATTGACTTGAAATTTGAATATCAGTGAACTGAATTCAACCAGCAATTATATTTGAGGTCAACATAGGCCAAATTTCTAAAATTGTCAATTTTCATCCGATTAACTCAACATTTGAAGACGATTTGCATATCAGGTCACTGAATTCAACCACCAATTATTTTTGAGGTAAAAAGGATGCTCTACCGAGCGCCATTCTACTTTGTTCTCTTTTTCGAAGTATCGCTCTATGAGTGATTTTTCATTTGTTTGTTTGTCTGTGAGAAGGATATCTCAGCAAGTTTTGGACAGATTCTGACAAAACTTGCTGGGTAGATTTGGCATGTGACAAGGACCAATCAATTCGATTTTGGTGAAGACCTGGATCCGGATACTATAATTTTTAAATGTGATTCTGCACCATTGAGAGATAGGCCAAAAAACGATAGATATAACGATTTCTCGAAAAGTTGTGGCCAGGTCGTGATAAAACTAGGTGGATGAGGTGGTTAGGTGACAAGAACAAGCTGATTTTTTTTTTTTTTTTGTATACAGGATCGAGGCTCGTGAAAGAACTAACATTCATTCATAACATAACATTCATAACAAAAAAAGGAGAAAGGAGAAGATTATACAGATTAGATTTTGGTTCAGGTCCGAATCCAGATCCCGTCTATCAGTGGATACAAAACATAAACTGTTCATCCTGGCGAAGGTACGCACTCTACCAAGTGCCGTTCTAGTTTGTGATGTTACATGTCCAGGGTGATTTTGGAAGATTCATGTCAAGGTTGCAGTGAAATCATTTGCAAACATGATTCTTTTCAGAAATTTGAATAATATATGAGTATCGAAAGATATATGAATTGAGGTAATCGCAATAGTTACTTCTTTTTTTTTTTAATTCTTTTTAAAACATGAAGGTTTTCTTCTTTCCCATCTATCTATAATTCCAGTAATCTCTGTACGTTTGTACGTTTGTACGTCTGTACGTCTGTACGTCTGTACGTCTGTTTGTCTGTGACCGCTGTTTCTCGACAACCACGGGTCCGATATACTTTTAACTTGCCAGGTATATTGCTGGGGACCCGAGGATGTGCCTTTTCAAGGTTTCATATTAATCGGACAATTACTTACCGAGCTATGTCCAAAAAACGATTCAACCAATCAGAGAGCAGCGAACGATCGCGTGTGCCGAACGTGGCGGACACACTCTGCCTCGGATGGCACATTTGAGAGCGTATTCATTTATTTCACGTTTGCAAACTATGTTGGCGTTAAACTATGTTTTAAAACTAATAAAACCGAATTTGCGATTCATTCGCTTTCCTGCGCGTTTGTGCACGCGATGGCGATTTCTTTACCAAACTCCGGAAGCCGTTCGCTTTGGACCAAACCATTGCATGTAAATAGAGGGGGGGGATTGTCACCGTACTCGCAAGCCGTTCGCTTTGGACCAAACCATTTCATGTAAATAGAGGGGGGGGATATAATTTTAGATATAGATATAGTACGGGCAATGCCCTAGTTATACATAATGAGTATAGGAAATACTGGTATTCTTTGTATCTCCAATCCGAAGCAAGAAGCATTTAATACTTACTGTTAAATGCAATTGGGGGCAGGGCAGCAGGAATGGGGGGGGGGGGGGGTGGGGGGTGTACCTTATACCTCCATTGTACCCTATACAACGTCTGATGGTTTGATTGATTTCAAGATCTTTGGACCGTTTTAATAACCTGGGATTTTAATTGAAACTCCTGGAGCACCTGCCGCATTGCTGCCTCTAATAGATGCAGGGTGTACCAAAAGTGACCCGAGCAAGTTCTCGACGTGGGCAGAAATATGCATTCAGAAGTGGCGTGCGAGTGTGCAAAGACAAAAAAAGGAGAAGCGCAAGAATGAAAAATGTCATAAACCTTGCAGCCGGTCCCAGGAATCATGCGAAGCAAAAGGCTGCCTTTCCTGATGCCGTCAAACCTTTCCCACCACTCTGCCCGAGTCTCTCCTTGCGTCTCATAAAGTCCATTTGCTTATAAAACCGAAAACGCCATCTCTCTCCCCGCTGCCCCCATCCCCACCATTTCCTGCCATTCCTTACCACTCCCCCTGTTTGCTTATTATCAACGTGGCAGGTTCTGCTCTGCACAATGCGTGCTCTGTGCGCTTATATTAACGGGCTTGCCGCAAGTGCGGCTAGCCCGCATTGCAACGCAAACACATTATAGCTGTCAGTGGCCCTGCGTTCTACAGCAATGCATCTATTGCCCAGCATTCTTTCGTACACCAGGTCGCTTGTTCCCTTCTCTTTGAACAAGTCTTTCCTTGCCTTTTCAAATGCCCGCCGACTCTCTTTTCCGTTCCTCGCCGCGTCCTCTCTCGACGGCGTGTCGGGTCTGGTATCACGTCGATGCGAGCGAATCCCAAGATGCGTGTGAGCGTCGAGGATTCGGTGATCCGCCTTTAAAGCGGCGGCAAAGGCGGCCCCACGACCGTATCGCCTCCGTTCAATCGATCCTGTTCGATCCTCCCCGCACCCGGGAGAGCGGTGCCAGAGAAAGGGTCAGCCCTGCGGTACGACCGTCCGTACCGTTTGGGACTTCGGGCCGCGCGCATTTCATTCACCATTTTACCCGGCGCACGCACTCCGCTTTTCTGAAATGCCCAAGCCACAAGGCCAAGAGTAAGCCTTCACCTTTGACTTCCACATCCCTTGGGCCATTGGCAGCCAAATTGAAGTCCCGCTTGTGCAGGCGGAATCGGTCCGGGTTGGCGATGGTCAAACTGATTGGCGTCTTTTCCTGAAATGTACTTTGCGCTGCCTACGCTTATTCTTTCATTTTGAATATTCATCGTCACCTTCTACCGACATCGGATATCCGATTTGTACTTTCCAGTTTCCTATCCCCTGTTCAGTGAGTTTATACGTTTTAATTACTTTTTTTTTTTCCACCAAACTGCATTGTGATGTGTTTTTTATGGCATTGCATTCATTTTCTCATGATGAGTGGGTAATTACGTACAGGTTTATCGAAGGGAAATCTGAACGCCGTTGCCGAGAAAATTATCCTAAATGATGATAATTTTCAGTAGTGACGTCATCGGTGGGCAAAACTGATAACAGTTTCACAATATGCTCAGACCGTCGTGCTGTGCTGCATGTTAAAAGAAGCAAAAAAATTTTTTTTTAATGTTTTTCAACTTGTAACTATCAAATACTGTACCCTAGTTGTTTTTTTGTTTTTTTTCTTGGTGAATGGCGTGTCTGCTTTTCAGATATAATTAACCATACTAGATTGGGAAGGCAGAGACTGAGTGGCGGTTGCACGTAAAGAGCCAAGTGATGTGATGGTGAAGTCTCTGTAGGGAGCAGTGGGGTGGAACTGATGCTTGAAAGGCTGATGGCAGGTGGCCTAATTGGAGCTACGCTGTCAGCATGAGGAAGAGTCAAGCCTGACACTCACACAACAAGGATAGCCATCAGGTCCAGCAAACACCACGGGGTCTCACAGATAAACACCAAGCGCCAGTCAGTTAAATATAAGGCTTTGTAAATCAACTCTAACGGAGCTTCCAACATTCAGTGAGGGTGATAAGCCGTCTGTCTAAGCTCGAATTCCCTCATTGATGCTGAATCCTCTATGACAACGGGCTGGTGTGTGTGTGTGTGTGTGTGTGTGTGTGTGTGTGGGGGGGGGGGGGGGGGGGGTAGGTATTCAGGCAATGACCCATTCAGTCCTGATATGGGTAAAATGGCCTAAAACAAAATGTATCTTTTAAACAGACATTTGTACCTCTGTTTCTGGTGAATATGAAGTGTTGGTAAAAGAGTGGAGTAAAAGCTGAAAAAAACATATCTTGCACCACTCTTTCAGGAACAGAGTATATGATGTTAGATGTGAATACATTGGATTCCTATCAATCAGATATCCTTAGAGTCCAATTCCAATAACAACAATAAAAAGAGCAATTGGAGATTGCAAACCCTCGCCAGGATGTATTTTCAGTGGTTTTTAAGGTTTTTGTGTTATAACAAATATGGCGGCCGAACCACGTGATCGATGACGGCATCATTATTTTTTTCTCCACCAATTTATGCCTACATGACGCTCAAGAAATTTCATCTTGATCGGATGAAATTTTGTACTTGTCGAATTATGACGTCATAATGGAGGCACCTATGACATCATCATTAACATATTTTATTCCCCATGGAGAGTTCTTTACAATGAGCCATGTCTCATTTTTTTCTATTCAGCGCTTTCGGAGATATAGAGGTGCAATGTTTTTCGGTTTTTCCAAGATGGCGGCCGAACCACGTGACTGATGACGTCATCATTTTTTTTCTCCACCAATTTATGTCTACATGACGCTCAAGAAATTTCATCTTGATAGGATGAAGTTTTGTACTTGTCGAATATGACGTCATAATGGAGGCACCTATGACATCATCATTAACATTTTATTCGCCATGGAGAGTTCTTTACAAGGAGCCATGTCTCAATTTTTTCTATGCAGCGCTTTCGGAGAATTAGAGGTGCAACGTTTTTCGGTTTTTCCAAGATGGCGGCTGAACCACGTGACCTATGACGTCATAATTATTATTAAAAATTATACCGGTGGAGTTGCACCGATGAAGAAAATTTTCTGTCGATCCGACCAACGGTTGCGGAGAAAATCATATTTATTCTGTGCAGACAAGCAAACAGACAAACAAACGGACTCAAATGCAATACCCTCTCCTTAGGCGAGGGTAACAAGAAAGAGCAATCAGAGATTGCAGACCCTCGCCAGAATTTGTTTTTCAGTGGTTTTTAAGGCTTTTGTGTTAAAACAAATATGACAGCCAAACCATGTGACCGATGACGTCATTTTTTTTCCCCCACCAATTTATCCAGAGATGACGCTCAAGAAATTTCATCTTGATCGGATGAAGTTTTGTACTTGTCGAATAATGACGTCATAAAGGAGGAACCTACGACATCATCATTAACGTATATTATTCCCCATGGATAGTTCTTTACAATGAGCCATATCTCAATTTTTTCTATGCAACGCTTTCGGAGATTTAGAGGTGCAAAGTTTTTCGGTTTTTCCAAGATGGCGCCCGTACCACGTGATCTATGACATCATAATTATCATTACAGATTCTAAAGGAGGAGTTGCACCTATGGTGAAAATTTCCTGTGAACCAGACCAACGGTTGCAGAGAAAATCACATTTATTCTGTACGGACAAACAGACAGACAGACAAACAATTGAAAAATCGGTCAGAGACCGAGGACTTGCCGGAATGTACTTTTTTATCGGCCATTTTGGATCAAAATAATAATACAAAAGGACATGGGTTGAATCCCTGCTTGAGAGAATGCCAACCCACTCCCCGCCATCACGGTCCTCTCTCCAACTCACAATCCCACGAGTTATGCGGAAAGGACGACCCAAAACCAATTATCTTCTTTTTGATTCGTATATAAGCATCATTAAAAGTAAATAATGACCTCTGCCAAAGTTCAAACGACGTGGGTTTAATCTCTGCAGAAGAGAATTCCACATAGCTATTTGGGTGGTGTATAAGCTAACAGATTGCTGTCTCCATCGATCTTGCCAAGGCCGTAACACCTATCGGCTCAAAATCCTTTTAACTGTTGACTTGGTAGTTTTTACAATGAAGGAAACACGTATCGGGAGTACATACGACATAGCGATTGTGAATGTGACAGCTATGAGGCGTCTTTCGCTTCGCATCGCAGAGACGTTGAGCACCAACATGGCGGCTGTAAGATTAAAATCTGGCTTCAAGCCCCCTCACCACCCAAAATCAATTCCGGCGAATCAATTCCGGCAAGTAACAAACCAACCAACCAACATACGGTACTTGCCAGAATCTATTCCGGCAAGTAACCAACCAACCAACATACTTGCCGGTATAGATTCCGGCAAGTAACAAACGGACAAACAGACAGGGGTGAAAACATAACCTCCATCCACCTTTGGTGGCGGAGGTAGCGAAATCAGGATGAAGGTCCCAATGAAAATCCACCTCATCGTGGCTTCATTTAAACCGTCGAATCCTTCCGCTGTATCACTCCGCCTCGCCCCGGCTTTACGCTGCGGTCACGATTTTCACGTTTTGGGTGACCTTGAGCTTGACCTTGGGCCTAGAGAGTTAGAAATTAGGCACAGTCTATTCCAGGGCAAGGCAAATATGTGTGTAAAGTATGGCGATGCTATGTGCAACAATGTAGACATAGTACTGCGCACAAACAGACAGAAAAACAGAGAGACAAACCAACCAACATACTTGACGGAATCTATTCCGGCACGTAACAAACAGACAACCAAACGCACTCAAATGCCATACCCTCTCCTCTGACGAGGGCAACTAGAAAACATCTGAAAATGAAAAGCCCGTCTGCATCCATTTGTCGTCAGACGTCCTCGTCTTCTTCTTCCGTATGCTCAAAATGACGAAAAGAGTTCAGAAAAAAACATAGGGACAATACCACTGGCACTCACCCTACTAGAATAAACAGTATACGGCACCGACTAAGGGTATTTTAAACCAATTTCAATGGTTGCTAGAAGTCAGGGCAGCAGGTAAAATCAAACTAACATAATCATAAGACTTGAAACAAACAAAGAAAAAAAATACCTATTTTGGGGGCCAACCCCCCCCCCCCATAAAGGGGCAGATTTATTTAATGCCGTGATCAAACTTTGGTACATCACGGGTGATGAAGGTTGTGGTCAATTTTCATCAAAATTGTGTGTGTAGTTTCAGAGGAAAAAGCAAATTCCTATTTTGGTGGGTCAAACCTGGATCCACTTTGACCGTGGTAAACCCCCTGAGACCCCGATTTTTTTTTAATGCCGTGAACAAACTTTAGTCACAACACAACAAATATCATTTCGCGATCCCATCAGCTGTTTCGGAGAATAAGTTTCAAGTGTTTACGGACTGACGGACGGACGGATGGACTGACGGACGGATTGACGGACGGACTGACTGACGGACGGACAACGCACCATTGATTAAGCTCCCCTGAAGTTCGTTCCAGGTGAGCTTTTGGAATGGTGTTCTTTTATTTGAAGGCTTTATTTTGTTTTTTGTAAACATGTTCTTTGGAAGATTTGTTTTTTTGGAACACACACTTTGGAATTCACTTTGGAAGGTGAGCTTTCTGACTGGTGTTCTTTTCTTTGAAGGCTTCATTTTGTTGTCTCCGGAGCGAAAGGGGGACTCCAAAAGGCGGAGCGAAAGGGGGAATATGGTTTTCCCCTCCGTCCGTGTGTCCGTCCGTCCGTACGTCCGTGCGGGCGTGCGTGCGTAAGCGAAGGACCGCATTCGAATTTGCTGTGTGGGTGCAACCCACGTCAAAATCCAAGCTGGCCGCCGCCATGTATGTCTGATGCCATGTATGTCTGAACCTTGTGAGCTGCAATATCTTGAAAAAATAAGCGAAGTACCAACTTCTAATCTGGTGTGTGGGTGTATCTAGGCACAAGGAAGAAGGCTATTGAAAATTGGGTCGCCACGTCAAAATCCAAGATGGCCGCCGCCATGTATGTCTGAACCTTGTGAGATGAATATCTTGAAAAATAAGCGAAGTACCAACTTCTAATCTGGTGTGTGGGTGTACCTCGGCATAAGGAAGAAAGCTATTGAAAATTGGGTCGCCATGTCAAAATCCAAGATGACCGCCGCCATGTATGTCTGAACCTTGTGAGCGGAATATCTTGAAAAATAAGCGAAGTACCAAATTCTAATCTGGTATGTGGGTGTATCTAGGCATACGGAAGAACCCTATTGAAAATTGGGTCGCCACGTCAAAATCCAAGATGGCCACCTTGCGTCTTCCACTTTGTCAACTCGCATCACTTCACCGACGGGGGACCTAGGCGTAACGCTTGTTTTCTGTAAACATGTTCTTTGGAAGATTTGTTTCTTTGGAACACACACTTTGGAATTCACTCTGGAAGGTGAGCTTTTGGAATGGTGTTCTTTTCTTTGAAGGCTTCATTTTGTTTTCTGTAAACATAGAGATGATGTGCTTTACCAAAAAGCTTAATTTGGTCTCATCTGTCCAATAGGACATTCTCCCAGAAGTATTATGTCTGGCTCAGGTGTGTTTTGGAAACTCCAGTCAGGCTTTCTTAGGTCTGTCTCTCAGCAGTGGAGTCCTCCTGGGTCTTCTATCATGGAACCCCCTTTCATTAAGTTGGCGACAGATGGTGCGAGTTGAAACTGTCGTACCTTGTGTCTGAAGGTCAGCTTTAATCTGTTTGGCAGTAGAGTGAGGTGCTTTCTCCACCGTTCGAACAATCCTTCACTACAAACTTCAATCAAGTTTTCTCTTGCGGCCACGTCCAGGGAGGTTGGCTACAGTGCCCTGGGCCTTCGACTTCCTGATAATATTGCGTACGGTGGACACAGGAAAATCAAGGTCTCTAGAGATGGACTTGTCGCCTTGACATTGTCCATGCTTGGCTACAATCTTGTGTCTGACCTCAGACAATTCTCTGGTTTTCTTTCTTTTCTCCCTGCTCATTGCGGTACACAGTGACACAAAACAGCAGAATAACTCCTTTTCTCTACTCAAACTGGTTGAATGAGAGATTTTTATATTGCAGGCACCTGAATCTCACCACAGGTGAGTTCAATTTTAAAGTAAAGGAGAATCACCTGCTTGAAATCTAATTATTTCTAACAACCAATTGAACTTCCGTTTCCGGTCTTGCTGGCGAGGGTTCGTTTTTTTCGCAGCTCCACACGCTCTCCATCGAAATTGAAGTTAAGTAATTGTTCCCATTTGTATTTTCGTTATAACTGTATTTCTTTTATGGTGTATGTACGTATATTGTCCCGACAAAGATTTTCGGTGCAAATCTTTCATACCTGTATTGAAAATCGTGTTAATTCGTGTCGTCTTGAGGCCTTGTACAGTGTACACTGTACAACCTTGAGGCTTTGTTTTTCTCTCAGCGCCTGTCGTTTGTGATCCAATAACTTTCGTTCTCTGTTTTCGCAGTCTTTCCACCCCAAAGCCTACTTCCTTATGTAAATCTCAACTCAAAAAAACAAAAAAAAAAGACATTACCTTCTCTGTGCTCATTCGTTTACTCATTCTTATTCGTTCGTTCGTTCTTCGACCACGTGTTTCTCCCCCATTTCCCCAGATAGATTGTCAAATTTCAACTCGTTATTTTATCGTCCATGCGATATTGTTTGATTATAGTTAGTTTTGGTTTGAATTTCCTGTAACTCGTAATTAATTAATCGTGTTCTGCTCCTCGTGTGTGGCCTTGTAGTTGTACCCCCGTCGGTGTTTTGTTAACTTAAGCGTGTTTTGCTTGGCTCTTGGTTTTTTCCCTTCTACCCCGAACATAATACTGTCTAACGTTCTAAATCCCCCCCCCCCCCCCAAAAAAAACAAAAAAAACAAAAACATTTATTTTATTTTCTCCACGTGTACTGTTGTCTCATTATGTCCAGGTGTATTTTCTGTCCAGGTGTGCTGTTCGCCCCACCCCCATTATCTCCTTGCCATCCACCGTTTGCCCTGTTCACGTGACTCGTGGTGGGCCCTCTCGGCTCTCCTCCCGTTGGTATTTTTGTGCATATAAGGTTGTTCATAGTTCTGTTTAAATATTATTTAAATATGTTTAACCTCTCCCCTTCTGTGTTTTATTCAGTGGTATATTACAACACGCTGTTTTTCTTCCTATTTAAAAGGCTTTTCTCAATTTCCTCTCCAACTCATTCCACTTCAAAAAAAAGAAATTCAATATCTTATACGTCTCCCTCACTACATGGTCTAAATTCACATTCATTCCATCCCTCCTCCATCGTTCTGAATCGGATTGCTAACTTGAAAATCACAACAAACCCAATTTGTTATCAATGTTCGTCTTTCATTAATCATCCACTTTCTAAACTCCCCTCTTGCCCCTCCCATCCAAATCCCCCCCCCTTGCTCCTACACTCCGAAACTTCCCCCTTGCCCCTCCACTCTTAAACTCCCCCCTTGCCCCTCCACTCCTGAACTCCCCCCTTGCCCTTCCCCTCCTAAACTCCCCCTTTGCCCCTCCCCTCCTAATCCTCCCCCTTGCCCCTCCACTCCTGATCTCCCCCCTTGCCCCTTCCCTCCAAAACTCCCCCCTCACTCCTCCCCTTCAAAACTCCCCCCCAATCCCTCCCATTCAATTCTCCCCCCATACCATTCCTCTCCAATTCTCTCTCCTCCCCCCTCCTCCTCCAAGCTGCCTCCTCCCCACTTCGTCTCCCTTCTATCTCATACCTCCACCCCCCCCCCAAACCTTCTACTTTCCTCTGCCCCCCCTCAAACAACCCCTCACTGTGCCGCATCCCTTCACCATCAAACCTTTCATCCTCCTCATCCTTCCCTTTCTTGGAACTCTTCTGCAACATCTGAAACACTATCAACTGCTCTCCCTACCTCCCCCTCTCATCCTTCATCTTACCCTACTCCTCCCCTCCCCTGTCCTGTACCCGATGCTCCCCCTCTCTCTTCATTAACGGTATGGACCTCAAACATCCGGGGCCTTCGCTCAAACCTGACTGATCTCTCCATACAGGTTGCTTCTGAAAATCCAGACTTGATCTGCTTAACAGAGACTTTCCTCCTTCAAGATGTCTCTGATTCCTTAATATCTCTTCCTGGTTACTCCCTCCTCCGGTATGATAGACCTGAGCCTCGGCCTGGTGGTGGGGTGGCTATCTTTGTCAAAAACTCTCTTCCTCACTCTCCTTGCACTGCTCTCTTTCCTCCTCACCCGCAGGAGTACCTCTGGTTACGGCTTCCTCTCCGCTCCCACCTTTTGTTCATATGTGTTCTGTACCGTCCCCCAAACAGTGATGACTCCATCTACATTTCAATGTCTGACAACATGGACCAACTTCTATCCACTCATCCCAACTCTCTCTTCCTCATATGTGGTGACTTCAACTGTCATCATGCCACCTGGTTGGGTGTGGGTTCCTCTCTCACCAGTCATGGCACCTCAGCAAAGGACTTCTGTGACTCACTGGGATTGACACAATCTGTCAATTTCCCGACCCGGATCTCAGCCAATGGAGTATCTTCTCTTCTAGACTTGGTTATGACAAACTTCCCTGCTAATGTCTGCTGCTCTTCTTCTGCTCCAATCGGTTCTTCTGATCATGTGCTTGTCAAAGTGGACATCTCTCTGGCCATTCTCAGAGAGCCTCCTCAGCGTCGACGAGTCTGGCATTTCACTCAGGCCGACTGGGACGGTCTTCAAGCAGCCATCAATCGTCTGGATTGGTCTCCCATCTCCACTGCCTCTGACATCAATTCTTCCTGGGAATTCTTCCAAAGCAAACTGATCTCTCTCATGCACAGATTTGTCCCATCTCGCCTTCAATTGTCTTACCCTTCCTCCCGTCCATGGTACACTGAATCTTGTGGTGAGGCAGTTGCCCTGAAACAACTTGCCTTTGCCTCTTGGAAGGCTAATCCAACTGAAGGAAATCTCAGTTCCTTCCACCAAGCTCGGAACAAGTGTGTGTCTACCCTCAGGAGTGCCAGGAAGCACTATCTCTCCTCACTCAAGAATGAACTCTCAAACCTGTCTCCTTCCTCCAAATCCTGGTGGCGTCTGGTCAAATCCGTTTCTGGTGTTTGTTCCCCCTCCATCCCCTCCCTTACCTCAAATGGCCACACAGTTGACATCGCACGTGACAAAGCCGAATGCCTCAACTCTGTGTTCGCCTCAAAATCCTTAGTCCCAAACCCATCTCTCTCTGTTCCCACCTTTCCCAGTCGAACCCAACTGCTCCTGGACTCTGTGTCCTTCTCTCCTGACAAGGTGGAGGAGTTTTTGTCAAACCTCGACTCTGATTCTGCAACTGGACCAGACGGCATCAGCCCACGGGTCCTAAAATCCTGCTCTGCCGCTCTATCTCACCCTCTCTCTGTTCTTTTCACCCTATCTTTTGCTCAAGGTCATCTGCCAGCATCCTGGAAATCAGCTAACATTACCGCTTTACACAAAAAAGGTGCAAAAACAGATCCTTGCAACTACAGACCAATCAGCCTGCTCCCAATTATCAGCAAAGTCATGGAATCCATCATTGCTTCGGATATGAAATCTTTCCTCTTCTCCAATGGCTTGATCTCTGATCATCAATTTGGTTTCAGACCAGGTCACTCTACTCTGGACATGCTGCTTCTGCTGTCTCAACAATGGATGGAGGTCCTCAATGCCAAACAGGAAATCAGAGCTGTCTCCCTTGACATATCACGGGCCTTTGATACGGTCTGGCACCCAGCTCTGCTCACCAAACTCTCCTCCTATGGTATCCATGGAAATCTCCATGCATGGCTTGCGGACTTCCTCTCTGGTCGTAGTCAACGTGTGGCCCTGAATGGATTTCTCTCATCTCCCCTTCCTGTTCAGGCTGGAGTTCCCCAAGGAAGTGTGCTGGGCCCTGTGCTTTTTCTGGTCTTTATCAATGATCTCTCCGACTCTCTGGAAAATCCTCTCTATCTCTTTGCTGATGACTCCACTCTCTGCCGCTCCATTCCTCTTCCCTCAGACCGGCAGTCTGCAGCCTCCTCACTCTCTGAAGACCTGGACAAAATCACAGACTGGTCAAACAAGTGGAACATGTCTTTCAATCCTGACAAATCTCACTCTCTTACTATGTCTCTCCGAAAAGATCGACTGGACAACCCTCCCATCTACTTTCTCAACAATCCTCTCCAAGAAGTTCTGTCACTCAAGCTTTTGGGTCTCACTATCTGCCATGATCTTTCTTGGGAAAACCACATTTCCAAGCTGGCCTCCAAAGCCAGTCGCCGACTGGGCATCCTCCGTCGTGCGAAGTCCTTCCTCGGCACACCTGAGCTCCTCACCACATACAAGGCTTTCATCCGCAGCTCAATGGAATACTGTTCTCCCCTATGGGCTGGTGCTCCTGCCTCACACCTGGCTCGGCTTCACGCTGTTGAATCCAAAGCTTTCAAAATCATTGGAATCTCCCGCGATGAAGCTATCTCTGAGGGCCTTTCACTCACTCACCGCAGGCAGGTAGGTGGCCTTTCTGTCTTCTACCGACTCCTCTCCGGCCTTGCTCCCCCAGCTCTCTCTGTGCTCTGTCCCCCAAATATTCCTACAGGTCGCACAAGATCTGCCAGCAACCCTCTGATGGTTAAACTGCCGAAATCTCGGCTCTCTGCTCACCTTCACTCTTTCATTCCTCTTTTCTCCCGCCTGTGGAACAAACTCCCACACTCCCTTCAATCCCACTCCTCCCTCCAGGTCTTTAAAACAGCTGTTCACCACCATCTCTTATCTTCCCCCATCCATAACCTTGATCTTTTCTACCCCCACTAATTCACCCCAGATCCACCTTGTTTGAAATTCCAACTTCTTTCCTGGAAATCCTGGCAGTGTCCATATGTTTATACCTCTCCCACCCCCCCCCACACCCCCTTCACATGCCTCCCCCCCTTCACATGCCTCCCCCCAAAAGCCCTCTCCCTCCCACAGATCTCTCGATGTCTCCATGTCTCTCGGTCCCTGCTCTCAAATGTTGTGTTTGTGTCCTTCCCCCTCTCTCCCCATCTTGTCTACCGCTCCCGATGTTATTTGTTTTATGTGTCTGTTTGTCTTTCTGTGTGATTAATGTTCGCTCTTTCACGAGCCTCGATCTTGTATACAAAAAAACAAAAAAACAAACAAAAAAAAAAAACCTCTAAAAGGTGCCAATAATATTATCCGGGCCATTTTTGTATTTCTGTGTGGAATTTTTTCAGTTTTTTTTTGGTTTTGTTCCACTGCAAACTAAAGGAATGCATTTGTAGATACCAAAATAGTTTTTAATTTCAACAATGTTCTGGAAGAAATGGTGTATTATTTGAAAAAGGTGCAAGGGTGCCAATATTTTTGGCCTGTACATACCATGTTTGGCCCCATCTGTCAATAGTGAAGAATCGCTTCAAAAATTAAGAAAATAATCGGATCCGAATCCCAATCCAGATCTTCACCAAAATCGAATCGATTCTTCCATGTCACACACCCAACCTATCCACTAAGTTTCTTCCGAATCCGCCCATAACTGTTAGAGAAATCCTGCTCATAGACAAATAGACGGGTGTGAAAACATAACCTCCGTCCACCTTCAGTGGCACAGGTAATAATCATTATTTTGTTCATGAAAATTGATGAAATCAATTTTGAAACACTAAGGTGCTCCCAGCACACTTTTGAAGTGTTTTCAGTTTTGGACACCGGTGACGTCAGCACCCACAAAACAATGTTTGCAGCATTGTTTTCATTAACGAGAGGAATGCTTACCTTGAATCACAAGGTATTGTTATTTTGACATGAGATGTACTTCAAGATGAAATGTTTCCGAATATTATGAATGCTCTTCACTCTGCTTGCCACTGTTGTTGACAGCGCCAAACTAATTTCAAACGCGTCCGTCAGGGAGGACTTATTTGCATGCAGAGTTGGAATGCAGACAGTTTTAACAGTTGAACATTGGTTCGGGATGCCACTCTATTGAAAAGGTGGGATGATTATTCCAGCACTGACCTTCAGGGGTCTAATTTTCCACACGCCACAACCTTTCGCTAAACATTATGCGACAAGACGTCAGTCGTTGTTTGTGAATGCATTTTGGACTGGAATTCGGATAGGAATTGATCGATGGTTCCACCATTAACTTATGGCAGAAATTTGAAATGGGTGTCGGCAATAACTCGCCCATCGGACGAAAGGATCTTTCACGATTCGCCAACCTGCGATGCTGGCAGACCGGTCAACCGGTTTGAAGTCCCGTCCGAGTGGTGGTTTGATTGGTGCGCTCATGGCCGCAACGTCCACCTCCGGAGAACCAATCCGACAGTTTATAGTCAGGTCAAGATTTCAACTGACGCTCAACAGCTCGAAGGCAAGAAAGTATCTCGTAATGCTACCTGAAACCGGCATTTTGTCCGGTGCAGAGGTAACGAGCCGCTTGACCTCCGCACCAGATGAAATATCAGCAGAAAGAGATACGAAACAAATGTAATAATTGTCTGTAAGCGGAAATTTCTTAACATCAACTATCTTACTATAATTCACCAAATGTCTGTCCGTCCGTCTGTTCCCAGCTACCGCAAAAATGGCTGAACCGATCACAACGATATTTTGGGTGGGTATTCCTGGGACACCCTGGAGTAAAATAGGCTATATTGTTTTTCAAATTTTTCCAATTTTCCAGTTTTTCCAAACACGATGGAATAATATTTACCGATATGAACAGTGATGCGGCTTTTATTGAAATTCTACAAATACTGTTTAGATTTTGATGATTTGCGTGTGATATGATTTAACGGATGTTTATATAAATCGTTAAAAAGCCTTCAATTTCTGATATTTTGCCTTTTCATTTGGGCCCCCCAACAGAAGCCCCGCCCGTAGGGCGGGTACCGTTGCTAGTTTGTGAAATCTGGTAAAAGAGGCGACGGTATTCAATAGCTTTCAGTGTGCACATTTGTTTTTAGCAAATTAGTCCGTTAACTTTCTATATGAAGGATTGCAGGCCTTTATAATGATTTCTCTACCACAACGAAATGAAGCTTCAACTCGACAACCTGGCCCACTTGGCTTCTGATTCACATAATCGTGTCACTGCCTTGAAGGATGTGAAAGAGGGTTGAGTGGAGAGCCTTGTAGGCCTCATTATCCTTCCAGCCTACTCTCAGTTCCTCCACTGCTGCCCCCTCCCTTTCCTTCCTGACAACAGACGCAATTAGCGCTTTTCTAATCTGCAGTTCAAGCCTGGAAAAAAAAAGTGTTGTTATTCCAGCTAGGTAAATAATCACTGGTGGATGAGGGTTTGGGGATTTCATTGCTCCTGAAACTACGAGAAGCCAAAGAGACCTGAGACATGTGGTCGACTTAGGTTATGGCCTACTTTTCCCTGCTGGAATTTCATGACATCACAACACGTGGTGAAAGGACGTTATTTTTCTTTCCTTTTATACATCACCCAAAACAATTATTATTGTTATTATTATTCACCATGCTCTATGAAGAGTGTCGGTTCTGCTGAAGCGCTTTCTCGACCGGTGTTGCGTGTTACAATCCTCATGGGCGGGTTGCCACTCCGATGCAGACCCAAAAACAATGTGGGGGAAGCATTTGCGTTTTCCAACAGACTTGAAATGCAGGATGTCACTTTGCCTCCTTGAGTTTCTTTTCGAGCCAAAACGATGTCGTGTGAATGATCATGTGGTCGGATGAGGATCATCCGTTGGTTGACGGCTTGTAACATTAAATGTGGTTGGCTCATGATGGCCTACGGGCTTGCAGGTACGCACAGTCGCCCCAAAGGTGTCTGGCTTGAGTTCGAATCTGGTTAGGGTGCAGGCTTGGGATCCTAGGATCCTGGGTTCGAATCCCGGTCGATCGCTGAATTAACACCAGAGGGGTTGACTCAGCTAGTCATCCGTCCAAGGTCGGCAAATTGAGTACCAGTTCACAGGTAATTCCCTGTGTGTCACAAGAGGCGACCAACAGGGTTGGTGGCAGGAAGGGCATCCGGCCATAAAATTGCTTCAAAGACGGGACCACGGTGCCCGAAAAAGGCCAACCCCCGCTCTGCGGGGGAAAAATGGCCTCTAAAGGTGGTTTTATTCCTGTGTTTCACAGGGCAGGTTGATTCATCAGTGTGTGTGCCATCCTTTAGAATTAGATGGACGTTTAACTGGCGTCCTGTCTGCTGGCATGAGTTGGTTGATGTTAAAGATCCCATGGCATCCTTCTTGAAGAGTACGTGAGCTCTCGTCGACACCATGAACAGATTCCAAATTCATGACTTCCGAGTTGGAGTGTCGACCCAACCAGGGCAGTAGCCTCGTAACTGCTTCAGCAACATCAACACACTGCTTAGGGCTTGGTGCATGATGATGATGATGATGGACATTAAATGAAGGCCAGGGTTTTACTCAGCAATTATTTAAATATCAGCAGGGTGTGCAATTATTTAAATATCAGCAGGGTGTGCCACTGTGCCAACCTGTCCAAAGTGATGATAAGAAAACATTCTGAAACCCCAACCAACAGATTTGGACATTCTTATGATTCCGACAATTGTGAACAACCTCTATGCATTATTGAGTACAAGCAACGGTACCCGCCATATGGGCGGGGCTTCAATTGGGAGGCCCAAATGAAAAGGCAAAATATCAGAAATTTAAGGCTTTTTTTAATTTTAAACGATTTATATAAACATCCGTTAAATCATATCACACGCAAATCATCAAAATCTAAACAGTATTTGTAGAATTTCAATAAAAGCCACATCACTGTTTATATCGGCAAATATTATTCCATCGTGTTTGGAAAAACTGGAAAATTGGAAAAATTGGAAATTAGAAAAATTGGAAAATTGGGAAAAAATTGGAACAAGTACAGATACATTCAAAGTACACTGCCCCCATGCCAAATAATTAAATATCCTACAGCGGGGCATTGCCGGGGTGCCTCTGGCGCCCGGCAATACCGCAGTGCAGCTCATAGAGACTGCGTTGGGAGGGAGAGGTGTACAATAATTGATTGATTAATTGCATAATTAAAATCAATTAAAGATAATCATAAAATATTTTCTTAATCAATTGGCTAATATCATAACTAAACCACTAGTACTTCATCCGAAGATGTATCTTCTCGAAATTTAATTTTAAAAGTCATTCATAAAAAATTTAATCATTAATTTATTCATCGATGAATAATTAATCGATTAAATGATTAATCAATATATCAAAAATATCCTTTTATAGCCACATCACTTGGTCACTGTCATGTTCAAATATCAGCTTCCCAGCTCAAAAGGTGCCTGAGATATTGCCCAGATGAGAAAAAAAAAAAAAATTATAATGAAAATAAATAAATAATCTTCATTAACAAATTAAATAGTTAATCAATTGGCTAATAAAATACATAAACCACCACCATTTCATCCGAATCTGTAACTTAAAAAAAAATAATTAATTAAGTCATTCATCAAATAATTTATCGATTAATTAATTAATCAATAAATCCAAAATAGCCTTTACAGCCAGATCACTTGGTCATAGTCATGTCCAAATATCAGCTTCCTCGGTCTGAAGGTCCTTGAGATATTGCCCAGATGAGAAATAAAATAAATAAATAATTAATACAACAACACAACAACATGCATTTTAAAGGCCATTTTCCCTGCTAGAGCGGGGGTTAGCCTTGCGGTCCCCAGGACAATCTTCTCCATTTTGCCCTATTTTCTGCATCTCTCCTTGTTAACCCCCTTGCCCGCATTTCTTCTTCCACCATCTTTAGCCAAGTCTTTCTCAGTCTTCCCCATCCTCTACTTCCTTCTACATTCATTTCCATCACTCTTCTCAACCAGTCACTTTCATCCTTCCTCAACACATGACCAAACCATCTCAACCTGTTCCTCTTCACAGCATCAATCACAGGTTCTATTCCCATCATCTTTCACAATTCATCATTTGTCTTCGTCTCTCTCAACGATACTCTGCACATCCATCGAACCATTCGCATTTCCACCCTTTCCAACCTTCGTTGCTGCTCTACGTTCATTACCCATGTCTCGCTCCCTTAAATCATAACACTTCTCACACATGCAGCATACACCTTTCCCTTCAGCTTCAACGACACTCCCCTCCTCGTGCGCACGCCACTCAGTTCCCGAAACTTCTTCCATGCACATCTCACTCTAGCAACCGTTGCCGAGTCTGATCCACCTTCTCCATTCAGCATGTCTCCAAGGTAGCAAAATGTTTTCATACCTTCCAGCTTCACGCCGTCTCCAAGATCCAACTCAACATTTCCTCCATCTGCAGCTCCCTCTGTGCACACCTTGCATTTGAATGTAGCTGCCACACTGGTTAATGACCCTCTCAGACCACTACATTTTTGATGAACCCACTCAGCGCACATTGTACATTGAATGGAGTTCACTCCGACACCCTTCCTACACACAGCACAGGGCCACTTCCCAGTTCTTTCCACCTCACCACATGCTTTACCACTTGCCATCACCTTCGTCTTTCCGATATTCACCTTCAGACCTTTTGTCTACATACATTCCTTCCACTTGTTCATCTTTTCCTTCAGTCCATCCATACTTTCCGCAATCAACACCAGATCATCTGCATACAACAACTCCCACGGTAAACCCTCCTTTACGTTCTGAGCCAGCACCTCCATCACAGCTACAAATAGTAGTGGACTTAGTACCGACGCCTGATGCACTCACACCTTCACCTCAAACTCACCACTGTTCCCGTCCTTCGCCCTTACAGCTGTGCGCGCTCTTTTGTACATTGCCATTACCACTGTGATCAACCATTCCTCCACTCCTAACTTCCTCAATGCCCATCTCAATACTTTGCGTGGAACCCTATCGAATGCTTTCTCCAGATCAACAAACCCAAGAAACAACTTCTTCCTCTTCTCCATGTACTTCTCCTGCAACTGCCTCACAATGAAAAGCGCGTCTGTCGTTCCTCTTCCTGGCATAAATCCAAACTGCATTTTGTCGATCTTTATTTTCTTCCTTATCCTCCTCTCCAACGCCCTTTCCAATACCTTCATTCCATGCTCGAATAACTTTATCACTCGGTACGAGCCACACTCCAGAGTGTCACCTTTCCCCTTGTATAGAGGGACGAGGGTACTCAGTTCCCAATCCACTGGAATGCGGCCTTCTTTCACCACCAGATTACAGATCTCTGTCATTCTCTTCATACCCCAACTTCCTGCTGCCTTCAACATATCTCCCACAACTCCCGTCGGCCCTCCCGCTTTTCTACTCTTCATTGCTTTTATCGCTTCCTCAACTTCCTTCTCAGTTAGCTTCTCTGCCGGTCCTAAAACTGGGTTACTCTCTATGTTGCCATCCCATTCATTCTCTGTATTCAACAGCATTTCCATATATCTTTTCCATCTTCCTTTAATTCCATCTGGGTCGGCAACGATTTGTCCCACTTCATCCTTCAAGCAACTCACCCCCATCACATCACACCTCTCTTTCGCTATCTGCTTTGCAATCCTGAATACCGCTCTCTGACCCTCTTCCGAATCCAAGCGTTCTCCGAACATTTTCCTACATGCCTCCTTCGCCTTTGCTACCTCTTTCTTTGCAGCCTTCTTGGCTGCCTTATAACTTTCATGTTCTGCTTTTTCTGCCCCCGTACCCTTCGCCTTCTGCCACTCCTTGAACTTCTGCCTCTTCTCGTCAATCCTCTTTCCAACTTCATCATCCCACCACCATGTTTCCGAGTGCCTCGGTGGTCCTTTTGTCCATCCACGTACCTCACCAATGGCTCCCAACAGACTAGCTTTCATTGACATCCAACCACTTTCATGCTCAACCACATCATCCTCTACCCTACTCAGCCTCTCTTTTAATGCCTCCCTTACTGTCACCTCTTTCAACCTCCACACTTTCATTCTCGGTTGGTACTTCACCCGCCGAGCTCTCCTCGCACCTTTCACCCTTATGTCGCAGACAACCAAGTGGTGCTGTGAAACGGCCTCCTCCCCCGGGATCACCTTTGTGTCCCGGAGGTGCCCCCTATCTCGCCTACGCACCATCAGGTAGTCATCGGTTGTCGTCGACCCACCTGACGTGTATGTAACAAGCTTATTATCCTCTTTCTGGAACTGAGTATTACAAATCAACAAATCAACTCCATCAGCAAACTCCAAAATCCTTTCACCTTCTCCATTTCTCACACCATATCCATAACCCCCATGAACTCCCTCAAAACCATCCATACTCCTTCCCACATGTCCATTTAGGTCTCCTCCTACCACAACAACTTCCTCATCTTTCACGTTTCCATCAGCTTCTCTATCGCACACCAGAACTTGTCCTTCTCTTCATCGCTCTGACCAACCTGCGTAGCATATCCCGAGATGACGTTCACCAAGAGCTTTCCAATCATCATTTTCACCATCATCAACCTATCACTCACTCTAGTCACACTCACCACACTGTCTACAAACTCCTCAGAAAACAGGACACCAACACTATTCATGCCCTCCAGGCACCCTTGCCACATAAACTTGTATTTCTGTCCCTGCCTACCCTTCACCATTCTCACACCACTTCTTCCATCTCGTCTCTTGCACACAACATATGTCCACTCTTCTTCTGACCAATACTTCCACCACTTCTCCTGATCTCCCTGTCATTGTTCCTACATTCCATGTCCCAAACCTCAAAAACCGATCTCCATTTCGGGCTGTACCTTGCCCATATGTAGTTGTAATTGTCATGGTTCTCTTTTTGAGGCAATGTTTTTATGGCCGGATGCCCTTCCTGACGCCAACCCTCTTAGTCGTCTCTTACGACATGCAGGGATACGGTGTACCTATTCTAATCCAGGGTACACACTGGGAAACGTTTAAAATATGGAAATTATAGGGGGGGGGGGGGGGAGGAGGGCGGCATCAGCATCATGGCTGCGGTTTAAACATCTATATTATAATAGCCGTAGATGATTCTGTCTGTTGGGTGTCTGTCTGGGGTGTGGCTTACTCGGTTTGCAGAGTAGCTCCACCCATAGCTCCACCCATTCTGGGAGTGGCTTCATATAATTATAAACAAATATCCACCATTTTATTAACTCGCATACAACCCTGGTGTTGGGCTAGCGGCTAGGGTGCCGGCTTAGGATCCAAAGATCCTGGGTTCGAATCCTGGTCGATTGCTGAATTAACGCCAGGGGGGTTGACTCAGCCTGATTCATCCTTCCGAGGTCAGCTAATTGAGTACCAGTTCACTGGTAATTCCCTGTTTGTCGTTAAAGGCGGCAAAAAGGGTTGGCGTCAGGAAGGGCATCCGGCCGTAAAACATTGCTTCAAAAAGGGGACCGAAAAACAACAACAACCACGTTTCCCGAAAAAGGCCAACCCCCGCTTTGCGGGGAAAAATGGCCTCTAAAGGTGGTTTTTTTTTTGGTTTTTTTTTATTAACTCGCATAGCTTTGAGGCCTGTTTTGTAGGCCCGTGGTGTCTTGCTCTCTCTCCCAGTTTTATTTCAAATCAAATTCGATATATCATTTCATTTTTCAGTCGCTAACATCGTTTTAGACTCGGTTGAAAAAAAACGGGAAGAAAATCCGATGAAAGTTGCCGTTTATAGAACGAAATGAATGCTCAAACGCCTGTAACTTCAAGGCCATTGAGTCTCTCTCACGCCTTTATCTCCAATCTAACTCACCATATGATTTCATTTTTATCGATGGTTTCAGACTCGGTGTCAGCAATAATTGAGAACATTCCACACACGCGGGAAAATGCAGATATATTTTTAAAATCGCGTCATGGTGTATCATACACCGCCCAACATGACACCGACGGCAACGTGTTATTATATATTAAAAATTCGCTTTTGCTTTTCCGTTACGATATATTACTTTTTCGTTTCATGACAGTCGTCACAAAAACGTCAACAATGATGCCGACATATATTTCTTCGTTTTTATTTCATTCAACATTAGCCGGAAGTAAAATATGTTTCAGGAAATTACCGAGAGATATTTCTTCGTTTTTTTTATTAATTATGTGCGCATACACTTTAAATAGGTTTATTTGAAATCTTTAATTTTCCACAAACATTCCACACACGCGGGAAAATGCAGAGATATATTTTTAAAAATCGCGTCATGGTGTATCATACACCGCCCAACATGACACCGACGGCAACGTGTCGATATATATTAAAAATTCGCTTTTGCTTTTCCGTTAAGATATATTACTTTTTCGTTTGATGACAGTCGTCACAAAAACGTCAACAATGATGCCGACATATATTTCTTCGTTTTTATTTCATTCAACATTATTAGCCGGAAGTAAAATATGTTTCAGGAAATTACCGAGAGATATTTCTTCGTTTTTTTATTAGTTATGTGCGCATACACTTTAAATAGGTTTATTTGAAATCTTTAATTTTCCACAATATAATTTACTTGCCATTTATCATTTGATGATTACGAGACACTTCCTCTTGAGGATCGTGACAATTCATGCGCTGTGTGGAAACTTATATTTCCAAAATGAATGAGACGAGCGATGAAGAACGCAGACTTGAACAGGATGTAGCAAGAAAGCGAATGAGACGGGCGAACGAGTCCATCGACGAACGTCAATGCAAACCTGCGGGGTCACCCGTGGGAATCCCATGGGCATGGATGTGTGTGACATTTCGACATATTGAGTTAGATGCTGCACATTCATTTTTACAAAATGGTTACTGGCAAGTCATCAGATCCAGAAATGGTGTAATGAACACAATTTATTTACGCGCAAGCAAGAAAGCAAGACGGCCCGATTTCCGATTCCGACGGGCGAGACGGGCCGAGGGGCTGACGGGCCGACGGGCGAGACGGGCCGATTTGGAGCAAGAAAAAGAACGAGACGGAAGAAAAACGAGAGAAACGAGACGGGGAAAACCGATTGGAGAGGCGAGTGAGGAGCGATTGGAGAGGCGAGTGAGGAGCGATTGGAGAGGCGAGTGAGGAGCGATTGGAGAGGCGAGTGAGGAGCGATTGGAGAGGCGAGTGAGGAGCGATTGGAGAGGCGAGTGAGGAGCGATTGGAGAGGCGAGTGAGGAGCGATTGGAGAGGCGAGTGAGGAGCGATTGGAGAGGCGAGTGACGAGCGATTGGAGAGGCGAGTGACGAGCGATTGGAGAGGCGAGTGACGAGCGATTGGAGAGGCGAGTGAGGAGCGATTGGAGAGGCGAGTGAGGAGCGATTGGAGAGGCGAGTGAGGAGCGATTGGAGAGGCGAGTGAGGAGCGATTGGAGAGGAGAGTGAGGGATTGGAGAGGAGAGGAGTGTGAGGGATTGGAGAGGTGAGGGATTGGAGAGGTGAGGGATAGGAGAGGAGTGCTAGGTGGAGAGAGGAGAGTGTCAGGTGGAGAGAGGAGAGTGTCAGGTGGAGAGAGGAGAGTGTCAGGTAGAGAGGAGTGAGGGGTCACATATGTGAAATAAATAAATTGTGTACATTACACCATTTCTGGATCTGATGAATTGCCAGTAACCATTTTTAATGTGCAGCATCTAACTCAATATGTCGAAATGTCCCACGGGTGACCCCACTATATTTCTTTGTTTTTATTTCATTCAACATTATTATCCGGAAGTAAAGGTTCACATGTTCGTTTCACGTGTGCAAAAACAAACTCCATTTCACGTGTGCATGGACATTGGACATGAAACACAGACGGGAAATTGCTGAGAGATATTTCGTTCGAAGCAATTCTACACCGCCCAAATAAAATATTTCACCGATACACCGAGCGAATTTCAGCGAATTTCAGCGAATTTCACCGAGTTTCAGGAAATTACCCAGAGATATTTCTTCGTTTTTATTTCATTAGTTACTAGCAGAAGTACTCAGCGTTGCCGGGCGGGGGAGGGGGGAAGGGCACGTACACTTTAAACATGTATATACATGTGGGATGTGGGATATATACATGTGGGACGTGTGTGTGTGTGTGTGTGTGTGTGTGCGTGCGTGTGCATATATATATGTGTGTGTGTGTGTGTGTGTGTGTGTGTGTGTGTGTGTGTGTGTGTGTGTGTGTGCGTGCGCGTGCATGCATGCATATATGTGTATGTGTATATATATGTCTGTGTGTGTGTGTGTGTCTGTATGTGTGTGTGTGTGTTTGTGTGTGTGTGTGTGTATGTATGTGTGTGTGTGTGTGTGTACATGTGTGTATGTGTATATATATGTGTATGTGCATATGTGTATGTGTGTGCATGTGTGTCGGTGTACATGTGTGTGTACACATGTGTATGTGTGTGTGTATGTGTATATATGTGTGTCTGTATGTGTATATATATATATGTGTGTGCATGTGTGTGGGTGTACATGTGTGTACGTGTGTGTGTATGTATGTATATGTGTGTATGTGTATGCATGTGTGTGTGTATGTCTGTGTGTGTGTATGTGTATATGTGTATGTGTGTGCATGTGTGTGTATCCATATGTGTATGTGTATATGTGTGTATGTGTATATGCATGTGTCGGTGTACATGTGTGTGTGTACGTGTGCGTGCACGTGTGTGTGTGTGTGTGTGTGTATGTGTATGTGTGTTTGCGTGTGTGTGTGTATATATGTGTGTGTGTATGTGTGTGTGTGTGTGTGTGTGTGTGTGTGTGTGTGTGTGTTTGTGTGGGTGTGTGAATAAGAGAGAGACCGAATTGTGAGATACAGAAATGAAAAAGCGAGGTGTGTGTGTGTGTGTGTGTGTGTGTGTGTGTGTGTGTGTGTGTGTGTGTGTTATTGTGAAACAGGTGCAGCATCTAACTCAATATGTCGAAATGTCACACACGTCCATGCCCGTGGGATTGCCACGGGTGACCCCACTAGTATTTAAATAATATTTAAACAATACCATGCAAAATAATCTGGGAAAAGTCTCTAAGTGAGGACGTGGATTTGAGAAAGAAGGAGCAGAGGTGGAAAAAAAAACGAGATATAGGGGGCGGGGCACAAGTCGAGACGAGGAGGAGAGCGAACAAGCACGTGTCCGGGAGGAGAGGAAGAATTAATAAAGAATTTTTTTTTTGTTCGTTTTGTTTTTAAAACGTTGGACAAAGGGTAAGATGTTCGTGAGAGGTTGTGGGGAGAAAAGAAAATCAAAGAAACAAGCAAATACTATGAAGGAAAGAACTTATATTCACAAAATACTGACGGGGGGGAGGGAGCCTGGAGAGGCCAGGCCGTGCATGAGGTGCAAACAAAAAACGACTAATTACACACAAATTTGCAATAATTACAAAACCAAAATTCAATAGAAACACACAATAACACATACACAATAAAATAACCAGTGGAAATTTGACAAAGACACGAATGGGAAAATACTCAAACTTTGATGTCGTGGAGAGATCGAAGCAAGCTTCCTCGCTCGAGGGACCGGAAGCGGAAGTCATAAAAAAATAAGCATGTCAGCGGAAATTAATGCGGAAGAAATTTGCGGAAGAATTAATGCGGAAAGCGGAAGAAATAAATAATTAATAATGAAAATAAATAAATAATAATCAAAAAAATCAAATAATTAATCAATTCGCGAATAGAACACATAAACCATCACCATTTCATCAGAATCTGTAACTTAAAAATAAAAAAAATAGCCATTAATCGAATAATTAAATAATTAATTGATTAATTGATTCATCAATAAATCAAAAATATCTTTTACAGCCAAATCACTTAGTCATTGGCATGTCCAAATATCAGCTTCCTAACTCAAAAGGTGCCGGAGATATTGGCCAGAAGAGAAAGGAAATAAATAAGTACTTAATTAATCGCTAATAATTAAATAACTCCTCAATTAATTGATTAATCAAAAAAACAAAAAATACCGTTTTTGACAAAGTACTTGCTCGCTATTGTGACTAAATTTCAGCTTCCTAGCTCAAAGGATGGCTGAGATATCGCCCGGACAAACAAGAAAGCAAGACAAGTTCAGTACACCGCCCCCATGCCAAATAATTAAATATCCTACAGCGCGGCATTGCCGGGGCGCCTCCGGCGCCCGGCAATACTGCAGTGCAGCTCATAGAGGCTGCATTGGGAGGGAGAAAAATATATATATATATATATATATATAAAAAATGGGAGGATTGGGAGGGAGATGTATTGGGAGGGAGAGGTGTACACTAATTGATTGATTAATTGTATAATTAAAATCAATAAAAGATTATCACAAAATATTTTCTTAATCAATTGGCTAATAGCATAACTAAACCACTAGTGCTTCATCCGAAGATGTGTCTTTTAGAAAGTTAATTAAATAAGTCATTAATAAAAAATTAAATAATTAATTGATTAATCAATAAATAATTAATCGATTAATCAATTAATTAATTAATCGATTAATTGATTAATCAATAAATCAAAAATATCCTTGATAGCCACATCACTTGGTCACTCATTTCCAAATATTAGCTTATGAGCTCAAAAGGTGCCTGAGATATTGGCCAAATGAGAAAGAAAATAAATAAATGATTGATAAATGAAAATAAATAAATAATAATCATTTAAAAATTAATTTATTAATCAATTCGGTCATAGAACACATAAACCACCACCATTTCATCAGAATCTGTAACTTTTTTTTTAAAAAACTAGTCATTAATCGAATAATTAAATAATTAATCGATTAATTGATTAATTTTTTTTTTTTTTTTTTGTGTATACAAGATCGAGGCTCGTGAAAGAGCGAACATTAATCACACAGAAAGACAAACAGACACACAAAACAAATAACATCGGGAGCGGTAGACAAGATGGGGAGAGAGGGGGAAGGACACAAACACAACATTTGAGAGCAGGGACCGAGAGACATGGAGACATCGAGAGAACTGTGGGAGGGAGAGGGCTTTGGGGGGGAGGCATGGGAAGGGGGGCGGGGGTGGGAGAGGTATAAAACATATGGACACTGCCAAGACTTCCAGGAAAGAAGTTGGAATTTCAAACAAGGTGGATCTGGGGTGAATTAGTGGGGGTAGAAAAGATCAAGGTTTTGGATGGGGGAAGATAAGAGATGGTGGTGAACAGCTGTTTTGAAGACAAGGTATTACTTAATCAATAAATCAAAAATATCCTTGATAGCCAAATCACCTTGTCATTGGCATGTCCAAATATCAGCTTCCTAACTCAAAAGGTGCTTGAGTTAATGGTCAGAAGAGAAAGGAAATTTGATTAATTAAATAAGTACTTTATTAATCGCTAATAATTAAATAACTCCTCAATTAAATGATTAATCAAAAAACAAAAAATACAGTTTTTGACAAAGGACTTGCTCACTATTGTGCCGAAATTTCAGCTTCCTAGCTCAAAGGATGGCTGAGATATCACCCGGACAAACAAACAAGAAAGAAAGAAAGAAAACAAACAAACAAACAACCAGAGTGAAAACTGAGTACTCCCTTTCAGCGTGCGTCACTGCCGAGCCCCCTTCGGTGCCCGGCAATGACGTTATGCAGCGCTTGGAGATGGCATAGGAAAGGTGCGGTGTACAAAAACTATATAGCCTATATTACTCCAAAGGGTCCCATGATTACCCACCCAAAATTTTGTTGCAATCGGTTCAGCCGTTTTTGCGGTACCTGGGAACAGACAGACAGACATTTGGTGAATTATAGTAAGATTGTATATTGTTTGATGAAGGCGGAGTTGTGTTCCTTGTCACCTCACTGGAGGGTTATGCCCTTTTTGGGGGTCAATAGTTACTAATAGATGGCCTTCCTTTGCTACACAGACAATCAGGACAACCTTTCATAACGCCGAGTGTTCAGGACGAATGGCAAGCCGGTTGCTCGATGATCTGTCTACCCTCGGATGGTCCATCTGTTGATGGTCTTTCTACCAGTGGGATTTGCTAAGTCCAAATTTGTTTAGCTTTCATCATGTCCACATCAATAATTTGTTTAGCTTTCATCATGTCCACATCAATAATTTGTTTAGCTTTCATCCGGGCACTTCCTTTGTAGCTACAAATCTGACTCAAATTCAATCGGTAGATCCACCTTGAGCACAATTCCGTTGTTTCGGATGTTGCATTACTGGGAATTCTGTCGCAACCGAGCCCAACTTTTAGCTGGAAGAGTGCAATCTGAATAAAGAGGAAAAGCCGAGCCAAGGCCTACTTTTTGGTGGCAATTAAGCCGTGCGAAAGCTGTGTTAAAATTGCTGGAGGCTGCAGTCAGCGCGACATTCAACAGTCCTCCTAACAACGATGAAATGAAAGCATTACAAAGGGTACCAGGACCTCCAGAAATGTTGTGGGCTTTATAATACCGTATATATCACGGGCTGAGTGGAATGATGGTGAGTGTGGACTGGTCGTGGGGGTTGAGCGAAGGGGTTGTTAAGTTGCCAGGGATTGAAGAACTGTCTCAGCCGCGTTGGAGTGGACGGAGAGATATTGCATTTGAGAGTGTATGAGGAGGGATGGCAGGAGGTGCACAACATTTCACGGGAGTATGCTGCGCATGCAAGGCCACCGGCGTGGTAAGGCCATAAAAGCATTGGCCTATGAATCATTTGGCCCCGGCGTCTCATGTGACACAAAAACCTCGCTGTGAGGCCCTGAAAGCAGACCTTTGAACAGAGGTTAGACCAAGGCGACATTCGTCACCAGCTGATTGGACAGCAGACATGATCTCTCCTTTGATGTCTCAGGCAAGTTACGCTCGCGATAGACAAACCTTCCATCTGCACGAGGGCAATCTATCATGGGCCCAATGCAAGTTCTAGACCTTCGGCTTTTTGTTCCTGACAAGTGGTTTCTTCACAGGCCTAGGAATAATAGCGGCCATTCATCCTTAATGTAAGAAATAACAAAGATATGAGTTCGTATCGTACAGTAACCGCCATTGTAAATATACGCCTGTCGTTAATGCCATTCCATCACTGGTAGGTAACCTGTGCAATAGTGTGATTATGGAACTAGTATATCCAATTTAAACGTATTCTTCTTGTTTATTCCTTACCATAATTGTGACAACAAGCACTTTTAAAGTGATGCAAGATCTCCCCATGTCATGCTCATGTATGATAGCATGCTCACCTCAAGGTTTATCCAGAGATGACGCTCAAGAAATTTCATCTTGATCGGATGAAGTTTTGTACTTGTCGAATAATGACGTCATAAAGGAGGAACCTACAACATCATCATTAACATATTTTTTTCCCCATGGATAGTTCTTTACAATGAGCCATGTCTCAAGTTTTTTCTACGCAGCGCTTTTGGAGATATAGAGGTGCAAAGTTTTTCGGTTTTTCCAAGATGGCGCCTGTACCACGTGATCTATGACATCATAATTATCATTAAAGATTCTAAAGGAGGAGGTGCACCTATGGTGAAAATTTCCTGTCAACCAGACTAACGGTTGCAGAGAAAATCATAGTTATTCTGTGCGGACAAACAAACTCTGTGCTCCTCGGTCAATTTTGTAAGAGGTGGGCAGTGGTGCTGATCTTAGTTGAACAGCAATCTAATGTTGTTCTGGCATTGGGTGCTCCATTGTGAAGCATGCCGTCCATCACAGGGACCTCAAGCCGGCTGTCCCTTCAGTACTCATGCAGATGTAAACGGTTTTACAAGACCAGACTCTGCCAGTGGATGGAAATGGGATGTATTCATTGAATGAGATAAAGATGTTGAAAACAAGAAGAATAAATAGCACCGCAAAGCGGGCGTAACCCCTCAGCACATGCATGGTGGAAACCAATTTCAAGATGGCTGCCGTGGCGGCCATATTGAAAATCGGTTTCCACCATGCAAGACAATACCCCTTAGCCCAAGGGGTGAAAAGACATAAAATGTCATGGCCCCCGTGGTTTAGGTAATTTTGCTGTATGTAGTTAAAGGCCGTCAGTCAGCCATCTTTGGTCGGATTACAAAACAAAATCTTCTGCATACGTATATTCTCAAATATTGTCTTTGTGCCAGGTTTGAACAAAATTGGTCCATGCATGTCGAGAAATGGTTGAGGGCATGTTTAAGTAACAAAATGGTCACCAATCAGCCATCTTGGAACTGTTCTTGAAAAAAAGTGAGGTGCACGTGTAAGCCATCATTCATTTTTTGTGTGCCAAGTTTGAACAAGATCGGTAAATGCATGTCCGATAAATGGTTGAGGATGTGGTCAATATCGGATTTTTTACAACTAAAATGGCCGCCAGTCTACCAGTCGGCCATCTTTGATCAGGTCGCAAAATAAAGTGAGGTGCACTTGTATGCCGTCATGTGCTGTGTTTGTGCCAATTTTGAACAAAATCGGACCATGCATGTTCAGGAAATGGTTGGGGACACATTTACGTAACAAAAATGGCCACCAGTCGGCCATCTTGGATCTGATGTCCAAACAAAATGACGGGCATATGTAAGCCGTCATTATCTGTGTGCCAAGTTTGAACAAGATTGGAAAATGCATGTCCATAAATGCATAAATGGTTGAGGACATGTTCAACATTGGGTTTTTTTACAACTAAAATGGCCGCCAGTCGGACATCTTTGATCGCATCGTGAAACGAGATATGCTTGCAGACGGTCGGACAGACAGACGGATGGACGAGACCAATCCATAAGCCCCCCTTGTTCCAGTCTAAGTCAAACAGGGGCTAACAATGCATTATGATCCTTCATCTAATGTAGATTGAGAAACACTCACCCATCAATATACTATGAACTGCATTATTATCTACTATAAATATTGATAATTATGGCAAACTAGTTCTATTTTTCAAGTGGGCTGGCAGGATTGCCTCGGCCATAGAGGTACGCACACTCACCTTTGAGCTGCTTAAGATGGGTTCGAATTTCGACCCAGCTATAAACTGTCATTCTGTTCTTTCTCAGACTGGGCAAGGCATCAATGTGATTGCCATCCTTAGTCGGGACGTTAGGTCGGACGACCCATCTGCCAGCACTGGTCAATGGATAATATGGATCACACAGTGCCTTACGAAGAGAAGGCGACTTATCGCCGGCACCTTGAACATATTACAAATCCCAGCCTGGAATGCAGGTAGCAAGGGGTCCGGTTCTATGCCACGAGGTTAATTGTTATCCTGAGGTTTTCCTGAGCGTTTTGTCTCAGCAGCAGCTTCTGCACTAATAACAAATTCACCAGTTGCTTCACACGTTCCATGTGAACAGCCTCTTCAGCTATGAAGGGCAACCAACAACAACAATTTTACGAGCAATACACTTTTGTTGTCTTTGATAAAGTTAAAGTGGTATTGTAGCGGCTACCGCTGGGTTTACACAATCGCCTTGCACCTACCAAGGACGCGGAGCGATCACCATGCCGGGCTCGTCCAGGACGCCCGGGCAGGCCCGCTCTCGACTTGCCAGGCCGCGGCCAGGACGCCCGGCCACGCCCCCTCTCGCCTTTCCTGGGCAAACGCTCCGGGATAATGTGTGTATATATATTGCTGCCCGATAAACGGGCTTTTCAGAGTACCCGAGTTGTTTTGTGACAATAAAGAAACTCGGACGAATTCCAGCTTTTTGTCGCGTCCATTCTTCCGACTACGTGGGAGCACAGCTCCTTCATTGGTGACCTACCGACATGGACACGGCAGTTGCCCTTAAACTGCCTACCTTCTGGGAGGCTCACGCGGCGGTTTGGTTCGCCCAGGCGGACTCCCTGTTCGCCCTGCGAGGCATCACGGCCGACGACACCCGCTTCCACCATGTGGTAGCAGCGCTCGGTTCAGCCACCGCGGCCCGTGCCCTGAGCCTCCTCGAGAGCCCGCCAGCCGCTGACAAATACGGCGCGATTAAAAAGCTCCTCCTCGACGCTTTCGCCCTCCCATCGGCGCAACGCGCACGGCGCCTGCTCGACCTGCCCGAGCTCGGCGACACGCGCCCTTCCGAGCGAATGGACTACATGCTTTCACTGCTCGGCGAGCACTCTCCGGCATTCCTGTTCCGGGAGCTGTTCTTCCGTCAGCTGCCTAGCCCGGTACGCCTCGCCCTGGCGAGCACGACGATCACGGATCCCCGCGCCCTTGCCAGGGAAGCCGACAAGATCTCCGCGGCAGGCCAATGCATTGCAACAGCGACCTGGGGCCCACCGCCGTCCGACGCAATGCCCATGGCGCCCGAGCACCCGGCACGGTCGACGACCGAACTGCCGACGCAATTGGCGGCCGCAACGCCGAGCCGATCACCTCCAGCACGACGACCGGGGCCTCCACCTGACCAAGCATGGTGTTACTATCATGCCAGGTTCGGACAGAAGGCCCGGACATGCCGACCCCCGTGCACCTTCGGCAGGCCGGGAAACGGCCGGGCCGGCGTTCATTACCAGCCATGAGCGCCGGCCACACGGGCAATTTACTTTTCATCACGGACAAAGCGTCCGGACGGCGCTTCCTGTGCGACACCGGTGCCCAACTGAGCGTCATACCCGCCTCCGATCAGGACAGGCGGTTTGCGGCCCCTCCTTGGTTGCGGCCAACGGATCGGCCATCCGCACCTTCGGCCCGCGCAACGTCACCCTCTGCTTCGGCGGCCAACGCTTTGCTTGGACTTTTGTAACCGCCAGCGTGCCCATGGCTCTGCTAGGCACCGACTTCCTCTGCGCACACGGACTGCTGGTGGACGTCCAACGGCGTCGCCTCATCAACGCCGAGACCTTCAGCTCCCTGGTATGCACATTGAGCAGCTCCGCTCCAACCGAGCTGGCATGCGCCCTCCCGGCGGCGAACGAGTTTGCTCGCCTGCTCACGGAGTTCCCGGCCCTCACGCAGCCGACGTTTTCGGCCGTCGCAGTACGACATGGGATCGAGCACCACATACCAACCACGGGCCCGCCGGTCTACGCCAGAGCCCGCCGCCTCGACCCAGCCAAGCTCGCCATGGCCAAAGCCGGTTCGACGCTTTGGAACACCTCGGCATCGTGCGGCGCTCCGATAGCGCGTGGGCTTCGCCACTACACATCGTCCCAAAACCAGGGGGCGGCTGGCACCCATGTGGCGACTACCGCCGCCTTAACGACGCTACCACCCCCGACAGGTATCCAATCCCGCACATCCAAGACTTCTCCGCCCGTCTGGCAGGACGGGTCATTTTTTCAAAAATTGATCTCATACGGGGATATCACCAGGTACCTGTCAGGGCAGCCGACTTCCCTAAAACGGCCGTCATCACGCCGTTCGGCTTATTCGAATTCCTACGGATGCCGTTTGGCCTCAAGAACGCGGCTCAGGCGTTCCAGCGCTTGATGGACGGCGTGCTGCGTGACCTGCCGTTCCTCTTCGTTTACCTGGACGACATCCTCGTCGCCAGCACGTCCCGGGCCGAGCACCTCCTCCACCTCCAAACACTGTTCCGGCGCCTCAGCGAGCACGGCCTCATCGTCAACCCGGCCAAATGCCACTTCGGCACGACGGCCGTTTATTTTTTGGGCCACCACATCACCAAGAACGGGGCCGTGCCGCTGCCAACCAAGGTCGAGGCCATCACCACGTTTCCGCGTCCCCACTCCATAAAGGCCCTGCAGGAATTCCTGGGAATGGTGAATTTCTATCACCGCTTCGTGCCCCGCGCTGCTCAACTCATGCGGCCCCTCTACGAAGCCCTCCGGGGCAAGCCGGCCAAGCACGACATCGTCTGGTCCGCAGCAATGGACGCGGCCTTCCAAAGCTCAAAGCGGGCCCTCGCCAACGCAACACTGCTCGCTCACCCGGTGCTCAACGCTCCCATCGCCATCACCACGGATGCCTCCGACTATGCGGTGGGCGCCGTACATGAGCAATGGGTGAGCGGGGTTTGGCAGCCACTCGCTTTTTTCAGCCGGCAGCTCCGGCCGAACGAGCTCAAATATAGCACGATTGACCGTGAGCTCCTCGGTCTACACCTGGCCGTTCGCCATTTCCGCCACCTCCTGGAGGGCCGACCCTTCACGGCGTTCATCGACCACAAGCCGTTGGTTTACGCAATGGCCACGGTCACGGAGCCGTGGTCGGCCCGCCAACAGCGCCACCTCTCCGCCGTGTCGGAGTTTACCACGGACATCCGGCACGTCGCCGGCAAAAACAACGCCGTGGCCGACTGTCTTTCTCGGGCCAGCGCGAACGCACTCCACCTCGGTGTGGACTTCACGCTTATGGCGGCGGACCAAACCACCGACACCACGGTGCAAGCCCTCCGGGCGGCGGACACGGGCCTCCGCCTGGCCGACATCCCCTTCGCGGACACTGTCCTGCTCTGCGACGTCTCCCAAGGCCAGCCTCGCCCCATCGTGCCCGTTACCTGGCAACGCCGCATCTTCGCCTCCCTCCACCGCCTTTCCCACCCGGGCCGGAAAGCTTCCCAGAAGCTGGTGTCGGCGCGATTCGTCTGGCACGGCCTTCGACAGGACGTCCGCGATTGGACCAGCACCTGCACAGCCTGCCAACAGGCCAAGGCCCACCGACACACCCAGGCCCCGCTGGCACCTTTCACCGTGCCCAAACGACGTTTCGACCACGTCAACGTGGATCTGGTGGGCCCCCTCCCCCCATCACGGGGGTTCACACACCTGCTCACCATGGTGGACAGGACCACCAGGTGGCCGGAGGCCGGTCCCCTCTTCTCCACCACCACCGCCGACGTGGCGCAGGCTTTCATCGCCACCTGGGTCGCCCGCTTCGGCGCATCGTCAGACCGCGGACCGCAGTTCACCTCCGAGCTGTGGGTCGCGGTCGCCCGCAACCTGGGGGTCAAGCTCCACCGTACTACGGCCTACCACCCCCAAGCCAACGGGTTGTGCGAGCGATTCCAGCGCACCATGAAGGCCGCGCTCATGGCTGACCTTCAAGATGGCGGTTGGGCCAACCGGCTGCCGTGGGTCCTTTTGGGCCTCCGCACGGCCCCCAAGGAGGACCTCTGGGCATCCACCGCCGAGCTCGTCTACGGCCAGGCGCTACGCGTCCCGGGCGAATTCGTGCCCGACGCTACCAGTCCCTGGTCTGCAGCTCACCAGCGCTCAGACCTCCAGGAGGCCGCCCGACAGTTTGCCCCCGTGCCAACATCCCACCACGGTGACCCCCAGTCCTACGTCCCCCCCAGCGCTTCGCACAGCGGAGTACGTTCTTGTGCGTCATGACGCACATCGGGGGCCACTCCGGCCGCCGTACGACGGGCCCTTCCGGGTCCTGCGACGGGATGACAAGTCGTTCGTCATCGACATCGGCGGCAGGTCGGACCGGATTGCGGTGGACCGCCTCAAGCCGGCGCACGTGGACATCGACCAACCGCTACGGTTGGCCCTTCCGCCGCGGCGAGGCCGCCCCCCGTCCACGGTGCCCCCCACTCGACCGCCCACCACCACACCGGACCCCCCCCCCCCCCCCCCACGACCCGCCAGGGGTCGCTTCGGCCGGGTCATCAGGACTCCCCTCAAATTGACCCTGCCGGTGCAAGTCGATTCTGGGGGGACATGTGTAGCGGCTACCGCTGGGTTTACACAATCGCCTTGCACCTACCAAGGACGCGGAGCGATCACCATGCCGGGCTCGTCCAGGACGCCCGGGCAGGCCCGCGCTCAACTTGCCAGGCCGCGGCCAGGACGCCCGGCCACGCCCCCTTTCGCCTTTCCTGGGCAAATGCTCCGGGATAATGTGTGTATATATATTGCTGCCCGATAAACGGGCTTTTCAGAGTACCCGAGTTGTTTTGTGACAATAAAGAAACTCGGACGAATTCCAGCTTTTTGTCGCGTCCATTCTACCGACTACGTGGGAGCACAGCTCCTTCAGTATATAAATGTGCTCTTTTATTATCCGTTGATCATACAGTACATATATTGTCGTGTTCCTTGTGATTAAAATCTTCCAAGGAAACGGATTGCCGAACGAGCTTTAACTCCGAGGCATTCAATCAAAATATAGCGGAGAATACCCTTGGGGGGAAGAGACCGAAGAGCGCTTACCTTCACGGATCCCACCGGCCAGTCCTCAAACCTGCAATAATTAATTATACCGACACAGGTTTAAAATGTTCAAGAGAATGCCGCCTTTATTAACCAAAACGCCGGTAACAAAGAAAATGCGCGATAAATGAAACTATATTTCTAATTGGAGCGCTCCCATACAGACCGGAATACAGACAAAGGATAAAATAACTGGAAAATAAATAGGTGTAATTTAGTGGGCACTTAGCTCAAATCGGCTTGTGTTTCTCATCAGGAATCATCAAAGATCGTCTGAGGCCTCTATGTCTTTGAGCGTGAAACGCGCTCGTTGGCGCGAGGTAGGCCACCCGCACAGCCCGCTCCTGGCTCCATGCACGAAGCGAACGGCCTTGACGTGCAGCTCGCTCCTCCAGCTGTGCTTGGCCTCACGATATCTGCACGGAAACCGCAGCTCTGTCCGCAGTTCTGCCTCCTCACGATCACCAGCAAGATGTCGGAACACGGCCGTTTGCGATGAAGCGTCCTTGCGCAAGAGCAATAGCGACCGTTCACCACCAGATCCCCAAACGAGAAGAACCAAAAGGACGTTGATGCTGAGAGAGATAAAATGTCGATACTGAGAGAAAGCTTTTCGGCGACCGTTCACCAACAAAGTCCGGACCCAAGAAAAAAATGTCCACCGCTCTAACTATTTTGTACTTGAGGCTCTGACGACATCCCACGATGTCTACGTCTCCGCTCCTATCAGTGAGTCTCATCTTACCAGTCCTTGTGTCAATGAAATCCCGGACAAATCACTGCTCTTCGGGGCGTGGCTCAAGGCCCTGCCTGTGCCTGTGAGCTCACCATGTCGATGTTGTTTGCGGTAGTGCTTGATGCCTGGCTTCCGGTTAGTTTTTAATTAGTGTGGTTAATGGCCGATTTCTTACGAGGTGTCTGTAGTACGGTGTCATAAGAAGAGCAAAAAGAAGATTGCAGAGGCAATTACATACAGGGGATTAATTTACCCATAATCCCTCACTAATTAACAAATCCCACCCCTCTCATGGGGATGAAGATACACTTACACGACATCCGGTCTACACAAATTTCCTACTTATTACATGTGGTTTCTTCTTCTTCACGACAGTCGGACCACACTAATCTATACACTCTACCTGGCTCCAAGGTAATCATTGGCTACCCCCTACAAATGTAACAATATATATATATATAATTATATATATATATATATATATATATATATATATATATATATATATATATATATATATATATATATATATATATATATATATATATATATATATATATATATATATTGTGGCGGACACAAGCAAGAGGAATTCAACGCACCAGCAGGTGGCGCGAACGTCCAGGCGGGGAACTGGAAGGCATGCCCCGCCTATCGACCGATCGGCCACGCCCGGGGACTAGGCGTGGCCCCGGCACATATATGCGGGCTCCAAGCTCGAGCCCGCCCAGTGCTACAGTTTGAGCTTTCTTAATAAAGACTCTTTTGGTTATCAAACGCGTTGTGGCCTACCTCTTTGGCAAGCAAGTTGTGTGCGTAGCACCACACTTCACTGGTGACCCCGACGTGATCGCCAGCGTGCCGATGGCATTGCTCAGTGCGGACTTCCTATGTGCGAATGGGTTGTTGGTCGACGTAAAGCACAAACGGCTCGTCCAGGCCGAAACCTTTAGCTCGCTCGCTTGTTCACTGAGCAGCTCGTTGAGCGGCTCACCGAGCGGTTTGCCAAGCGGCTTGCTGGAGGGTTCCGTCCCGGCGAGTTTAGTTTGCACGCTTCCGGCAGCGGACGACTTTACCCGCCTCCTCGCTAGTTTCCCAGCCCTCACGCAGCCCACCTTTTCAGCGGTGGCCGTTAAACACGGGGTTGAGCATCACATCCCCACGGTCGGGCCGCCGGTCTATGCCCGGGCACGCCGACTCGAGCCCACGAAGCTCGCGGTGGCGAAAGCGGAGTTCGCCACGCTGGAGCGGCTGGGGATCGTGCGGCGCTCCAACAGCGCTTGGGCTTCCCCGCTGCACATCGTGCCGAAGCCCGGCGGGGGATGGCGGCCGTGCGGGGACTACCGCCGGCTCAACGATGCCACCACCACCGACCGCTACCCGGTCCCGCACATTCAGGACTTTTCCGCCCGGTTGGCCAACACGACCGTGTTTTCGAAGGTGGACCTCATCCGGGGCTACCATCAGGTCCCCGTCCAACCGGTCGACGTCCCAAAGACGGCCGTCATCACTCCTTTCGGCCTCTTCAAATTTCTAAGGATGCCCTTCGGGTTGAAGAATGCGGCTCAGGCGTTCCAGCGGCTTATGGATAGCGTCTTGCGCGACTTACCTTTCCTGTTCATCTACCTGGACGACATCCTAGTCACGAGCATGTCCCGGGAAGACCACCTGCTCCACCTCCGCACGCTGTTTGAACGCCTGGGCCAGCATGGCCTAATCATCAACCCTGCCAAGTGCCGTTTCGGTGTCACCACCATCGACTTCTTGGGGCACCGCATCACCGAGCACGGGGCCGTCCCGTTACCGGCCAAGGTGGAGGCGGTCAGGGATTTCCCGCGGCCCCGCACGGTCAAGGGGCTCCAGGAGTTCCTGGGCATGGTGAACCTTTACCACCGCTTCGTGCCCCACGTCGCCCAGCTCCTCCGCCCCTTGCACGAGGCCCTCCGGGGCAAGCCGGGCAAAGGTGACATCGCATGGTCGGAGCCGATGGCCGCGGCGTTCGCGGGCGCAAAGCTGGCTCTGGCAGACGCCAACATGCTGGCGCACCCGGCGCCCGATGCACCGATCGCCCTTACCACCGACGCGTCGGATTACGCGGTGGGCGCGGTGCACGAGCAATGGGTGCGTGGTGCTTGGCAACCGCTGGCGTTTTTCAGCTGGCAGCTTTGCCCGCACGAACGCCGGTACAGCACCTTCGACCGTGAGTTGCTCGGAATCCACCTGGCGGTCCGACACTTCCGCCATCTGCTGGAGGGCCGCCCGTTCACGGCCTTCGTTGACCACAAGCCCCTTGTGTTCGCGATGGCCAAGGTAGCCGAGCCATGGTCGGCACGGCAGCAGCGCCACCTCTCTGCCGTGTCCGCGTACACGACGGACATCCGTCACGTAGCGGGTAAGGACAACCCGGTGGTGGATTGCCTTTCCCGGTCCGTCGTGCACTCGGTCCACCTCAGGGTCGACTATGCCCGGATGGCGGAGGCCCAGACCGCCGACCCCGGCGTCCAGGCCTTGCGGACCGCCGTCACGGGCCTCCGCGTCACCGAGGTGCCGTTCGACATCGCGGGCACGGCCCTCCTATGCGACGTCTCCCTCGGCCGGCCTCGCCCCATCGTGCCCGCTGGCTGGCAGCGCCCGGTGTTCGACGCCATCCACGGCCTGTCCCACCCTGGCGCGAGGGCATCCCAGAAACTCGTCGGGGCAAAGTTCGTCTGGCATGGCCTCCGGAAGGACGTCCGCGACTGGGCCAGGACGTGCCTCGTGTGCCAGCGCGCAAAGGTCCACCGCCACACTCAGGCACCGTTGGCCCCGTTCACGGTGCCCGAGCGGCGGTTCGACCACGTGCACGTCGACTTGATGGGACCTTTGCCCCCCTCGCGAGGGTTCACCCACCTCCTCACCATGGTCGACCGCACCACACGGTGGCCGGAGGCCGTCCCATTGGCGGCGACGTCTGCGGCTGAGGTGGCGCAAGCCTTTATCGCCACTTGGGTTGCCCGGTTCTGTGCCCCCTCGGACATCTCGTCCGACCGCGGCCCCCAGTTCACCTCGGAGCTCTGGGCTGCGGTGGCGCAAGGACTCGGGGTGAAACTACACCGCACCACGGCCTACCACCCCCAGGCCAATGGCCTGTGTGAGCGCTTTCATCGCTCCATGAAGGCCGCGCTCCGGGCCAGCCTCTGCGACGGCGGCTGGGTCGACAGATTCCGCTGGGTCCTGCTGGGCCTCAGGACGGCAACCAAGGATGACCTGCGCGCGTCCTCGGCGGAGCTGGTCTTCGGGGAACCACTGCGGGTACCGGGTGAATTTATCCCCGACTCCACGGCTCCTTGGTCCGCGGCACAACAGCGTTCTGCCCTTCAGGAGACCGCCCGGAGGTTCGCCCCGGTGCCAACGGCACACTACGGTTGCCCACCTTCCCACGTCGCCCCGGAGCTTCGCACGGCAAAGTACGTGTTCATCCGGCACGACGCCCACCGGGCACCGCTACGGCCCCCGTACGACGGGCCCTTCCGCGTGTTGGAGACCGGGGACAAATTTTTCACGGTCGACATCGGCGGTGCCCCGGATCGCATTTCCGTGGACCGCCTCAAGCCGGCCCACCTCGATCCGGACCACCCCCCGCCAGCGGCTCTGCCTCCGCGTCGAGGCCGCCCCCCGGCGGTCGGACCCTCGGCACCCCCGCCAGCAGCTCTTCCTCGGCGTCGAGGCCGCCCCCCGGCGGTCGGACCCTCGGCACCCTCCAGCCCCGCCGTCCCGCCACCCCCTAGACCGGCACCCATCGCCAGGGGGCGTTTCGGCCGAGTCATCCGGCTTCCCCGCAAACTCACCCTTCAGGTGCTCGGGAATTCTGGGGGGGCGCGTGTGGCGGACACAAGCAAGAGGCCACGAATTGAACGCACCAGCAGGTGGCGCGAACGTCCAGGCGGGGAACTGGAAGGCATGCCCCGCCTATCGACCGATCGGCCACGCCCGGGGAGTAGGCGTGGCCCCGGCACATATATGCGGGCTCCAAGCTCGAGCCCGCCCAGTGCTACAGTTTGAGCTTTCTTAATAAAGACTCTTTTGGTTATCAAACGCGTTGTGTTCTACCTCTTTGGCAAGCAAATTGTGTGCGTAGCACCACACTTCAATATATATATATATATATATATATATATATATATATATATATATATATATATATATATATATATATATATATATATATCTATATATATATATATATATATATATATATATATATATATATATATATATATATATATATACATAGATGTATATATATATATATAATATATATATTTAACCAAAGAAGCACACTAACCCTATGACATGACATTGACGTCATGTATGTGCATAAATTATACCAACACATCACCTCCAAACTAGGAGGCATCCGTATGGTACTGAAGTCTTTGCAGACTGAGATTAAAGCTCTATGGTCACAAATAGACAAAGGCAGAGATGTCTATCTTGATTTCGCCCCTCATTATGGGCCTTATGAGGCCTGCCTTTTTTTATTTATAATAAAACAGCAATGTTTTCGCAGCAATGTTCTGCATAGCAATGTTCCAACATTTCGTTGAAAGCCATCCCAGAAGAGTGGAGGCTGTTATAGCAGCAATGGGGGGATCAACTCCATATTAATGCCCATGATTTTGGAGTGAGATGTTCGACGAGCACACACGGGTGTGATGTTCGGGTGGCCACATACTTTTGGCCATGTAGTGTATACTGTATATACTAGGAAGAGTACCCGTCCCAAGTGATGGGAAAAGCTAGCATAGGATCCCCTCCCCTCTCTCCTTCCTCCCCAACTCTCTCACCTACTCTCTCCCTCTCTCCTCCCACCTCCACTCCCCCACCACTCCCCTCTCTTCCCCTACACAAACTGTGTGCTTCAGAACGCCTGTGACACCGAAGGGCTGCAACCTTTCGATATTTGATTATGCTTTTAATACTTGCTGTTGTTCTTTTTCACACTGATGAGAAAAGTTAGAGGGAACTCACGGCGATTGTGAATATAACACTTCTGTTTGCTGATTTGGAGAAGTTTTACCTTACGTCCTTACGTTATCCTTAACTTACGTCCTTACGTCCCGTGGAGCGTATTATTTAATTATATATTGGTTTTTTTTTTTTTTTTTTTGGTTTTTTTTTTATGTTTTCTGAATTATTTTCCAATTTCACTCTGGATTTCTACATTATTTAGGCCATGATTTCCGATCGCAAAAATATTGAGTCCAATTCAAATAATTTGGGGTTTAGTAATTTAGAATCCGGGCGAGGTTTTACGCGACCACTCATCGACTTTGACGTCCGTTTTGTGGCCACCAAAAGCCGCTATAAAGTGTATATTAGGTTGTGGGTCAGGCAGTGCTCCCTCCGGCCCGCAGGCAAAAGGTAACCACCACGAGGAAAAATAACCCCACAGCTTTTCAATGTCCAATACGTCCCAAAAGGACTGCCGGGAAAAGCTGACGCAGCCGGACATCACCGGTGTCCCCCTCCTCCTCCTCCCTCTTCACCTCCCTGCGGCACCATTTATATGGATACCATTGAGGTAGATTGTGGTCATGTTATAATGCTCTACAGAGTGTTGGTAAAGACCCAGTTTCAAAGCAGCCAGAACAATGTCCCAGACGCGACAGAAAGATATAATTTGTGGATCTTTGGTTTTGTTTGGAGAAGTAATTGCTGTTTTTTTTTTTCCAAAAGGAAGTGCAGGTCAGGGTGTAATAAGATTGTCCTGTAATTCTCTGCATGCTCTTCTTGCATTCGGTTACCTGGTTGCTTATTGCACCTTTATGACTATCTGTACCACCATTGCTGAATTACGTGGGCAGGCAGTCAAACCCACGTAAGAGGCATTTGCACAATAGCAGTGTGGCCTGTCAAAATGAGCCAGGAGACACTGAATGCCTCGACCCCAAGCTATCGTTGTGGCTGTTGTCGCCGTCCAAAGGGACAGCAGTGGTTTGGGAATGGTAGGGAAATACAAAAGGTAAGCATTTCCACCTGTAATTGTTAGGACGATGGCATCGGCATGACAACACCGGTTTGGCATCACCAGACGTTGGTGTTTCAAATCCAGATGAAGAAAGCAGACTTGAATGCTAAGCTTATGTAAATAATTACCATGGTACTGTTGGACCATGCTGGCTCATGAATGACCTTACCAGTGGAATTAATCCACCAGCCTACGCTGGTGTCGTATATAATTTAAGACTTTTTGGGAATTTAATTAAATAAGTCATTAAAAAAATTTTTTTTAATTAATTAATTAATCAAAAAATAAATTGATCGATTAATTGATTAATCAATAAATCAAAAATACCCTTTGCAGCCAAATCATTTGGTCATTGTCAAGTCCAAATATCAGCTTCCGAGCTCAAAAGGTGCCTGAGATATTGCCCAGATGAGAAAGAAAATATACGTATAAATGATTAATAATGAAAATAAATAAATAATGATCGTAAAATAATTAAACAATTAATCAATTGGCTAATAGAATACCTAAACCACCACCGTTTCACCCGAATGTGTAATTTAAATTAAAAACAATAATGAAGTCATTAATGGAATAATTAAATATTTAATCGATTAATTGATTAATGAATAAATCAAAAATACCCTTTGCAGCCAAATCACTTGGTCATTGTCGTGTCCAAATATCAGCTTCCAGCTGATATAACTTTGAACGATTAGCTTGGTAACGATGAGCACTAACCTGCTACCTATGCTGTGCTGTCTATGTTAACTAACCTGCTACCTATGCTGTGCTGTCTATGTTAACTAACCTGCTACGTATGCTGTGCTGTCTATATTAACTAACCTGCTACCTATGCTGTGCTGTCTATGTTAACTAACCTGCTACCTATGCTGTGCTGTCGATATTAACTAACCTGCTACCTATGCTGTGCTGTCTATATTAACTAACCTGCTACCTATGCTGTGCTGTCTATATTAACTAACCTGCTACCTATGCTGTGCTGTCTATATTAACTAACCTGCTACCTATGCTGTGCTGTCTATATTAACTAACCTGCTACCTATGCTGTGCTGTCTATATTAACTAACCTGCTACCTATGCTGTGCTGTCTATATTAACTAACCTGCTACCTATGCTGTGCTGTCTATATTAACTAACCTGCTACCTATGCTGTGCTGTCTATATTAACTAACCTGCTACCTATGCTGTGCTGTCTATATTAACTAACCTGCTACCTATGCTGTGCTGTCTATATTAACTAACCTGCTACCTATGCTGTGCTGTCTATGTTAACTAACCTGCTACCTATGCTGTGCTGTCTATATTAACTAACCTGCTACCTATGCTGTGCTGTCTATGTTAACTAACCTGCTACCTAAGCTGTGCTGTCTATATTAACTAACCTGCTACCTAAGCTGTGCTGTCTATGTTAACTAACCTGCTACCTAAGCTGTGCTGTCTATGTTAACTAACCTGCTACCTAAGCTGTGCTGTCTATGTTAACTAACCTGCTACCTATGCTGTGCTGTCTATGTTAACTAACCTGCTACCTATGCTGTGCTGTCTATATTAACTAACCTGCTACCTATGCTGTGCTGTCTATGTTAACTAACCTGCTACCTATGCTGTGCTGTCTATGTTAACTAACCTGCTACCTATGCTGTGCTGTCTATATTAACTAACCTGCTACCTATGCTGTGCTGTCTATATTAACTAACCTGCTACCTATGCTGTGCTGTCTATGTTAACTAACCTGCTACCTATGCTGTGCTGTCTATGTTAACTAACCTGCAACCTATGCTGTGCTGTCTATGTTAACTAACCTGCTACCTATGCTGTGCTGTCTATGTTAACTAACCTGCTACCTATGCTGTGCTGTCTATATTAACTAACCTGCTACCTATGCTGTGCTGTCTATGTTAACTAACCTGCTACCTATGCTGTGCTGTCTATATTAACTAATCTGCTACCTATGCTGTGCTGTCTATATTAACTAACCTGCTACCTATGCTGTGCTGTCGATATTAACTAACCTGCTACCTATGCTGTGCTGTCTATATTAACTAACCTGCTACCTATGCTGTGCTGTCTATGTTAACTAACCTGCTACCTAAGCTGTGCTGTCTATATTAACTAACCTGCTACCTAAGCTGTGCTGTCTATGTTAACTAACCTGCTACCTAAGCTGTGCTGTCTATGTTAACTAACCTGCTACCTAATCTGTGCTGTCTATGTTAACTAACCTGCTACCTATGCTGTGCTGTCTATGTTAACTAACCTGCTACCTATGCTGTGCTGTCTATATTAACTAACCTGCTACCTATGCTGTGCTGTCTATGTTAACTAACCTGCTACCTATGCTGTGCTGTCTATGTTAACTAACCTGCTACCTATGCTGTGCTGTCTATATTAACTAACCTGCTACCTATGCTGTGCTGTCTATATTAACTAACCTGCTACCTATGCTGTGCTGTCTATGTTAACTAACCTGCTACCTATGCTGTGCTGTCTATGTTAACTAACCTGCAACCTATGCTGTGCTGTCTATGTTAACTAACCTGCTACCTATGCTGTGCTGTCTATGTTAACTAACCTGCTACCTATGCTGTGCTGTCTATATTAACTAACCTGCTACCTATGCTGTGCTGTCTATGTTAAGTAACCTGCTACCTATGCTGTGCTGTCTATATTAACTAATCTGCTACCTATGCTGTGCTGTCTATATTAACTAACCTGCTACCTATGCTGTGCTGTCGATATTAACTAACCTGCTACCTATGCTGTGCTGTCTATATTAACTAACCTGCTACCTATGCTGCGCTGTCGATATTAACTAACCTGCTACCTATGCTGTGCTGTCGATATTAACTAACCTGCTACCTATGCTGTGCTGTCTATATTAACTAACCTGCTACCTATGCTGTGCTGTCTATATTAACTAACCTGCTACCTATGCTGTGCTGTCGATATTAACTAACCTGCTACCTATGCTGTGCTGTCTATGTTAACTAACCTGCTACCTATGCTGTGCTGTCTATGTTAACTAACCTGCTACCTATGCTGTGCTGTCGATATTAACTAACCTGCTACCTATGCTGTGCTGTCTATGTTAACTAACCTGCTACCTATGCTGTGCTGTCGATATTAACTAACCTGCTACCTATGCTGTGCTGTCTATATTAACTAACCTGCTACCTATGCTGTGCTGTCGATATTAACTAACCTGCTACCTATGCTGTGCTGTCTATATTAACTAACCTGCTACCTATGCTGTGCTGTCTATATTAACTAACCTGCTACCTATGCTGTGCTGTCTATATGAACTAACCTGCTACCTATGCTGTGCTGTCTATATTAACTAACCTGCTACCTATGCTGTGCTGTCTATATTAACTAACCTGCTACCTATGCTGTGCTGTCTATATTAACTAACCTGCTACCTATGCTGTGCTGTCTATATTAACTAACCTGCTACCTATGCTGTGCTGTCTATATTAACTAACCTGCTACCTATGCTGTGCTGTCTATGTTAACTAACCTGCTACCTATGCTGTGCTGTCTATGTTAACTAACCTGCTACCTATGCTGTGCTGTCTATATTAACTAACCTGCTACCTATGCTGTGCTCCCTCTTACTGAAACCAAAAAAAAGACCTGAGTCGAGGCTGAAATAGGTGATGTCGGCAGTGCAATGGTCCTTGCCTCCGCCATGACTACACACGGTGATTCAAAGCAACAGATGTTTCACTGATACCACGTGGGAGCGCAGATTGAGGGAATAATTTGGTTTTCAGATGATTGCACGATTCCACAAGTAGCGCTTTGTTGTTGAATTCTATCGCCTCCGTGTATTATATTATCTGTCAGTGTAGGACCGAGCTGTAGCTGGCATGGTCGAACTGCACTGAAGAGCATGCACTTTGAAGAAAGAGATGGAATTGTGAATTCACAGGAGATGCAGTGGCAGAAATATGGGCACGTTTACAATGAGTCATCATCTGCACATCACAATCACAAGGAACTGATATAGACATGGGCAAAGGGGAGATCTAGGGGAGAAGGGGAGATCTAGGGGAGAAGGGGAGATCTCGGGCAGAAGGGGAGATCTAGGGGAGACGGGGAGATCTAGGGGAGAAGGGGAGATCTAGGGGAGAAGGGGAGATCTAGGGCAGAAGGGGAGATCTAGGGGAGAAGGGGAGATCTCGGGGAGAATGGGAGATCTAGGGGAGATCTAGGGGAGAAGGGGAGATCTCGGGCAGAAGGGGAGATCTAGGGGAGAGGGGAGATTTAGGGGAGAAGGGGAGATCTCGGGGAGAAGGGGAGATCTAGGGGAGAAGGGGAGATCTTGGGCAGAAGGGGAGATCTAGGGGAGAGGGGAGATCAAGGGGAGATCTAGGGGAGAAGGGGAGATCTAGGGGAGAAGGGGAGATCTCGGGCAGAAGGGGAGATCTCGGGGAGAAGGGGAGATCTAGGGGAGAAGGGGAGATCTCGGGCAGAAGGGGAGATCTAGGGGAGAAGGGGAGATCTTGGGGAGAAGGGGAGATCTCGGGGAGAAGGGGACATCTAGGGCAGAAGGGGAGATCTCGGGGAGAAGGGGACATCTAGGGGAGAACGGGAGATCTCGGGGAGAAGGGGAGATCTAGGTGAGATCTAGGGGAGAAGGGGAGATCTAGGTGAGATCTAGGGGAGAAGGGGAGATCTAGGGCAGAAGGGGAGATCTTGGGGAGAAGGGGAGATCTCGGGGAGAAGGGGAGATCTAGGGGAGAAGGGGAGATCGAGGGTAGAAGGGGAGATCGAGGGCAGAAGTGGAGATCTAGGGGAGAGGGGAGATCTCGGAGAGAAGGGGAGATCTCGGGGAGAAGGGGACATCTAGGGGAGAACGGGAGATCTCGGAGAGAAGGGGAGATCTAGGGGAGAAGGGGAGATCTAGGGGAGAAGGGGAGATCTTGGGGAGAAGGGGAGATCTCGGGCAGAAGGGGAGATCTCAGGGAGAAGGGGACATCTAGGGGAGAACGGGAGATCTCGGGGAGAAGGGGAGATCTAGGTGAGATCTAGGGGAGAAAGGGAGATCTATGGCAGAAGGGGAGATCTTGGGGAGAAGGGGAGATCTCGGGCAGAAGGGGAGATCTCGGGGAGAAGGGGAGATCTAGGTGAGATCTAGGGGAGAAGGGGAGATCTAGGGCAGAAGGGGAGATCTTGGGGAGATCTAGGGGAGAAGGGGAGATCTAGGGGAGAGGGGAGATCTAGGGGAGAAGGGGAGATCTAGGGGAGAAGGGGAGATCTAGGGCAGAAGGGGAGAAGGGGAGATCTCGGGCAGAAGGGGAGATCTCGGGGAGAAGGGGACATCTAGGGGAGAACGGGGGAGAAGGGGAGATCTAGGGGAGAAGTGGAGATCTCGGGCAGAAGGGGAGATCTAGGGGAGAAGGGGAGATCTAGGGGAGAAGGGGACATCTAGGGGAGAAGGGGAGATCTAGGGGAGAAGGGGAGATCTAGGGGAGAAGGGGAGATCTAGGGGAGAAGGGGAGATCTAGGGGAGAAGGGGAGATCTAGGGCAGAAGGGGAGATCTAGGGAAGAAGGGGAGATCTAGGGCAGAAGGGGAGATCTCTGGCAGAAGGGGAGATCCAGGGGAGAAGGGGAGATATCGGGCATGAGGGGAGATCTAGGGGAGAAGTGGAGAACTCGGGCATAAGGGGAGATCTAGGGGAGAAGGGGAGATCTAGGGGAGAAGGGGAGGTCTGGGGCAGAAGGGGGAGATCTAGGGGATAAGGGGAGATCTATGGCAGAAGGGGAGATCTAGGGGAGATCTAGGGGAGAAGGGGAGATCTCGGGCATAAGGGGAGATCTAGGGGAGAGGGGAGATTTAGGGGAGAAGGGGAGATCTCGGGGAGAAGGGGAGATCTAGGGGAGAAGGGGAGATCTTGGGCAGAAGGGGAGATCTAGGGGAGAGGGGAGATCAAGGGGAGATCTAGGCGAGAAAGGGAGATCTCGGGGAGAAGGGGAGATCTAGGGGAGAAGGGGAGATCTAGGGGAGAAGGGGAGATCTAGGGGCAAAGGGGAGATCTAGGGCAGAAGGGGAGATCTATGGCAGAAGGGGAGATCTAGGGGAGAAATGGAGATCTGGGGTTGAAGGGGAGATCTAGGGGATTAGATACGTGGCATCAGCGTTTTTTAGTTGACAGAATCCGCAAGTTTGGGAACAGGTTGTTCTTCGGCCCTGCTTTGCCTACCATGTCATTTCGCTGTGTGATGTACTGTGGTGGTGTGCGGAAGGGGGTGGGAGAGACCATACATCTCGTACTGTGGTAGTTTGCAGAGGGGGTGGGAGAGACCATACACCTCGTACTGTGGTGGTGTGCGGAGGGGGTGTGAGAGACCATACACCTCGTACTGTGGTGGTGTGCGGAGCTGGTGGGAGAGACCATACACCTCGTACTGTTTTGGGGTGCGGAGGTGTCGCGAGAGACAATACACCTCGTACTGTGGTGGTGTGCAGAGGGGGTGGGAAAGACCATACACCTCGTACTGTGGTGGTGTGTGGAGGGGGTGGGAGAGACCATACACCTCGTACTGTGGTGGTGTGCAGAAGGGGTGGGAGAGACCATAAACCTCGTACTGTGGTGGTGTGCGGAGGGGGTGGGAAAGACCATACACCTCGTACTGTGGTGGTGTGGAGGGGGTGGGAGAGACCATACACCTCGTACTGTGGTGGTGTGCAGAAGGGGTGGGAGAGACCATAAACCTCGTACTGTGGTGGTGTGCGGAGGGGGTGGGAGAGACCGTACACCTTATTCTTAGAAGGTTCTCTCACTAGCTTTGAAGGAATGTGTACAAAAAATGCGAAAAAAAAGAAATGGCCGTTCTGTTTGGGACAGAATTTCCATCAATGTGTGGGATGAATCATGTATCACACAAATTATGTAAGTCTACTCGGATAGGATCACGATATTCTCCCACAGTGTTTTTGTGAGATAATCCCCGTGAAGAAGAAACCTGGCGAGGTGCCGTTCTGCCTCATTCTTCTGGTTATTTTGGCTGGGCAGCCATTCGTTTCTTTCAAATGACGCTTCCCACCACACACATTAGCATGACTGATGGAAGAGCTTGTTACACACAATGTTATGCTAGTGATTATTCCGAAGATGAATGTTTTGCACATTATTACGTTATGAAAGTGTAGAGTTTGCTCTGTAGAAAGGGCCCACACACCTTTGTTCTCTGTTGCTCCACAGCAATGGAGAAATCCCCTTTTCCTGAAATAAACTGCAGTCTTATCGACACTCCTCCTCTTCTCCTACCAACTCTTCTCCTGCTTTAAGAGCTCCAAATATTCCCAACATTTTGAAATTCCCAACACTTCTGAGGTGGGGAACCTTTCTGGCCCAAGTCTTTCTGGAACCACCTGGCTAAACCTGACGTTCGACTGTTGCAAGAATTTGTAATTTGTCCAGGGTTCTGGCCGACACTTCATGATAGACACTGTTTGATCCTTATTGTCCATTGACCAGTGCTGGCAGATGGGTCTTCCGGCCTAACGTCCTTCCGATGGATGGCACATACATTGATGCCTCGTCCTGTCTATGAAACAACAGGATGACAGTTTATGGCTGGGTCGAGATTCAAACCAAGGCTAGATAGCTTACAGGTGAGTGCGCTTACCTCTAGGCTATCCTGCCAGTTCAAAAATCCTGCCTGTCCAAAAATCCTGCCAGTCCAAAAATCCTGCCAGTCTAAAAATCCTGCCAGTCAAAAGATCCTGCCAGTCCAAAAATCCTGCCAGTCCAAAAATACTGCCAGTCCAAAAATCCTGCCAGTCCAAAAATCCTGACAGTCCAAAAATCCTGACAGTCCAAAAATCCTGCCAGTCAAAAAATCCTGCCAGTGAAAAAATCCTGCCAGTCCAAAAATCCTGCCAGTCCAAAAATTCTGCCAGTCAAAAAATCCTGCCAGTCCAAAAATCCTGCCAGTCCAAAGATCCTGCCAGTCCAAAAATTCTGCCAGTCAAAAAATCCTGCCAGTCAAAAAATCCTGCCAGTCAAAAAATCCTGCCAGTCAAAAAATCCTGCCAGTGAAAAAATCCTGCCAGTCCAAAAATCCTGCCAGTCCAAAAATTCTGCCAGTCAAAAAATCCTGCCAGTCAAAAAATCCTGCCAGTCCAAAAATCCTGCCAGTCAAAAAATCCTGCCAGTCAAAAAATCCTGCCAGTGAAAAAATCCTGCCAGTCCAAAAATCCTGCCAGTCCAAAAATTCTGCCAGTCAAAAAATCCTGCCAGTCCAAAAATCCTGCCAGTCCAAAGATCCTGCCAGTCCAAAAATTCTGCCAGTCAAAAAATCCTGCCAGTCAAAAAATCCTGCCAGTCCAAAAATCCTGCCAGTCAAAAAATCCTGCCAGTGAAAAAATCCTGCCAGTCCAAAAATCCTGCCAGTCCAAAAATTCTGCCAGTCAAAAAATCCTGCCAGTCAAAAAATCCTGCCAGTCAAAAAATCCTGCCAGTCAAAAAATTCTGCCAGTCCAAAAATCCTGCCAGTCCAAAAATCCTGCCAGTCCAAAGATCCTGCCAGTCCAAAAATTCTGCCAGTCAAAAAATCCTGGTGATGCAGTCAAATTATATTGGAATTTGTTTGAAGACCAATAAGGTCACACCGAAGCATTCGATTACCATTGTTTGAATGAGTCACCAGAAAAGATGACCATTCCAGAACATTATATACCAAAACCTTACACTTTGCAAGCCATTAGGCCTGAGATGGATGAAAACAAACAGCTTGAGTTTTTTGTTTCACTCTGGAATCTTCGGATGTTGACAAGTGTGGATTTTGAATCGGCGAATGTGGGAATTTGGGGATATCTGGCTACGAGTGAGGCGCGAGCCAGACTGGGAAGTCCTGGAATTGAACGTGGTCCATAAAAGCATCCCCATGGCTCCAGTCAGATGCCAGCCACCTTGCAGGAAGAATGATGGCCCAGAGAATCAATCGCACAAACGAGGGACCACGTTGTGGCCATGAAATACGGCACGATTATACGAGACACGCTTTGCAGGACGATACCGCAGACCATCACTCTGGGACGCACGTGTAATCTCGTCTGTGATGTGTTAAACAGGTGAGCCGACAATTGGGATGAAAAACAGACAGTGCGGCTGTTTTTTTCCAAGCTCTCCGCATGGAAGATCAGAGTCTGGTGGCAGCCGTGTCAAGCCTCCTGCTCTGTGTTCGGTCCAAGACCATTCCACAGAGGTATCCGTTTGCTTTCACGAGGGTGTTTTGGGCAAGACAGATAGCCCACACACAAACACGTGAAGAGGAGATCATTCACCGAGCTACCTTCAACTGTCAGCGATGAGACAGGTGCTGAGTAAGCTCATGTTGCACTGGCCGAGATGGGAATGTGATTGGTGCAGGGACACTGAATCTTGTTACAAACATCCATTCTCACCGTGCAGCAATGCTTGAATGCCACTATCAATGGTAGCCTCTGTTTGAGAACGTTCGGAGAGAAGTTTTATGTCATATAATGTTTTGGGGGAGTAGGAAAAGTCGATGGACACTCATTTTGAGTGATTACAACTTCTTTATTTCATTCGAGTGTATTTTTTCCTATTATTTTGTTGTTTATATTGAGTATACTATAGACTAAACCACTATCAAACTAGAGCAATGCGATTGTGTCGCCAATATGCCTCCGCATAGTCCCACAATGGGTGGGTTCCATCGTTCACTGTCCTAAAAATAAACAAATTTGATTTAAATCCCTTCAGCTGTTTTCAAGTATCACGTTTTCACCAGCCATGACAGGTTTCACAACGATCGGTGAAGAGGTTTCAGAGAAGGGATTTTTTAAATGATCAGCTTTCAAGCTAATATGGCTGCCACACGACGTGACATATGACCTTAAAAATGTGCACTCTGCATATGTATGGGTAGGAGATCATGTTTGTGAAGTTTCGTATTGATCGGATAAGGTTCGTTTTTCTATCCAAGATGGCTGCCAAACCACCTGACCTACGACATCATCATTTTCAAAATATATGCAACAATGGTGTTAGATGATATTTGTAAAATTTCGCATTGATAGGGTAAGCGGTTTCAGAGATATAATTATTTAATATTTTCCTTCAATCCAATATGTCTGCCACACCATGTGACTGATGATGTTTTTGTGATAGTCTTTGAATCGCCATGACTAGTCAATGACACACGTAAAGTTTTGAGTCAATCGATTTGGTGGTTTGGGAGAAGATGTTTTTTTTTGTTTCAGGTTAAATCCAATATGGCTGCCAAACCTTGTGACATATGATGTCATAAATTTAATATTTCAATGCAAATGGGTCACAGATCATGTGCCTGCAATTTCAGATTTTTAGGATAAGGAATTCAATTAACACATTTTTTGGCTGGTATACCACTTCACCTATGATGTCATCATTATCATGCTTTTGTCCCCCCCCCCCCCCCCCTTGGGAGTACTTGACAATGTGCCAAGTCTCAATTTTTTCCATTCAGCGGTTTCTGAGAAATATTTTTTAAATTATTTGCGTTTAATCCAAGATGGCTGACATACCACGTGACCTATGACGTCACATTTATCATAAAAACATTCTGCATGGGTGTCACTCCTACCCTGGAAGTTTAGTCTCAGTCAGACATGTGGTTGCTGATAAAAACGAGGTTTAGCCTGTACAGACAGACGGACGGATGGACGGACGGACAACTCAAAAACATAATGCCTCCAGCCACCTTCGTGGGCGCAGGCATAAAAAAGTGAAAGATATAAGAATTCCTGAGAGTTCGAAGTTCACAAGGACATGCAAATCGACTTAAGTGTCGTGATATTAACCGACTTCTCAAAATGAAGACCCCAAAGGTACGTGGTACAGATCATTTCAGCGCAGGACATAACCCAGGATGTAAAGGACAGCACGTTTGTGGAGGTTTCCTCCATGACGCAATGGGTGCAAGTATTGCGGCCCTTTGGGGATGCGACCACATTTGCTATCCGATGGACCGTCACACTTGTACAGGTATCGTATGGTAAGTTTTATCAGGCAGACACATCATAATGGCTTAGTGGAGCTGCACTCCATCACATATTGCATCAGGTGTCAAATCATCTCGGACGGTGTCAGCGGCCTCCCAGCGAGGTCCACTGTGGTGGATGACTCCGGCCGATTCGAATTACCAACAACGTCATCACAACGAAGAGCGTTTTGTTGTTGCATTTTATTGTGATACAGATGTTACTAGAACGACACTCGGTAGAGCACATACCGCCGCCAAGCTGAGCAGTTTACATTTTGTTCCAGTATCCGGATCGGAAAATTCCAATGGAAAATTTTACGAAAAATTCCAGTATCCAGTTCGGAAAATTCCAACGGAAAAAATTACGGAAAATTCCAGTATCTGAATCGGAAAATTCCAACGGCAAAAATTACGGAAAATTCCAGTATCTGAATCGGAAAATTCCAACGGCAAAAATTACGGAAAATTCCAGTATCTGAATCGGAAAATTCCAACGGAAAAAAATACGGAAAATTCCAGTATCCGGATCGGAAAATTCCAACAGAAAAAGTTACGGAAAATTCCAGTATCTGGATCTTCACCAAAATCTCATCTCTTTGTCCTTGTCACAAACCTATCTTGTCCACCAAATTTCGTCCGAATATGTCCATAATTTTTTGAGTTATCCTTCTCACAGACAGACAGACAGACAGGGATGAAACCTTTGCATGCACATTATACACTTCCCATCCTGCCATGAAGAAATCTCAATAATTATGACGTCATCTATTACCATTTGTGTCCTCACTGTGTTGCGACCCCAAGTTCAAATCCCAAACCCTGTACTACGTTGATTTGGCCACCGTCTATTATCATGTCCTTGTTATTGATAAAAAAGAGAGCTTTCCTATGTCTGTCTGTCTGTCTGTTTGTTTGTCTGTGAACAAGATATTTCAAAAATTGTGGACGGATTTGGACGAAATTTGATGGAGAGGTTGGGTGTGTGACAAGGACTAATTGATTAGATTTTGGTAAAGATCTTGATCTGCATCTGTGAATAATTTTTTAGGTGATTCTTCACCATTGAGAGATAGGGCAAAATTGACATATAGCAAGATATCTCAAAAGTTTGTGGATGGATTCAGACAAAACATGGGGGACAGGTTGGGTGTGTGACAAGGACAAATCGATTCGATTTCCTTGAAGATTTGAATCCGGAGAATTATTTCTCGGAAACCGCTGAATGGAAAAATTTGAAACTTGGCACATTGGCAAGTACTCCCAATGGGGAACAAAAGCATGATAATTATAACATCATCGGTGAAGTGGTATACCATCCAAAAATGTTTTAATCAAATTCCTTATCCTAAAAATCTGAAAGCGCATGCACATTATCTATGACCCATTTGTCTTGAAATATTAAATTTCTAACATCATAGGTCACATGGTTTGGCAGCCATATTGGATTTAACCAAAAACCTTTAAAAAAACATCTTCTCCAAAACCACCAAATCGATTGACTCGAAACTTTACCTGTGTCATTGACTAGGCATGTGGATTAAAAAGATGATCACGAAAACATCATTGGTCACATGGTTTGGCAGCCATATTGGATTGAAGGAAAATATTAAATAATTATATCTCTGAAACCGCTTACCCTATTGATGCGAAATTTTACAAATATCCTCAAACACCACTGTTGCATATAGTTTGAAAATGATGATGTCGTAGGTCACGTGGTTTGGTAGCCATCTTGGATAGAAAAACGAAGCTTATCCAATCAACATGAAACTTCACAAACGTGATCCCCTACCCATACATATAAAGAGTGTGCATTTTTAAAGGTCATATGTCATGTGGTATGGCAGCCATATTAGCTTGAAAGCCGATATTTTTTAAAAATCCCTTCTCTGAAACTGCTTCATCGATCGATGTGAAACCTGTCATGTCTGGTGAAAATGTGATACTTGAAAACAGCTGAATGGATTTAAATCAAACTTTTTTTATTGTTAGTATAGTGAACGAGGGCATCCTCCTGTTGTGAGACTTTGCGGAGGCATATTAGCGACACAGTCGCATTATCTAGTATACGTATATATACATATTTAAAGTGATTCTTCACCATTGAGTGATGGGGCCAACAAAGAAATGTTGCATGATATTTCAAAACGTTGTGGATGACTTATGACAAAACCTGGTGGATGAGTTGGGTACGTGAGAAGAACAAGCTTTTGGTTCAGGTTCGGATTCAGATCCGGCCTATCAGTGGGATATAGAATATCACCTGTTCAGCCTGGCAGAGGTATGCTCTCTACTAAGTGCCCTTCTAGTCATGTCTGTTATTTATATCCATGTGCATTGGTATGCAATCATAATATCCTTTAATTCCTGTAAGCATACATTGATGTTTCTCGATGTCTCTTCTTCATATAAAAGTGCGTTACTATCTCCCAATGTTCTCTTTATCCTTGTGGAAGTGCTTCGTTACCTCATAATGTCATACCACAAGCTCCTCCATCAGTCAATGCGAAAACAATCCTCGTTATAAGAACTCCAAGGAACCTGTGCGAGAGGGTTCTTATTTTTATTTTCATAGTAAGTCAGCACAATTTTAGGGAGTTTTGTGTTCGTGGGTCATGGTAGTCGGATAGGAGGAAGATTCCTCCATGTGGGCAAGGATAGTCATTCCACCTTCAAGCTCTCTCACTCCCAATCGAATCCTTCACACGGGGGTGCAGACGTATATGGGAACATAGCCAGTCACAATGGGGAAATTAACTATGGATTCAACACTTCGACTCGATTTTCCCATCATCAGAGGCAGGCATTCTTAGCAGGAGGCAAGGTTCCAAGGAATGCTGAAATGAGATATTAAATGTTAGCGTCGGCTTGCAGACAGCTTTGCACCTGTACAAGTCTGTCTGACAGATGAAACTACAAAAGTAGAGGTAGGACAAACGTCTACATTGTGCATGAAATGCAGTGATTGTCTGCTATGTGAGTGCACAAATCAGGGTGATGTTTGTGAAAACTAAGCTCGACATAGTTGTTGAATTATGCTGAATCCTCATGTTTTCTAGAATTTCCCCAGAAGGAAAAAGTTGTTCATTTGCATTTGAAGGTTGTCTGTCCAAGCTTTGTATTCCTTTGTAACCCTGATGTAGGGTTTTTGTTTGTTTTACAGTCTAGTGGTTGGGGGTTAGTGCACAGATCTTGTACATAATTCACCTGCTGGACGGAGACATCAGGAGACATGTTGTACCTGTCCATTAATGATGGACAAATCAACACGGTATCTATACTATAAGAGGACAGGGCACAGGAGGGCACAATTGGGGCAGAGGAACAATGAGTCATAGGGGGAAGCATTAGTTTAGAAAGGGGGCATGACATTAGCTTTCAAGGTGATGGGATTCGTATTGTTTTATTTTACATATGAACACAAATATTACACACATACACACACACACACACACACATATGTGCACACATACATATTTGTATACACACACACACACACACACACACACACAGGAAGGTGGATAGTTTGAGACCTGGGCGGGCTCAATTCCACCTTCTGAAACCCGCAAATGGAGATAACAACCAATAAGAGAGCTGTGTGTGTGTGTGTGTGTGTGTGTGTTGTATGTGGTGTGTGTGTGTGTTGCCATTTCTCTCAGAGATGGAGAGATCTTCGCCAAACTGTCCGAGGTTCATCAGTGAGTGTCAGTGAGTGTTTTAAGCCAAAAATAATGAAAATTTTGAAGAAAAAAAAAGTTTGGATTTTTTGTTTTTATTGTTTGTTTTTATTGTTTGAAAGCTTTAAATAGTTTGTTTTTATTGGATTTTTTAAAATCGCTTTATCGTGCCTAAATCTTTGTAGCTATGTGAAAGATAATATTAAATTATCCCTGAATAGTGTGTGTATGTGTGTGTGTGTGTGTGTGTGTGTGTGTGTGTGTGTGTGTGTGTGTGTGTGTTTGTGTGTGTGTGTGCGTGTGTGTTTGTGTGTGTGTGTGTGCGTGCATGTGTGTGTGTGTGTGTGTGTGTGTGCGTGTGTAATATTATTAGCCCCCGTTTGACTTGGTCCAAAACAGGGGTTATGGATTTGGTCTCGTCCGTGCGTCCATGCGTCCCCAACCATATCTCGGAGATGTATGAACCAATTTTGTTCATTCTTGGCACAAATATATCATTAGTTACATCGACATACAGTATATCATTAGTTACAAATCTACATATATCATCTACAAATCTACATATATCATTGGATATCATTAGTTACAAAGATATCACATGACGGTATACATATATGCACATCCTTTTGTTTCACGATGCGTTCAAAGATGGCCGACTGGCAGACATTTTAGTTGTAAAAAACTGTGCACTTCCAAATTATTTCTGCTGCTGCCATCAATAGTTACATCATCAATAAAGATGAGTGAACCAGTTCCAGAGGCAGCCATGCAAGCCCCAAGCCATGACACTACCTCCACAATGCTACACAGATGAGGTCGCATGCTTTGGGTCAGATGCAGTTCCTTCCTTTTTCCACACTTTTGCCTTTCCATTGCTTTAGTAAAAGTTTATCTTGGTCTCATCTGTCCATAAAACTTTGGTCCAGACCTCTATCGGCTCACGTCTGTACTTGTCAAATTCTAATCTGGCGTTTCTATTTTTGGTGCTGATGAGGTTTGCATCTTGCAGTGCAGCCTTTGTAATTCTGCTGTCGAAGTCTTCTGTGAAAGGTAGATTGTGATACTTTCACCCCTGCACTCTGAGTGTTGATGGTGATGTCACTGACAGTTATTTTATGGGTTTTTCTTCATAGCTCTGATTATTTTCTGTTATCACCTGCAGTTGTTTTCCTTGGCCGACCTGGCCGTTTTCTATTGCTAAGTGCATTAGTGGTTTCTTTCTTTTTCAAGATATTCCAAATTGTTGTATTTGCCAAATTGTTGTGCTTATGGTATTAATTGAATTGTTCTGTTCTTTCAGATTCCAAATTGCTTGTTTTTCTTTCAAAGACATTTCTCTGGTCTTCATGTTGGTTTATGCTAAATGACTCCAAAGGCAAAAGCTAACACCTCGATGAGACATTCACACCTCCTTTATTTGTGAACAATGAATGCAAAAAAATACATCTGAGCAAAAAGAAACACCTGTCCATCATTTGTTCCAATACTTCTGATTACCTAAAATGGGAGGACTGAACATAGAAAGTGTTATTGTTCTACAATGGTAAAATATTGTCGCGCGGACCCTTCGGTTAACACCATGGCTCGCGGATGGACCAAAAACGGATTTAATTGAGGCGACGACCAACACGGATTTTGCTATGAAACGCGGGGAGGAAGAGGTGAAGAGGAAGAATCGGGAGCGCGTAACCGTGGATGGCGAACGAACTCAACCGGACACAAGATTTGTGGGGAATGGAAAATAATACAAGGGTTTATTGTAATAAAAGGTAGGGACAGGAAAACGCGATACTAAATCAAAGTCCTAAATTGGGATCCCACACACCAGACTTCAAATACGCCACACAGGAAGATGAATAACCAAAAGAAAAACGTTCGTTATGTAATGTAAATGTATCCCGGTGTGTACCCCGGTTTAGAATAGGTACACCGTATCCCTGCGCATCGTAAGAGGCGACTAAGGGTTGGTGTCAGGAAGGGCATCCGGCCATAAAAAAACATTGCCTCAAACAGGGAATCATGATTGTCGTGGGGCCCACAAGGCTAACCCCCGCTCTAGCGGGGAAAATGGCCTTAAAACGATCATTCATTCATGTAATGTAAATGCAATGTAGTGTGCAGTCTTATCTGTCCGTAGTCTTGCAGTGTAACACGGCCCTGCTCGGCCCCGCTCCAAGCCTCTCGCCGCTCCCGAGGTCCGTGCACCAAGCACCACGCGTCTAAAGCACGAACAGCACCACGCGTCCAATGCACCAACAACACCACGCTTCCAACGCACCAACAGCACCACGCATCCAACGCATGCCAGCGAGCTCCACACGAGGTCGATCTCCAAAAGGAGCGCAAACTCAGAACCAAGAAGAACGGCAAAAAGGGGAGAGGGCGCAATTGCAACTGCACGCTATGAGCCAAGTCCAGTGTGTCGAGCACCGCTCCAAGCCAAGCCCAAGTTTGCGCTCCCTCCGAGCCAAGCGCGTCCTTTTTATATCCTTGCCACGGTGACGTCAGCCTTGGCGCGCCACCCAATCAGTGCCCTCCACCGAATCGTTGGCTGGAGGTTCGCGCCTACCGCCCCAACCCATCACTCGTTCCCTGTAGCGTGTCATAGCGCGTGCTATTCGAGGTGGATAGGCCTGCCGGAGGTGTAGGTGGCGGCGGCCATCATCGGCGGTGTCCTGGCTTGGTTTCCTTTTTCCTGTTCTCTTCCGAAGTCCTTGTCCGGGAAGGGGATTATTTAATGTTGCGCTAAAGGCCTGTCTAAATGTCTATGTTGGTGTGCATTGCCATAAGGGACAAAGGTTTGATGACCAGGTTTGACACACAGGGGCGTTACCTTTAAATCCCTACTCTATCTAACACTCAAACATCCTGGTATGTCCACAGGTATACTTCTTAACCGACAAACCGCCTAAACACAGAACTTATTACAGGTAGATTCCCTATCACGACAGTCAGATACCTACCTACACAGATCTATCTGGTTCTAGATATTGCTTTACCCCCAGACATAACAATATATACATAGAAATACCAAGAAATATAATCTGACCTTCTGTACTCTTCTTCCTCATATTCTTCCTTCCGCCGAATATTCATCTTTTGATCTCAAATACAAATTTCTTGAGTATACAGCAATAATAACACATTTGACTTCACTGTTACAATACGAATTGTATATGTAAGAAAAATATTTCTTGACTTAATTTTCAATCAACAAATCAATGTTTTTTAATTATCAGCATGAAGCAGGATTTGGGGAAAGCTCATAAATGTTTCTCTTGAACATGCTGGGTGCAACCCTGACATATAGGAGCTCCAAAGGTGTTTCAGGATTACTAAAAAGAGCAACAGTGAAGAGAATGAAAGTACTATTGGAAGCTCCATGCACTCAGAAGGGAGAGGAGGGGATGTGGGTTAGAAAATAAACGCGAATGAGAACCCAAGAGCATTTGTTCTGAGGTGCCAGGCAGCCAGGAAACCCCCTCCATGCCTGCAATAACAGCCTCTCAAAGTGCAGTGCCGTTCACTCTGCAGTCCTGCACAGACATCCTACAGCACGGTTTGAGAAAAAGCTTCTGCAGGAATGGGAGACTTGAGATGCGAGCAAATAATCTCCCACCTATCTTTAATGCTGTTCTTCCAGGCCGATTTGCCGATTGTAGTTTTATAAACTTGTTTGCATTTTGTGGGATTCTGGTTTTGAGAATGCAGTCCAAGGAGCTAAATATCGTGATTAGTCGTGTTTTAATGCATTACGACCCTGGTATCATCTATTATGGCCTTCCTGTTTGATGATCTGATCAAAGAACTTGGCCAACGACATTCGGATCCCAGGTTCAAATCCCAACTACTTTGTTGATTTGTCAATTGGCTACCACTGCCATTGCAATCTATGTAAACATATTGCAAATGCTCAACATTCCACCAAAGATGTATATACTCATGTACCTGTCATTGATGCAAAAGTATTACCGATTCGTGTAAAGGTACGCTGATGTGTCCATCGTATTTGGCCTCTTTGGTGCTTTCGCAAAAGCTCCTACACCGGCCTTAGCCAAAAGAGAAAAACGAACAGGAAAGACACAGACTGACACAAAGAGCAATGAAGTAGAAGATAACAGGCAAGTGAGAGGCTGGACAGGCAACAACAAAGTAAACGCAGACAGAGAAATAACTCAGGTGGACAGAGGGGAAAAGATTGAGAATAGTAATGACTAGGAGCAGACATGGGAGACAACAGAAGATAGCAGTAGGTCGTCACCTTAAACGAATGGAGGTAAGAGCAGCATTAGACAGACATCGGGAGGCAATCCATCAGGCTGGAGGAAAAGGGGCACAAAGGAATAGAGGTGGGTAGTCAGGTGAGATTTGGGAAGGATAACAAGTTTTCGTTGCTCTCGGTGAGTCCATTAGAGATGACAGGACTGGTCGAAGATGAAGGAGAGAAAGTCTAAGACTAGATTTGAGGTGGTTGGAAGACCAGAAAGTAGTCAGTAGTGGGATAAATCTCTCCAAAAGGCAAAAACTACTAAGGGGAAGTGTCCAAGCTCAGCGTCTTCAGCTTAACCTAGTAATGTCACCATCGACAGTACAGGATTGGATTGACCAATACATAGAAAGGTGAACTATATGGGAAAAATCCTCAACTAAACCAAATATACCAAACCTGAGGGAGATCTCTCAAAAAGACAACACGGAAGAGGAAGTTTGCAAACCGAGCAATGTTCATGATCAGTTTTGGATCAACTACATAACTTGCTCTGTTCACTCAGGAAACTTGTTGCCTCGTCGAACAGCATGCCACACTCGCCAACACACGTACCGTACTGTATTTGTTCTTGGTCAAGACAATAATAATGAAATAATCACAATAATGGAGGACCATAAGCTTGCCAAAGCTTCAGGTGTTCACATTAGTGTGAATAAGCTTTGAGGCTAAAACGGATCCTGGACGGGTGGCCACCCCGTCCCACCTGCTAACCCCTCTCGAGTCCAGGCTGGCTTCTTACCTGCATTCATTTGTCCCCTTATTCCCCCGATTGTGGAATCGTCTCCCTGTGTCTGTTGTCTCATCTTCCCCAATTCAGTCGCCCATCACTACCTCATGCGCTCGCCCTTGCTCATCCACGATCTCTTCTACACCTGCTGATCTATTCACATGCTGTTTTTCTCCAGCCATTGTCACTCTTTTTGGGGGATATTCCTCCTTTCCTCCGTGTGAATGTCCAACCTCACTTACCATTCGGTCGTTTGTGAACCTGCTCTGATCTAGCCTTGGGGGAAGGCCTTATTCCCCAAACTTTCTAATCCTCCCACCCCTCATTTTTGCAGACATCTTTCTCACAAAAAGCGAGGTATTCCTTCAAATTTTGCGGAGGGTATAAGTGACCGAATACATTTCTAATGAGAAATAATCATCGCATTTACCTACTGTTGGTTAATGGCTATCTGGTTTGCCCTAAAGGCCTCAAAACATACTCTGACTGAGGTTATCCCTCGGCCTCTATTTTTTGTTTTTTAAACAAGATCGAGGCTCATGTAAGAGCGAACATTAATCACAAAAAGACAAAGTGACACATAAAACATAAGATAAAGGGAGCGGGAGACAAGATGGGGAGAGAGAGGGAAGCAAACAAGTACAACATTTGAGAGCAGGGACATCGGGAGATCTGTGGGAGGGAGAGGGCTTGGGGGGAGGAGGCACAGGAAATGGGGGGGGGGAGGGGAGAGGTATCAAACACATGGACACTGCTCTAGGACTTCCCGGAAAGAAGTCGGTATTTCAAAAAAGTGGATCTGGGGTGAATTAACAGGGGTAGAAAAGATCAAGGTTTTGGATGGGGGAAGAAAGAGATGGTGGTGAACAGCTATTTTAAAGACCTGGAGGGATGAGTTGGATTGAAGACAGTGAGGGAGTTTGTTCCAGAGGTGGGAAAAAGAGGAATGAATGAGTGAAGGTGAGCAGAGAGCCTAGACTTTGGCAGTTTAACCATAAGAGGGTTGCTGGCAGATCTTGTGCAACCTGTAGGAATATTTGCGGGACAGAGCACAGACAGAGCTGGGAGAGCAAGGCCGGAGAGGAGTCGGTAGAAGACGGAAAGACCACCAACCTGCCTGCGGTGAGTGAGTGAAAGGCCCTCGGAGTTAGCTTCATCGCGGGAGATTCCATTGATAAATTTCCACCTGATACTGTACTGTATAGAAGATAACAGGTACTGTACTGTATACTTTACTATTATAAAGTAAATGCATGTCATGACGTAAATCATAATTTATATGATTCTCTTTGATAACAACAAAATATTAGAGGTGGAATTGTTCTTCCTCTCATTGTTCCAGATAGTTGATAGCTTTCACCTCTGTATTGCTTTTCCATAATCTTTAAAATAATAATCATGATTTTAAGTCCAATAGGGTGCGAAGGCCTTATTACTGGGCACATTTCCTTTCGTCGCTTCACCCCCACGATAGACAAAGCAACACTTCCGCCTCCACACACCCCGGATCTGTCACAACCAGTTAGTCCCACAGCCCGCATTTAGGATCGCTCCTTCGTCTCATGCCCTGTTTGTCCGTTGTCATGCGGCCGCCGCATTCCATTCCATGGCCTGCCTGTCTTTTGGCACCACTTATGTGGCGCCAATCGTTTTTTCCTGTTGCCGTTAAACTTGAACGAGCAGCGAACATGTCCCATCTTCTTTGCATTACTTTTGTGTCGCGCTGAAGGATTTTTATTTCTCCCTAATGAATCGAATACCCGTCTCGCAGTTGTCGCTAGAACGCATATTAATTTCTGCACAAACCATGTTTATAATTATTACCCCACTCGTGCCAAGCGATAAGTGGGGTTAAGCGATTGGGTTGAGCCTGTCTGTCTGTCTGTCTGTCGACAAACGTCAGTTTATGATTGAGGAACAACTTAATTTCAATTGAATGTTAAATTTAGATCAAGAATCGGAAAACGGACCTGCAATTTAGCAAAACTTTGGCTCTGAATTTGTCCTAATCGCGCATGAACACAGAGGAGTGAGATAAACATTTTTACTTTGTCTACCTGTCTGGCAATCATACTAAAACACACCAGTTGGTGTCTGTCTGTCCTTCTGTCTAGTGAATTTTTGACGCCAATACATTCCGTCATTACTTATCCAATCTCAACCATACTTGACAAGATGACCAAGGGTTACATAATGAAGGTTGTAGCGCATTCATTTGCCCCCCTCCCCAAGGGGGTTTTCTCCCCCGAGCGGGTTTTCCCCGCCATTGCCGTCAATGGATTGCGTGTTGAGGTGTATAGCCATATTAAGTTAGCTTTATCATGGCGTTTGTCCAAAGAAGAAGATTTATGGTGGCGTTTTTCCAAAAACGCTTTTAATAACAAAATTAATGATAATCGCATATTGTTAATGTTATTACAAAACAATATTAATACTAATAATGTCCCACTTCCCCAAGGCGTTTTTCCTGCAGTGATAACGTGTATAAATAGCTTATAGTAATACCGACCGAATAGTCGGTTTCTAGTACCGACTGCAAAGCCGCAATGAGCCGGCGAAGCCAAAACCTCTTGCCACTATTTTACCCATCACCATGGCATCAGTAGGTTAGGTAGTTGGTAGTAGGTAGGTAGGTAGTTGGTAGTAGGTAGGTGTAGTAGGTACCGTACCTGGTAAGACTTGGTAAAAGAGAAGAGCAGACAGTCCTCCCCAATGGCAATACCTGCATACAATAAATGTCACAAGAAGCTTAAGGAAGTAACTATACGATGTGCTAGCTTAAGGCCTATTTTTAACTGGGCTTAACATACGTTTTCACAGTATGTGTGTCATCTTCTAACTTCAGTCGCTGTCAGGCGCCAGGGCTGGTTCTCTGACTCTCCGGGCACGGCAGCTTCCTCCACCAGAAGACGTTAGCTTGCAGTGATTAATTCGGTGAATTCCGTGTCAACTTCGGATATTTCCGGCCGTGAAAAACTATCCGTATTTCTAAACGAAATATGTAAACCACTTATACCATATTTCTGGCAGTGAAAAACTGTCCCATACGGCCGCGAGATTTCTAAAAAATAATTCTTCGTCAATGTTAGAATATTTGACGCCGTTTTCACCCTCCGAAACGTGTAATAATATTTTTTCAAATGCTCGAATCTCATTGGTTCTGGTGTTTGATGACGATTTTCGTTGAAGATAACGAGGTTGGTCTTAACGTATTTTAATTACTAATTAGAGGTTTCATTAGATTGTGAATCAAAGAACGACGGGTGAAACAAACTCCTATTGAACTTTTTCGCAATTGTTTTATGCAAACTTCCGCATCCGGTCGATGGCGCCCACCATTGAGCGCTTTCATTTTAGAAATATTTTTGCAAATGCTCGACTCTCATTGGGTCCAGTGTTTGGTGACGCATTTTGTTGAAGATAACCAGGCCCGTGCGGGCCGATGTTGGTCTTAAATTATTTTATTAATACATCGGAGGTGCATAAGATTGTGAATCAAACGACGACGGGTGAAAGAAACTCCTAATGAACGTTTTAAATTTGTTATGCATACTTCCGCATCCACAAGATGGCTGCGTCCACTGCGCTTCGGATTCTTGAGCCAAGGCATAATCAGGTTTTCAACATAATACGTACTCGTTTATTGACAACACCGGCTTCGACCGAATACCGACCGACCGAATAGTAAATAGCTTATAGTAATAATGGCGTTTCCATGGGGGCAACGGCTTCTACAGGAAGTAAAAAATTATAAACCACAAACACGTATGCTTAGCTTTTTAAACAGTCGCTAATGCTTTTCATAAAACTAAATGAAGAAATTTGGAGGAATCCCGACATCCGTGAAGTAAGATTTACTTACAGAACTGAGCGAAGATCTACTGTACTCTATATAACCCACAAATGATGGGTTAATAACATGGCCCTTTCTGCAGCTACCGTGGCATTTTTCGTAGCGAAATTTTGAAACTCGCTCCTGCTGTTTAATACGAAACTGAAAGGGAGAAGCTCGGGTTGTGCTCCTTTACCAAGCAGCTAGCTAGCGCTTGCCAAGCCAACCGTTCCTTAACGGTTTTGAATGGAGTACTTGCTCAAATGCTTAAACCACTTGGCGATCTCTTCACAATAAACTTGGTAAATGAACACACACCCAATGTTCTTGAGATCCGACCATAGATTGACTGTAATCTACATACCCCAAAGAGGAATGACCCTTTTTTCCGCTCCCATAGTGAGCGGGTGTACTAGTAAACAAAATTGAGGATCATTCCAAACAGGAAACATGCTGTTTTAAGGACGTCATAAAGGACACAAACAACAAGTATGAATAACGAATGTACGTATTAAATAAGGTGGTGTAAAAGACGCTGCATCAACGGCGATAAACTTCTGAATTTTTTTTTTTAAATCTTTAAAATCTTTATTTTATTTCAATTTAATTTTACACTTGAACATTGTAGAGCACAAGTCGCCTTTTTGTCACTTTCAACGCCCTTCTGTTTAGTAGTACTTGGACAAAATTATACGGCATTTTACGTCATCTCAATCAAAATTGCCACTCACTGACTCCGTCATTTTAATACATTTGAATTAATGATGTACGATTCTTCTACTTGACGCTTGAAGGCCCAAATTATTCCCAGCATCTTCTTGTGGTGTCGGCTGGCGAACATTTTAGCCCAAGTCTTTCACGAACCAATAGTCTGGGTGGAAATGTAAACACGTGTGCAAATCGTGTTACAAGCACCACTCTTGTTAGTCCCCTACCGGTGTACACCGGAGGGGACTATAGGTTTGCACGCCGTCCCTCCGTCTGTCAGTCCGTCAGTCTGTCAGTCCGTCAGTCCATCACGCAAAGAACAGTTTTCCGGACTTTCTTTCTAAACGCTTAATGCTAATGATTTTAAACTTGGCACATGGTTTCCTCATGATAAGTTACAGGTCAAGTTCGAAGTTCACGACGTTTCGATCATTTTTGACAAAGTTATGGCACTTTGAACTTTGGTAATTCTGATAATTCTGATGATCCTTAACTCGGTGCCATTTTAAGTTTTAATTTCCTTTAAATACCAATTTCTCTGCAATAATAAGACCGATTGAGATAAAATTTTCACCATATGATGGACTCGGTCTGTAGAATATTTTAATGGTAATTATGACGTCACAGGTCACGTGGTTCGGTCGCCATATTGTTTTTCGTGAAAACACGAAAACCCCTTTTTCTCTGCAACGGCTGAACAGATCGAGGCCAAACTTTGCAGGCAGAATCGCATACCCAAGACGAACAAAAAAGTCAGCGAGCATGACGTCATGCATCACATGGTTTCAGAGTTATGACGTTTTTAAGCATGAACCTTTAAAACCGAGCTCCTCCCTCATTTTTGATCCAATCGAGGGGAAACTTCACAGATCTGTTCAGCACTAAAATGTCCTTTTGGAATTTGCGATAGGGCACGTGGTTTGGCAGATATCGTTAATTAAACGAAAGTATTTTTTTAAATGGATATCTCTTGTTTATTCTAGAGTTCTCCTCAAGCCGCACTGCGCGTCCTCAGCCTCGTCTCGCGAACGTCAACAGCGCGACACAGCGCGTGCTTTCCGGAGGGGCGGAGCCAAGCCGAGCAACATATATATATACACATCGATCATTGATCGTGAACCGGAAAATATAATAAATTACTGATGGTTTCAGAGTTATGACGTTTTTAAGCATGAACCTTTAAAACCGAGCTCCTCCCTCATTTTTGATCCAATCGAGGGTAAACTTCACAGATCTGTTCAGCATGTCAGTCGACTAAAATGTCCTTTTGGAATTTGCGATAGGGCACGTGGTTTGGCAGATATCGTTAATTAAACGAAAAAAAATTTTTTTAATGGATATCTCTTGAATCGCCAGTACCTCAGACCGTGAGTTGGTAATTAATTATATAATTCACACAGTGCAATACGTGCATGCCGCTCCACGGAGCGACGGCGACCTTGCGGGCTTATGAACGAGGCGAGGCGTGACACACATGTCTCAGCATACCTCAGATCAAGTTTGAAAACCAGCATCAACCGTGCATAAATTTGCATATTCGATCATTTTTGACAAAGTTATGGCACTTTGAACTTTGGTAGGGGACATGTATTGCAGCGCAATACTCAGAATGCTTGTTCTTATTGAAAGTACTAGGGCGTGCCCGCACGTACGTGCTTGCCCGTACGTGCTTGCCCGTACGTGCGTGCAAAAAAACATGCGTGCAAACAACAACAACAAAAAAAAACTTTGAAACCACGTGGCAGTAACGACCACAGAACCCCCCCCCCCCCCCCCCCCTCTATTTACATGAAATGGTTTGGTCCATTCGCAA
>NC_136264.1:197171356-197393856 GCF_964187855.1 Myxine glutinosa | reverse complement strand
ACTCCGAGGGCCTTTCACTCTTACACCGCAGGCAGGTTGGTGGACTTTCTGTCTTCTACCGACTCCTCTCCGGCCTTGCTCTCCCAGCTCTGTCTGCGCTCTGTCCCCCAAATACTCCTACAGGTCGCACATGATCTGCCTGCAACCCTCTTATGGTTAAACTGCCAAAATCAAGACTCTCTGCTCACCTTCACTCTTTCATTCCTCTTTTCTCCCGCCTCGGGAACAAACTCCCTCACTCTCTTCAATCCCACTCCTCCCTCCAGGTCTTTAAAACAGCTGTTCACCACCATCTCTTATCTTCCCCCTTCCAAAACCTTGATCTTTTCTACACCCGTTAATTCACCCCAGATCCACTTTTTTGAAAAACGAACTTCTTTCCTGGAATTCCTAGCAGTGTCCATGTGTTTTATACCTCTACCTCTCCCACCCCCCCCCCCCCCCCCTTCCCGTGCCTTCTCCCTCCAAGCCCTCTCCCTCCCACAGATCTCCCGATGTCACTGCTCTCAAATGTTGTACTTGTGTGCTTCCTCCTCTCTCCCCATCTTGTCTCCCGCTCCCTTTATTTCCTCTTCTGTGTCCGTTTGTTTTTTGTCACTAATTTTAGCTCTTACACGAGCCTCGATCTTGTATACAAAACAAAAAAAAATCCTGATGCATCACATGCGGGGCAAAGCATCATTTGGCCCTAGGTTAAAGATCCCACGGACGGTGTCTTTCGTGAAGAGCAGCCAAGTTATCAAATTTCAACTTCCTGCAAAAACCTCTCTCTCCCAACCCCCACTTTGGCACACCTGGCGAGAATGCACATATTCCACAACTTGAGTTGAGTGAGAATCTAGTCCTGCAGGGAACTGAAAATCAGCTGATAAGGAAGTCGAACATGCATTTTATGGCACAACTCATGTACAGAGGTCCTTCGGTCAGTCAGTAGGGGACAAACCTCACTATGGCCCAATATCTTTACCCAGACAGGTGAGAAAAGAAAGACAACGTATCAACATTGTGATTCTAAACGACCGTCGGAAATTTCAAGAAATCCTCAATGAGGATTTTGCCAGTTTACTAATGCGTAAAGAAATAAATATCTGTAAAATAGTAAATGCTTTCCTTCACTTTACAACACCGAACCTCCCAGGATACCAACACTAAGCACCGACCAAATTAAATTATTCTGTTCCAGGTCAAAAAGCACACCTGGATAGGTGTTCTACTTCTGATAAGGATTCTGCAATGCGTTGTGTGTGTCCAGTCACATGTCTCAAGCCCCTTATTGTGAGCGCCGAATGTATATGTATATGTTGTAGTTGTTTCTCAATTTTAATCCATGAAACTATTGTGATTACTCATTGTACTGAGTGTTTTCTTTCACATGTCTGGTATAGTGAATTTATCGAGCACTTACTCATCGTCACCGCTTCGCACCATCAGTTACAATCACTTTGATGTTAAAATGCAAAGTCCAATATTTCCGTTGATTGTCGTGACTTGTTTGTTGTTTCAACACTGAATGTTCCTGTTACTGTCCTTTCATTTTTGTGTCTCCGTGCGTTGATTATGGCCGCGCAGTAGTTCAGTGAACGAGCTCATTTGTTCATGCCATTGATTTATCCTCGAGGATGGAGCGCATAGGGTGCACCGGAGCATAATTGTGGGAAGGAGTTCTCCCTACGTAGCAGCACCGGCCCGTATCACGCTTCTCCAGCAAATGCCGGGAGGAGACACGAGTTGATGGATCAGAGCGAGGTGGATTCAGGCAGCTGACAACCTGCTCACTTGGGCCTGCCAATCTGTGGGCTACGGTCTCCCTTGGTGAATCTCATCGCAAACGGGCCATGACGACACTCTCCTCAAACGAGATAAGGTTCAGTGCTTCTCCAAAAACCTCACTTTTGTCCTGCCGCAAGCGCCAAAGTCGATCCGACCACCAATCCATTTCAACCAATCGCTACGTTGAATTACTACACACCTGAGACTGATTTGAGATCCAATCCGTTTTGTTCTGTGGATTGTGTCATGAAAGACCCGAAATATGATTTTATTCTCACTGTTTGCTCAGTGGTCATCTTCCAGTTTGAGCATTTCATTTTGACCTACTCGCTCTCTCTCTCTCTCTCTCCAATGGATTGGACGACAAGGAAAGGCAGAAAATGGTATTTCTAGACATTCTCTCTGCTTCTTGCTCGTTGCGGTATCTGACCTACTTACCAAACATTTTGATACACAGTAGTTGATATAGTAGTCAGGGCCGGCGCCAGACTATTTTGCGCCCTGAGCTACTTGCATCCCCTCCCCACCCCACAAAAAAATAATTGCCAACTTCCATTATTAATTCTCCCGTTTTCCTGATGATGATCAATCCACGCGCCCAACAACGAAATGGCGGCAGCCTTTTGAACATGCCGGATGTGACGTATGAAACAGGATGTGACGTATGCCACGAAGCGTACATGCTCAAAATTAATCACTTACACTAATATGAACAATGAACTATTATATTTTCCTTTTATTATGTTTTTTCTTAAAACATTAATTTGTATAAAACTGTGACCCTTTAAGGTTCAGTAATGCACCCCTCTGATGTCTGCGCCCGAGGCGGCTGCCTCGTTGGCCTAATGGTAGCACCGGCCCTGGATATAGTGGTATCAAAAGTCCCCTTCACCCATAACTGCTTGGCTTTCCTCGGGAGAGCACAAGCAGCGTTTTCTACCTTTCCCCTTCCCATTCTTTCCTTTTCCCCCCATGCCAGCCGGGACTGTCCCAAATGCATACTATCTAGTGTCCAATGCTCTTTCCCTATACATTAACGACTGTGAGCTAATATGAACAAGAATTGTAGCCGGCGAAGCCGGTGTTGTGAATGAACGCGTACGTATTATGTTGAAAAGCCAGATTTTGCTGGATCCCTTGAGAATTTCGAAGCTTTGACGCACCAAATCGCTCCATGGATGCCGCCATCTTGCGGATGCGGAAGTATGCATAACAAATTGAAAAAAGTTCAATAGGAGTTTGTTTCACCCGTCTTTGTTTGATTCACAATCTTATGCACCTCTAATTTGTAATTAAAATACTTTAAGACCAACCTCAGCCCGCAGAGGCCTGGTTACCTTCAACGAAAATCGTCACCAAACGCCGGAACCAATGAGATTCGAGCATTTGAAAAAATATTTCAAAAACCAAATCACTCAATGGAGGCCGCCATCTTCCGGATGCGGAAGTATGCATAACAAATTGAAAAAAGTTCAATCGGAGTTTGTTTCACCCGTCTTTGTTTGATTCACAATCTTATGCACCTCTAATTTGTAATTAAAATACTTTAAGACCAACCTCGGCCCGCATGGGCCCTGGTTATCTTCAACGAAAATCGTCACCAAACACCGGAACCAATGAGATTCGAGCATTTGAAAAAATATTTCAAAAACCAAATCACTCAATGGAGGCCGCCATCTTCCGGATGCGGAAGTATGCATAAAAAAATTGCGAAAAAGTTCAATAGAAGTTTGTTTCACCCGTCTTTGTTTGATTCACAATCTTATGCACCTCTAATTTGTAATTAAAATACTTTAAGACCAACCTCGGCCCGCACGGGCCCTGGTTATCTTCAACGAAAATCGTCACCAAACACCGGAACCAATGAGATTCGAGCATTTGAAAGAATATTTTTTAAAAGCTTATTACCGTTTCGGACGCTGAAAACGGCGTCAAATATTCTAAAATTGACGAAGAATTATTTTTTAGAAATCTCGCGGCCGGAGGGGATAGTTTTTCACGGCCGGAAATATCCGAAGTTGAGACGGAATTCACCGAATTAATCAAGAAGGAAATTTTATAAATCTTAATCTCATCCAGAATGCAAATGGTGTCATTTTGAACTCGGTACGGTACCTACTACACCTACCTACTACCAACTACCTAACCTACTGATGCCATAGTGATGGGTAAAATAGTGGCAAGAGGCTTTGGCTTCGCCGGCTCATTGCGGCTTTGCAGTCGGGTACTAGTATCACTTCCTACAACACTTCGCTTTGTGTTCCCCACTGCAATGACATCCAGGTAGCTGAGGTATCATCGAATGCCAGCACATATGAGACCTTTTTTGTTTCTTTATTTATTTATTTTTGAAAACTGAAACCTGCCATTCAATCTACACTGAAAGAAAGACGTTTGTCTGTCTTTATGTCGCCATTTTTTTCTCAGAGATGGCTGAACGGATCTTCCTCAAACTTTCAGAGGTTCATCAGTGAGGGTCGGGGAGTGTTTTAGGCCAAAAAAATATTTAATTTTTGAAAAAAACTAAGTTCGATCTATAGTACCTGAGCCTTTGTAGCTATGGCAACAGCAATATGGAAAACCTTTAGGCATCTACAAAAAAATAGGAAAAAAAAATTATATATTTCTTCAAAATGCCAACACTGTTAGATCAGCACCGGGCAACGTCGGGTACTCCTGCTAGGTGTGTTATAAATATAATCATGGGAGTTTAACCCTCGAAGTGTCATTGCATGAATGCTCATCAGGCAAATACTCCGATTATATTTCACGATCATGCCAAGCCTGGTGTTGGCTTAATATCTTTGGAGTCTTGAGTTTGAGCTCCTGTCGTGCCGTAAAATACCAGGTGGGTTGACTCAGGTGGCCTATCATGCTTCTGAGGTCGGCAAAATGAGTACCTCTTCTGGTGAAATTGCCAAAATCAAGACTCTCTATTCACCTTCACTCTTTCATTCCTCTTTTCTCCCACATCTGGAACAAACTCCCTCACTCCCTTCAATCCCACTGCACCCTCCAGGTCTTTAAAACAGCTGTTCACCACCATCTCTTATCTTCCCCCATCCAAAACCTTGATCTTTTCTACCCCCGCTAATTCACCCCAGATCCACTTTTCTGAAATACCGACTTCTTTCCTGGAAGTCTTAGCTGGTCCATGTGTTTTTTTTACCTCTCCCTCCCACAGATCTCCCGATGTCCCTGCTCTCAAAGGTTGTGTTTGTGTGCTTCCCTCTCTCTCCCCATATTGTCTCCCGCTCCCTTTATTATATGTTTTATGTGTCCGTTTTTTTTTTTGTGATTAATGTTGGCTCTTTCACGAGTCTCGATCTTGGATACAAAAACAAATAGAAAGCTTACTGGAATAACAGGGGGCACTGCATCAGCGGCACAGATGCCCTCCCAGCAATGATGCAACCAGCAGACAGAGGCTGCATACGATATGATGACGGTCATCCTAGGCCATGAAGCAGTTGTTCATGGAATGCGTTGTTAGTTCATGGCATCTTCATCGTGAGACTCCTCCGTCCTCCACCATTGTGTGGCCTTCACAGTCCTGAGAAGCATCATGGAAACGTTTTTGTGTTCTTCTTATAGTGACTTTTTATTGTGGTGTCGTCACGGACCAGATCAGCTAGGAATCAGCAAAATATTTTATCCAATAAATAAGAAATATGGAAGAGGAGCTTCACACACAATGGCCGCTCGTAGACCACGAGCCTTTACAATGCGGTAACTTAAAGTCCGAACATTTGCGAGAAAGCTGGGCGTCTGACTGTGCGCAGCCATGGGGTGTGAAGCATGTGGGTGGGGAGGTTGGGGTTTAGTAAGACGGGGTGTGTAGGGTGGGTGGGTTTGGAGGCAGAGGTAGGGAGGCGCTCTGTAGAGCTAAGGTCACAAGTTCAAATTCAGTCTGGCCCCTTCTTTTTGCCACACACCACGACTGTCACATAACTTGCCGACCCGTCGAGGTTGTAATGTTACCACGTTATACATTACATGGTGTACACGCAGTTGTTATCTCCGCCACCGAAGGTGGATGGAGGTTATGTTTTCACCCCTGTCTGTTTGTCTGTCCGTTTGTGAGCAGGATATCTCAAAGAGTTGGAGACGGATTCGGCCAAAACTTGGTGGACAGGTTGGGTATGGGACAAGGAAGAAATGATTCGATTTTTGCGAAGATCTGGATCTGAAAAATTTTAAGTGATTCTTCACCATTGATTGATAGGGCTAAAACTGATATACAGCAGGATATCTCAAAAAGTTATGGATAGATTTGGACGAAGCTTGGTTGAGACCTTGGGTGTGTGACAAGGAAGAATCACTTCGATTTTGGTGAAGATCTGAATATGGATTCGGATATGAGAATTATTTCATTTTTAAGTAATTCTTCACCATTGATTGATAGGGCCAAAACCGATACATAGCAGGATATCTCAAAAAGTTATAGATATATTTGGACGAAGCTTGGTGGACCGGTTGGGTGTGTGACAAGGAAGAATCAATTCGATTTTGGTGAAGATCTGAATATGGATTCGGATATGAGAATTATTTCATTTTTAACTGATTCTTCACCATTGATTAACCACCTTTAGATGGTGGTTAATTGATTTCTTCACCATTGATTGATAGGGCCAAAACCGATACATAGCAGGATATCTCAAAAAGTTATAGATAGATTTGGACGAAGCTTGTTGGACAGGTTGTGTGTGAGACAAGGACGATTCGATTCGATTATGGTGAAGATCTGAATATGGATTCGGATATCAGAGTTATTTAATTCTTTAAGTGAATCTTCACGATTGATTGATTGGGCCAAAACCGATATGTAGCATGAGGTTTCAAGTACCAGCTTACTGGAAAAGTTTCAAGTAGCCTACCAGTTTACTTTCATCCGGCCTTTTTGTATCCTAGTGGGATACAAAACGTAAATTGTTCAGCCTGGCGGAAGTATGCTGTCTGCCGAGCTCCGTGTTCTCGTTCTCACCTGTTTTTGGCTTCTCCTGCAGAGTTTGTCAACCTTTTTGCTTAAGCGTTCACAACTAATTTCTGGAACAATATGTTCGCAATGCTCCTCTGGGAATGTGTGTGTGTGTGTGTGTGTGTGTGTGTGTGTGTGTGTGTGTGTGTGTGTGTGTGTGTGTGTGTGTGTGTGTGTGTGTGTGTGTGTGTGTGTGTGTGTGTGTGTGTGTGTGCGCGCATGCGCTTGCGCAGATCATGCATATAAACTATTTTTGCTTGGACGTAACAGAAAAGGACGGACGCATGACAGACAGTGACAGATATATAACACACAAAGACATAGATCTCAACCTTAACATTTTGTGTGTGTGTGTGTGCGCATGCGCATGCGCAGATCATGCATATAAACTATTTTTGCTTGGACGTAACAGAAAAGGACGGACGCATGACAGACAGTGACAGATATATAACACACAAAGACATAGATCTCAACCTCAACATTTTGTGTGTGTGTGTGCGCATGCGCATGCGCAGATCATGCATATAAACTATTTTTGCTTGGACGTAACAGAAAAGGACGGACGCATGACAGACAGTGACAGATATATAACACACAAAGACATAGATCTCAACCTTAACATTTTGTGTGTGTGTGTGCGCATGCGCATGCGCAGATCATGCATATAAACTATTTTTGCTTGGACGTAACAGAAAAGGACGGACGCATGACAGACAGTGACAGATATATAACACACAAAGACATAGATCTCAACCTCAACATTTTCAGTGAAGAAGATATATAATGATCCAATGACTTGTTATAACAAACTTCGTATAATAATTTATTCTTCTTCTTGCTTTGGAAAAGCAAGCTCTCTTCTTAAAGAAACAATAACCCGACCACCGAATACCTCGACCGAAGTGCAAATTTCATGGCCTGCAGGATTCTCGCCGCCATGTTCGTTGACAGACTCGGAAAGGTCGAGGCGTGCTGGACGCAAAGTTTTCCTTGTGCAATCAACACAGGCAAGAGACGTCAACCTGAGGAATAAATATGATCACTGAGGGCAAGCGAAGGTTCCGGGGCCTATCGCGGTAACCAGGGGTCACGTGTCACAGTCCCCGGTAGGCCTATAACGTCGTCTGCTCAGGGCCTAAAGCCAGAAGGCCCTCAGAATTGCTCGATGACCTTGACATGACTTGAATCGACAAGTGCGGATGGATACCATGACCATGGCCTCTGTATGTTTCTAACTAGCCCCAAAGCATCATTTGCTGCTGTGCTAGGCCACTGTGCCTATCTTGAAATCACAGATTTTTCCTTTGGGGCCTTTCTCAGGCTTTTTGTCTCTGACTGTTTGCTCTGCTTGAGGATGTTTGTATGGCTGGCAGTCAGGGAGAAAAGAAAGGATGATTTTTACATCCATCCTGGATAGCTACAGAGTAAATGAGGCCGCAGATGAGAAAATATACAAGCTGCCAAGATGTTCCCAAGATGCATCGGGAACAGGGGCACAGCAAGGGCAAGGGTTTGGGTTTTGGGGGGGAAGGGGGCTCAAGGGTGTGGAAAGGGCTAATCGAAACCATGCCCATTACTGGGCTTTGGACCCGAGGTGGAAAGGTTAACGGTGTGCGGAGTGCAAATAGGTTTGTCAAGCTGCTGCTTCGGCATTCCACACGTGTTTGGTGGCGGTGAATGTGGGGCATGTTTTCCCTCGTGTCCCGGTGCCTTTAAGTCCTGGAGGCTTGTTTCAGGAGCCTTGGAGATGAACGCTCAAGCAGAGGGTCCTAATGGTCCATTGGGTGGTCATATTGCCGGATCGATCTGGATTTGGTAACACAGATAAGGAGGGAAAAAAGTTTTTTGCAGGTTTTGACTTTCTTGATGCCATTCTTTTTCTCGTGACCTTTTTATATTTCCTTTCCGTCCAAAACGAAGGTATACGGTGTTGTCCTCGTGGAGAAGATACTTAACGGACCATCTCAGAGGTTGGTAATCCAAATGGAGCTGAAGTCGCGATTATTAAGGATTTCAATTCAAGACATCTAAAAACCAAGCTAGTCTCAGGAGAATTACCATACCTGTCGGGTTGTCATAAAAAAAAAACCCAGGTGGCTCATTGATGACCCACCATATGGAATGTGTAATCTGTCTGTGGCCTGCTTGGCCTGGTCAACAAGTGATTCCTTATTTTTCACTCCCTCGTTGACAGTTACAATGGCCCAGGGTATCTTGGGATGGGCGGTTTTAAACCTACTGAGTAAAATGCACAAATCCCCTTTACTGAATAACAAAGTACCATGAAAACTGTAGCCATTAGGACATTAAGAACTAGATGGTATTCATAGAATACTTACCCTGCACGGTCAACTTGTTGCGAGCCAACTCTTCTGTTTTTGAACGTTTCTTTTTTTTTTGATCCAATATGGCTGCCAGACCACGTGAGCGATGACATCATAAATTTACATTCTCTATATAATTGTTGCAGAGATCATGCTCAATAAATTTCAAACTGATCAGACTAAGCGTTGTCCCTGTCGAATTATGACTTCATAATTATGGCACCAATGACGTCATCGTTAACAACACTTATTCCCCATGCGAACTTCTTTACGATGAGCCGCGTTTCAATTTTTTCCATGGAGTGGTTTCGGAGTTATAGAGGTGCAACCTTTTTCGGTTTTTCCAAGACTAGGGCATGCCCGTACTATATATATGCCCGTACTATATATCTATCTAAAATTATATCCCCCCCCCTCTATTTACATGAAATGGTTTGGTCCATTCGCAACGCCAAAGCGAACGGCGAACGGCTTGCGAGTACAGTGACAATCCCCCCCCTCTATTTACATGAAATGGTTTCGTCCATTCGCAACGACCACAGAACCCCCCCCCCCCCTCTATTTACATGGAATGGTTTGGTCCATTCGCAACGCCGGCACACGCGATCGTTCGCTGCTCTCTGATTGGTTGAATCGTTTTTTGGACATAGCTCGGTAAGTAATTGTCCGATTAATATGAAACCTTGAAAAGGCACATCCTCGGGTCCCCAGCAATATACCTGGCAAGTTAAAAGTATATCGGACCCGTGGTTGTCGAGAAACAGCGGTCACAGACAAACGTACAGACAGAGATTACTGGAATTATAGATAGATGGCACCTGTACCACGTGACATATGACGTCATAATTATCATGAACAATTCTACAGGAGGAGGCGCTCCTATGGTGAAAATTTCGTGTTCATCAGACCAATAGTTGCTGAATTTTTTAAAATAATGATCGGATGGATCGGTGTTGTATTTGTCGATGTATGACGTCATAACGAAGGCACCGATGACATCATCATTAACATATCTTATTCCCCATGGGGAGTCGGTGACAATGAGCCATGTCTCAATATTTTCCATGGAGTGGTTTCAGAGATATAGAGGTGCGAATTTCTTCAAAAAAGGCGCCTGTACCACGTGACATATGACGTCATAATAATCATTAAAATATTCTGCAGGACAAGGTCCTCCTATGGTGAAAATGTCATGTCAATCGGACCAACGGTTGCCGAGAAAATGAGTTATTAAAATGCAGACACGGCACACAGAACACGTACGTACGCAGTTGAATGCTAAACCCCGCTTTTTGCTTCGCGAGCGCAGGGTAACTATGTCGTTCATGGAATGCATTATCCCACGCGGTCTTGAGAAACGAGGACATTGGCGGGATGTACGAGCAGAAAATTTGATTGGTCGCGATGACGTAAAATGCCGGTATATTTTATCCAAGCTGCCATCAAGGTCAACTGCCATCTGCTTGGAAATCAGGCAACATCACCGCTTTGCACAAAAAAGGTGCAAAAACAGATCCTAGCAACTACAGACCAATCAGCCTTCTCCCAATTATCAGCAAAGTCATGGAATCCATCATTGCTTCGGATATGAAATCTTTCCTCTTCTCCAATGGCTTGATCTCTGATCATCAATTTGGTTTCAGACCAGGTCACTCTACTCTGGACATGCTGCTTCTGCTGTCTCAACAATGGATGGAGGTCCTCAATGCCAAACAGGAAATTAGAGCTGTCTCCCTCGACATATCACGTGCCTTCGACACGGTCTGGCACCCCGCTCTGCTCACCAAACTCTCCTCCTTTGTTATCCATGGAAATCTCCACGCATGGCTGGCAGACTTCCTCTCTAGTCGTCGTCAACGTGTGGCCCTGAATGGGTTTCTCTCATCTCCTCTTCCTGTTCAGGCTGGAGTTCCCCAAGGCAGTGTTCTGGGCCCCGTGCTTTTTCTGGTCTTCATCAATGATCTCTCTGACTCTCTCGAAAATCCTCTCTATCTCTTTGCTGATGACTCCACTCTCTGCCGCTCCATTCCTCTTCCCTCAGATCGGCAGTCTGCTGCCTCCTCACTCTCTGAAGACCTGGACAAAATCACAGACTGGTCAAACAAGTGGAACATGTCTTTCAATCCTGACAAATCTCACACTCTTACTATGTCTCTCCGAAAAGATCGACTGGACAACCCTCCCATCTACTTTCTCAACAATCCTCTCCAAGAAGTTCTGTCGCTCAAGATTTTGGGTCTCACTATCTGCCATGATCTTTCTTGGGAAAACCACATTTCCAAGCTGGCCTCCAAAGCCAGTCGCCGACTGGGCATCCTCCGTCGTGCGAAGTCCTTCCTCGGCACACCTGAGCTCCTCACCACATACAAGGCTTTCATCCGCAGCTCAATGGAATACTGTTCTCCCCTATGGGCCGGTGCTCCTGCCTCACACCTAGCTCGGCTTCACGCTGTTGAAACCAAAGCTTTCAGAATTATTGGAATCTTCCGCGATGAAGCTATCTCTGAGGGCCTTTCACTCACTCACCGCAGGCAGGTAGGTGGTCTTTCTGTCTTCTACCGACTCCTCTCCGGCCTTGCACCCCCAGCTCTCTCTGTGCTCTGTCCCCCAAATATTCCTACAGGTCGCACAAGATCTGCCAGCAACCCTCTGATGGTTAAACTGCCGAAATCTCGGCTCTCTGCTCACCTTCACTCTTTCATTCCTCTTTTCTCCCGCCTCTGGAACAAACTCCCTCACTCCCTTCAATCCCACTCCTCCCTCCAGGTCTTTAAAACAGCTGTTCACCACCATCTCTTATCTTCCCCCATCCAAAACCTTGATCTTTTCTACCCCCGCTAATTCACCCCAGATCCACCTTGTTTGAAATTCCAACTTCTTTCCTGGAAGTCCTGGCAGTGTCCATATGTTTTATACCTCTCCCACCGCCCCCTTCCCATGCCCCCCCCCCCCCCAAAGCCCTCGCCCTCTCTCAGATCTCTCGATGTCTCCATGTCTCTCGGTCCCTGCTCTCAAATGTTGTGTTTGTGTCCTTCCCCCTCTCTCCCCATCTTGTCTACCGCTCCCGATGTTATATGTTTTATGTGTCGGTTTGTCTTTCTGTGTGATTAATGTTCGCTCTTTCACGAGCCTCGATCTTGTATACAAAAAAAAAAAAAGAAAAAAAAAAAAGTACTGCTAAAGGGAAGAGTTTTGAAAGTGTTAAAAAAGGTGATTTGTGCTTATACAGTATTCAAGTATGTAAACAATTTGAAATAAAGTAAAGACTCGAAAGGTTATAGAAAATTTATTATCGGAAGTTCACCGCCGTTGATGCAGTATCTGATACACCACCTTGTTTAACACGTTACATTAGTTATTCATGCCTGTTGTTTGTGTCCTTTATAACATCCTTTAAAACAGCAAGTTTCCTGTTTTGGAATGATTTTCAATTTTGTTTTAACTGTCAGACAGGCAGACAAAGTCAAACATTTTTATCTTCTTCCTGTCTGCACATGTGCGATCAAACGGAATGGATTCAGAGCCAAAGTACGAAAAAACTGCACATTTGTTTTCCGATTCATGTTCCGATTCGTGTTCAAAATATAACATTCAATTGAAATGACGTTGTTGCTCCATCATAAACTGACGTTGATAGACCAAAGGACGGACAGACCTTTCACTGCAACTTTCCGCTTAGCGCATGCGGGGTGTGAAGGACCCACGGCATCTCAAAGGTGACTCGACCGGCACTCGGTAGAGAGCACACCGCCGCCAGGTGTACAGCTCACGTTTTGTATCCCAGAGTAGACCAGAAAATCACAAAACAGAATCACATTTAATCAAAATCATCCGTGCACAACTTTTTGAGATATCCTGCTTTGTATCGCCTTTGGCCCTATCTCCCAAAGGTGAACTTTGACCCTATCTCCCAATGATGACTTTAAAAATTATACTAGCCGGATCCGGATCCGGAACTTCACCAAAATTTAATCGATTCTTCCTTGTTGCACACGCAACCTGTCCACCAAGTTTTGTCCAAATCTATCCATAACTTTTTGAGATATCCTGCTATATGTTGGTTTAGCCCTATCACTCATTGGTGAAGAATTACTTAAAAATTAAATAATTATTGTATCCGAATCCATATTCAGATCTTCACCAAAATCGAATCGATTATTCCTCGTCACACACACAACCTGTCCAACAAGTTTTGTCCAAATCCATCCATAACTTCTTGAGATATTTTGTTCACAAACAGACAGACAGACAGACAGGGGTGAAAACATAACCTCCATCCACCTTTGGTGGTGGAGGTAATAAGTTCACTTCACGCTGTTGAAACAAAAGCTTTCAGAATTATTGGAATCTCCTGCGATGACGCTAACTCCGAGGGCCTTTCACTCACTCACCGCAGGCAGGTCGGTGGTCTTTCTGTCTTCTACCGACTCCTCTCCGGCCTTGCCCCCCCAGCTCTCTCTGTGCTCTGTCCCCCAAATATTCCTACAGGTCGCACAAGATCTGCCAGCAACACTCTTATGGTTAAATTGCCAAAATCAAGACTCTGCTCACCTTCATTCCCCTTTACTCCCGCCTCTGGAACAAATTCCCTCACTCCCTTCAATCCCACTCCTCCCTCCAGGTCTTTAAGACAGCTGTTCACCACCATCTCTTATCTTCCCCCATCCAAAACCTTGATCTCTTCCACCCTCATTAAAACACCCCAAATCCGCCTCTTTAAATCCCCAACTTCTTTCCTGACATTCCTAGAAGTGTTCATTTGCTTTATACTGTGTATCACTCCCCTCCTCCCCCCAAGCCCTGTCCCTCCCACAGATCTCCCAATGTCCCTGTTCTCTACTGTTGTGCTTGTGTGTTTCCCTCTCTCTCCCCCTCTTGTCTCCCGCTCCCTTCATTGTATGTTTTATGTGTCTGTGCTTGTTGTCCCCCATCGCACCTCGGAGCGAAAGGGGGACTATGGTTTTCCCCTGCGTCCGTGTGTCCGTCCGTCCGTCCGTCCATCCGTGCGTGTGTGCGGGCGGGCGTACGTGCATGCGTACGTGCGCGCGTAAGCGAAGGACCGAATTCTAATTTGGTGTGTGGGTGCAACCCACGTCAAAATCCAAGATGGCCGCCGCCATGTATGTCTGACGCCATGTATGTCTGAAACTTGTGAGTGGAATATCTTGAAAAATAAGCGAAGTACCAACTTCTAATCTGGTGTGTGGGTGTAATCTAGGCATACGGGAGGACACCATTGAAAATTGGGTCGCCACGTCAAAATCCAAGATGGCCGCCACCCTATATATGTCTGAACCTTGTGAGCGAAATATCTTGAAAAATAAACGAAGTACTAACTTCTAATCTGGTGTGTGGGTGTATCTACGCATAAGGCATAAGGGAGAGCGCTATTGAAAATTGGGTCGCCACGTCAAAATCCAAGATGGCCGCCTTGCGTCTTCCACTTTGTCAACTCGCATCACTTCACCGATGGGGGCCGCTTGTTTCCGAAGGCGTAACGCTTGTTTTCCACCACCGAAGGCGTAACCCTTCACCGAAGGCGTAACGCTTGTTTTCATATTGAATGTGTCAGCTCTTACATGAGCCTCGACTCTGTATACAATCTTTTTTTTTAAGTTCCTCTTATTGGGGATTTTATTTTCTGATTTATGAATCTACATCATGGACTATAATGTTTAACCTTCTGGGGCTTTGATCAAACTTTTTTGCATAAGATGTGTTGATTTTTCAAAGTGATTTCGTTACTTTACAAACAGGTTCGAAATAGCATCTTCATTATGACAAATGATCATTTCTTAGCACAGGCTAATTTGTGTCCTACCTGCTCTTCTACCTTAACGCTCCCAATTACTTCACTGTATTCCACCTTGTCGGTTTCGGCCGTTGGAAACGATTCCAACCTGAGTCTTTCCGCAACTGGCTTGCCAGGCCTGAAGTTCCACTGGGGTTGGAATTTGTTGAAAACTCGCGCACTCTTTGTAAGAGCCACCTCGGGATACTTAACGCCTACCAACGACCAGTACTGGTCGAGAGGTCTTCTGGCTGAACATCCGTCCGATGGATGGAGCACATGATGGAGCCTCGTCCTTCACGCGGAAGTCTATTGTGACCGTTAGTTGCGGGGATTCAAAGCGAGGCCAGACTGTTCATATCTCTCCCAGCACACACACAGAAGTCCACATACAATGGAGTGTAAATGTCACCAAAATATTCCGAGTTCTAGGATTCTGAGATTTTAAACGTCTGATATGATATATTCCTCTCTCAAACCTTGGGTCAAGCCTTTGTATAAAATGTCTCGTGTCTTAGACAGTTTAATCAACTTATTTCCCCCTTGGGATTGTGGGAAATCTTTCTCATCGACCAAAGAAAGCATTGAGAATATTGAATAAAGTGGCAAGAAAATGCAAATGAGGTGGGGCAGATAAAGGCAGGAACAGACCTGGACCCATCCGACATTGAGAGAGATAGTGCCCTGGCCTAGTCAGCACAGGCTGTCAGTGTTTTGGTGGTGGGGGGGCTGGGGTGTTCTGCAAAGGCGGCTGGCCACCTGGAGAAGCCATTGTGGGATTTCTGAGTGTGCTAAAATTAGGCCTTCCAGTGCCTGGTTGCTGCGGATCTTAACATTTGAGACAGGCTGTGATGCGGTAATCAGAGCCGAGTGGATCTTTCCTGTAATTACTCATTCATCAGGCCTACCTCCATTGAATCCATTGACTTCAACTCATATTCAACTTAATCATTGCAACGGAAGCTGCAAAATCTTAAGTTTTCTCCTTTAATGTTTCATACTACATTTTAACTTGCCACTTGTTCCAAAAGATCCTTAATAACCGACAGCTTACGACTAGTGTCATGTCATGCTGGAATAATAAAATGGCAGCTTTGAAGGCCTCAAGAGTCAATTGCAGCTCTGATTTGGGATTTGCTTGGATGATCATCGCACTGTGCATGCTCATTATCCAACTTAAGAACATCCATTTTTGTGCAACACCACTGCAGATGTGTGAAGACATAGATCCTACTTTGCACATCTTGCATGTCCTGTTACGGCATGTCGTGCAAGCAAAAATTGAACTACAAAAAACAAGGCCTTTAACGCTATGGCTTGGTTAGTTGAATGGCTGCCCATCCATTTGGGGATTTTGTGCCGGCAGGTCAGCTGTCTTTATGATGAATTGATAACATTTGCAGCGATGCTAAGGAGAAAGCTATTTTCAAAACATGACACATTCCCCGGAAACCCAGGTGGCTTCTCCGCTGCTGGAGACGACCCATCGCTCTCTTACAAACAGTTTTTGCCAGCTTGAACTCTGGGCGACAAGAATTTCCTTTTGCAATTCATCGACGTTGAGATCCATTCTTGGTCAAAGCCTGAGGCCCAAGACATTTGCCCAAACTATCTGGCGCTCAGACAGTAGGAAAGCTCAGTGGTAAGCTTACTCGTTTCTGAGCTAGTTGGTCCTGCTTGGATCACTGGTACAAGGATCGATAGCTTGGTGGTAAGCTTGCTCGTTTCTGGGCTAGGTGGTCCTGCTGGGATCACAGGTACAAGGATCGATAGCTTGGTGGTAAGCTTGCTCGTTTCTGGGCTAGGTGGTCCTGCTTGGATCATTGGTACAAGGGTCAATAGCTCGGTGGTAAGCTTGCTCGTTTCTGGGCTGCGTGGTCCTGCTGGGATCACAGGTACAAGGGTCGATAGCTCGGTGGTAAGCTTGCTCGTTTCTGGGCTACATGGTCCTGCTTGGATCACAGGTACAAGGGTCGATAGCTTGGTGGTAAGCTTGCTCGGTTCTGGGCTTGGTGGTCCTGCTGGGATCACAGGTACAAGGGTCGATAGCTTGGTGGTAAGCTTGCTCGTTTCTGGGCTAGGTGGTCCTGCTGGGATCACAGGTACAAGGTTCGATAGCTTGGTGGTAAGCTTGCTCGGTTCTGGGCTAGGTGGTCCTGCTTGGATCACTGGTACAAGGATCGATAGCTTGGTGGTAAGCTTGCTCGTTTCTGGGATAGGTGGTCCTGCTGGGATCACAGGTACAAGGGTCGATAGCTTGGTGGTAAGCTTGCTTGGTTCTGGGCTAGGTGGTCCTGCTGGGATCACAGGTACAATGGTCGATAGCTTGGTGGTAAGCTTGCTCGGTTCTGCCCTAGGTGGTCCTGCTGGGATCACAGGTACAATGGTCGATAGCTTGGTGGTAAGCTTGCTCGGTTCTGGGCTAGGTGGTCCTGCTGGGATCACAGGTACAATGGTCGATAGCTTGGTGGTAAGCTTGCTCGTTTCTGGGCTAGGTGGTCCTGCTTAGATCACTGGTACAAGGATCGATAGCTTGGTGGTAAGCTTGCTTGTTTCTGGGCTAGGTGGTCCTGCTGGGATCACAGGTACAAGGATCGATAGCTTGGTGGTAAGCTTGCTTGTTTCTGGGCTAGGTGGTCCTGCTGGGATCACAGGTACAATGGTCGATAGCTTGGTGGTAAGCTTGCTCGTTTCTGGGCTAGGTGGTCCTGCTTGGATCACTGGTACAAGGATCGATAGCTTGGTGGTAAGCTTGCTCGTTTCTGGGCTAGGTGGTCCTGCTTGGATCACTGGTACAAGGATCGATAGCTTGGTGGTAAGCTTGCTTGTTTCTGGGCTAGGTGGTCCTGCTTGGATCATTGGTACAAGGGTCGATAGCTCGGTGGTAAGCTTGCTCGTTTCTGGGCTACGTGGTCCTGCTTGGATCACAGGTACAAGGGTCGATAGCTCGGTGGTAAGCTTGCTCGGTTCTGGGCTAGGTGGTCCTGCTGGGATCACAGGTACAAGGGTCGATAGCTCGGTGGTAAGCTTGCTCGTTTCTGGGCTGCGTGGTCCTGCTGGGATCACAGGTACAAGGGTCGATAGCTTGGTGGTAAGCTTGCTCGTTTCTGGGCTGCGTGGTCCTGCTGGGATCACAGGTACAAGGGTCGATAGCTTGGTGATAAGCTTGCTCGTTTCTGAGCTGGTTGTTCCTGCTGGGATCACAGGTACAAGGGTCGATAGCTTAGTGGTAAGCGTGCTCGTTTCTGGGCTGCGTGGTCCTGCTGGGATCACAGGTACAAGGGTCGACAGCTTGGTGGTAAGCTTGCTCGTTTCTGAGCTGGTTGTTCCTGCTGGGATCACAGGTACAAGGGTCGATAGCTTAGTGGTAAGCGTGCTCGTTTCTGGGCTGCGTGGTCCTGCTGGGATCACAGGTACAAGGGTCGACAGCTTGGTGGTAAGCTTGCTCGTTTCTGAGCTAGGTGGTCCTGCTTGGTTGACTGGTACAAGGGTCGACTGCATTCTCATTTTAGTTTTGAGCATTGTTTGACCAGCGTGCAGCATTAAGACCTCTCCTGGATTATTATATTCATGGTTTAGTCTCACTAAAAGGAGTGTGTTGGAGGGTATTTATGTTTATTTTGTATACACAATGGGGTAATGGTGCATTGTTAAGAATATAAATTAAAAAAGAAAGGTGAGAGGGGAGAAAGGGTGGTCAAGGGTAAGGGTTTGGAGGAAAGTGTTTGCATGGAGATAGTATTACGGAAAAGGAGAAGGCGTAGTGTGGTGGGTGAGATTGGGTTCAACACTTTTGCATGCTCAATCAAAATAATCTGCTCTTATTTCATAAACAACCACATTTATATCATCGTTGTGTTTTACATTCCTTTGGTTTGGGATTTTTTGTGATTTCTTTGAAATGGTTTATCTCACAGTTTGTTGATAGATCAGTATATAATATGACTTGGATGGAGTAGAGGACTGGTATATCGGTTTCTAAGCGGATTCCTCGATGCTTCTTTCTCGTTCTTTCTTGAAGATCCATCCTTTATCAAATTGTGGTCACCTTATACCGATACCTCAAACATGGAGTGCCATGCTGCGACGTTTAAAGTGTTCATTGGGATTTCCAAAGGAGCCTTGTATCGATTTCAAACAATGTGCAAGCGGAGACGCAAATGTGTGGCCAGGCTTGAACTTGCATAGGAAAATCTTAAAATGGATTTGATTCCTAACCTGACTATAAACTGATAACTACAGACATCCCATAATAATGAGATAACTACAGAGAGGTCCTATGGTGCTCTACGTGTTGTGCATGGACTAACTAGGGTGTGATCTTTAATAAAGCCAATTAATGGGGATATTTACAGGGGATCATTTATAAGGGAACATTTACTAAAATTTACACAGTGACGGTTCTAAAAACCGTAACACAGCACCCGTCTCTCCTCCAGGGCTGTCCCGGCTCGATAGAACTTTAACTTAATGTGACACTCAGGTGTAGTAGGCCTCTACTATTAACCTTACCCTTGAGTGCGACAGTTTTAAAACAACTAAGTATATCCCGCCTGCTACGTTGCATCCTACCTAACAGACTCATGCCCACAGACTAACCGAATTGCGGAATGGTCTTCAAACTATACATTTAGCCGGTGGGGAGCATTATTTACAAGAAACTAATTATGTACACTGCAAATCCAGGACCTGTCTTTTGGGAGACAAAAAGAGGTTTCGAAAGAGGAAGGAGCATGCACTGCACTGTACCGATACACCATACCCACATGCCCGGGGATGCACAATTGATATTGTAGTGCACCCCCGAGCACAAGAGCATTACCATTCACCAAAAAGCACCAAAGCACGAAAAGCACCGTACAGTACTCATTTCACACATGTCATCACATTTCAATAATAAACAAACTGATGACCTTGTTCTTGTCAGCTCCTGCTCTGCTGGCCCGATGTTTCTTGATGTTGTCCTTGATGTTGACATTCTTGTGGCTTGCTGCCTATTTGTGATAATTTTAAAAAAGGCACACAACGGGTCCATTTTTTTATTTATGGCCAACAGGGGCCAACTAAGGGTGGTCCACCTGTATGGCATAGGGGCCACCTCACCGTGGTCCGCAAGCAAGCTTTTCTCTGGCCATCATGGCCGGTCCCAGCAGAGGGGCCAGGCCCCAACACGTGGGGTCCATAAGTGTGGTGCTTAGCCACAGAACCGTGGTCCATATGGTGGTGCTAGGCCGCAAGTCGTGCAGTCCATAAGGTGGTGTACCGGTCCAGGCAGGCTGCAGCGGCGGTTCAGGCACACAACTGCGGCTACCTGCGCACTCCCCCCGGACCCAAAATAACAAGCCGTGAGTGGGGAAGGAAGGACACAGCAAGCATCAGGGCAAGGTCGTAAGGGTACACATTAATACAAGGTAATGCAAGGTGAGGTGCGCATTGGAGCGAGCGGAGAAAGCTCGTCCCTACTGTACGTCACCCCCCTGTCACCTACCCTACCCTTGCCCTTACCCCGTATTTACAAAATTCTACACATTTACCAATTCCGTCTCTATTGCCCTGTCTTCCCCATATCTCCCCTAATACCAAATTCGTCCACAATCCCTTTAACCAAATTTGCCATCAAGCCCAATTTCTCATAAATTCCTCCTAAGGAGGAAGAGATGGAACAACAAGCACAATGTCACCCCCACGTCATGATGCGTCTCACCAATCCAACCAAACATTTGCACAAACCGGTGGTGTGGAGTCCTGTCATCACCTCAGGTGAGTGGGTGCAGATGGTGCGAAGAGATTTCAATCCTAACTATACTTCTAAATGACTTTAACACTTTTACTCTACCCGGGGTCTTTCCCTGCCAAACCATTGGCCATCTTACACTATGTGGTTCTAAGAACCGAACTCCCATTGACCAAACTGTGGTGCTCACCAATTTGGGGTCTCACTCCCCCGATTCTTCTCCCTGTGCCTTCGCACAATTTCCGGGCTGGGTCATGTGGCGCTCCCAGCAGGTCCACTCACCTGCACACCTCCGCCACTGCAGTTGTCTCCGAGCTTACCTGCTCCTTACCCTAACCTACCTGGGGAAGGCCCTCTGGCGCTCTCACCCCACTACTGCCCTCTCTGGCGTCGGGCTACCCGGGTCCGTCCTCCGGATCCTCGGGCCCCATTGAACAACTCTACTGGCTCCCAGAGCCTACCTGCGGCCTCACCTGGCCGACATCCTAACAGTGGCGGAGTGCTCAACCAATCACACTCACTAACAGGCCACACGCCCAGCCAATTGACTCCACTAATGCACCCATTCAACACTCTGTGCAACTACTCGCACCACAGATGCCAATATCCAACCACAATTTACCTACTCCCTCTACCTACTTTTAAACTACCCTCCCCGGGTATTCGTGAAGGGGTCCATCTTCCCCATCCACTCCTTTCGCACCAACCACTCCACTCCACATATTCCACACTACTCACTCCACACCATCCATTCCATACTCCATTCCATATATTCCATACTCCATTTATTCCATGCTCCATTCATTCCTGACCATCTACTCCATACTAGCTATTTCACACAACCATTCTCCATACACCTGTGCTTCGCTTGCACACCTGTGCCCACACACCTGGTGTCACCTGCACACCTGGTGGCACTTGCACCCTTCTTCCCTCCAGGACCATTCGCTCAATACAATGCACAATCACAATTACACACATGTTCACAATGCTCTGCTCATTCACTTTCTACACACACACACATCGTTCACGAGCATTGCCTCATTTCATAACCAGCACTACCGTGCACTTTCATACCAATTCCTCATTTCATCACTCTCACCACAAACACAACTGCATCATCTGGCTACCTGGTTTCCCTCTAACTTAGTGCATCCCCAGTCATCCCTTACACTATTGCACATACCACGTCGTTAACAACCATTCTAACCTACCTACGTCCCCTACCACCTGTACAATGTCACTACTTAAATCTAACGTTACCTATTGTCATTTTTCTCTAAATTCCTATCAATTTATCCTAACCCTCCCGGGCTAGTTTGCACAGCCAACCCATAAACTAATGCTCATGTGCCCTGAGGCGATGTGAGGGATGGTGGATTTACCATCCCTCCACACCATATACCTTTTGCCATCAATTTCCAATTTTGCCAATCAAATTTGCCCATCAAATTTGCCAATCCAATTTGCCAATCAAATTTGCCAATCATATTCACTATCCCTACCAAATGTCCATTAAACCTGAGCCTCGGTGCGTCATTACATTTTCGAAGCTCGGCTTCGCAAAGCCGAGCAATGAATGCGGGTGGTTGGGTCTCCTGCGGTTGGGTCCGTCCGGCATTCGATGCAGGGGAGGAGGTTTCGTCGGGCCAAGGTTCAAAGCACCATCCCTATGCAGGGCCTTTTGCTCCCATGCGCGGTGGGCCAGCCTTGCCCGGGTGGAACGCCGCCACCACAAGGGGGCGCCGTTCCGACCCCTCCTACCTCCCCTCGAACCGGGCCGGTCGCCTTGCCCGGCAAAGCACGGACTCGATCGTGCGGGGCGGGGCCTGGCCCGAATCGTGCACGACGCTCCGAACAGGAGCGACGCGACACCGATCCCCGCCGGCTCCCGCAGCCCACACCGCCCGGCACGGACTGGGAGCTCGCGCCGGCTATACGTCGGCCTAACCGCTGCCCCATTCAACGTCGATGCTGCCCGTACATGCTCACACGCATACGTGACCCCTTTTACACTCATCAAACCCGGTGCTCCAATGCCGCTCGTACATCCCACGCATTCTACCACTGTACTCGCTCGTGCATTCTCTTTCGCTCCATACTCAGGTCTACTCATAACGCCCACCACACACTCTCGCGCACATTCTTGCGCATCCATTCCACCATTCGCACACTCTGTTATCACACACTCCGTTCCACACCTTTCTTCCCCCGTTACGTCCTCCGTAACACTCACCATGGGTGTGCACTCTTCTGCACACCCAATCATCACCGCACACTCTCGCGCCAACTCTTGCGCACACTCTCCGGTTACATCCTCTGTAACACTCCCCATCACGCGCTCCGATGTGCCCTCCCACACATGTGCCACACCCAGCTCACTCTCCGTGACACACTCCGTACACTCTGTTTCACAATCTTCACAATCGCTCCCACTATCACACTCTGTCGTGCATTCATTCACACTCTTACATCTCACCATGGACCTTTCACTAGCGCCCGGGTGCCGTCGCGACCCCAAGCGCGCGAAAATTCTTTTTGCGCCAAACATCCTCCTGCAAAATCTCCCCACACAATATACAGGCCGACTCACCTGGGCGCTTCTTCCTCTTCGCTCCAACACCTGCAAACTTTCATTTGGGTTAAGCACAGCATCAAGGTGTGAGCCGAGACTTTGCATGTCTTCCATTCCTCCCTCCAATTCCTGGGCTACCTCTGTCGTCTTTTCAATTTCAATTCCGACTATGCCTTTTCCCATTTGAATTAATTATTTTTCCTTTCTCTCGACGGCCGCTGGCACTAACAAAATTTTCCTTTCTACCTCAGCGGTCGTCATCTTCCCCATACCCCGGGTCGCGATCTCTACCCTGGTCCAGTTACCTGCGCTTTGCTCCACCTCGCTTTCTCCGCGCTTCTCACACCGCGCTACCTCGTCGTGTACCCCCGCGACCTCTTCGCCCACCCTGCGGTCTCTCTCCCTCTCCACCTGCTTTATCTCATACCTGGCTTGCCCCCTTGCTAACCCCTCATTAATTTATTTGGCTTGGCCAATTATGCCCCCCAATTTGCCCTCTAATCTGCTTCCCACTCCCTCCAATTTGCTTCCTAACTTGTTTCCTACTCCTCCCAATTTGCTGTTTAATCCCTCAAATTTGCTGTCTACCCCCTCAAATGTACTGTCTAACCCCTCAAATTTACCGTCTAGCCCCCCAAATTTGCTGTCTAATTGCTCCAATTTGCTGTCTAACTTCCCAATTTGGTCACTGGTACCCCTTGCTTCGTCCCTCATTGCTCCAATTTGGCCTCCCAATTGCTCAATTTGGTTTCCCAGCCCCCTGTTATTTTCCATTTCTTCACCCGACTTGACCATAAAGGCCCTCATTTGTATCACCAATAGGCCCCAGTCTACTGGTGCCGCGGGCTCGGCTGCCGCGGCCACGTGTGAGGCGCAATTTTGTGCTCCCGCAACCACGTGCGAGGCGCCGCCATCTTGTGCACCCGCCATCCCCTCTACCGCATCCTCATTGCTCTCCTCTTCCCTCTCTCCCAATTCCTCCATGGGATCCTGGGTTGCCTCTACCTCCTCTATCTCCCCTACCGGCACCCGATCACCTTGATCATCCATGGCACGATTTTAAAATTTAGATGTTAAACAAAATTTCGGCCGCTCGTAAATTTTTGACCAAATTTTTAAAGATGTTTTAAAAATTTGGTTTGGGTCCAAATACCACACTCCTGACACCAATTGTTACGGATCTCGGTTTCGGCACTCCCCTTACCGAGGGGGGTTTAATCCCCTCGTCTATCACACTGGCCGTCCGAGTCCTGGAAGGTATCGCGCTCCTTTGCGGGGGGTGAGGTTGACCAGGGTGGCTGGTCAATGGAGTCCCAGATACCTTCGCCAACCTCGCCGCAAAGCAGGGCGCTACTTCTGCTCGAGCCACGGACAAGATGGAAGATTGCCGAGCGGTTTAGCAATCCGCAGCTCGAGCCGTTAACAAAAGACTAAACCCGATTATAGCAGTTGGCCGAATCGTGCCACAGGTACTCAATCGGGAAAGGACTAAAGTGATCGGGGGAAGAAGAAACCAAAGGGAAGAACAGATATTTATTAATTATGTACATGAAATGAAGAGGAAACGAAAGAAGGGCATTTACAAGGAGAGGAAGAAGCAGAACACAGGGCAGCCTTAAAACAGTCTTATATTATCATACGCCCCAAACAGAACAAACAGACTCACACGACTAGGGAATGGCAGGAAGGAGGAGAAGGTCCAAGCAGACGGCAGGGCAGGAAGGTCCAGGTAGATGCACAGCGTCGAGGTCCGCTCCAGTCCACGCTCCGGTCCACGCTCCGGGCTTTAGGCGAAACCCGGCGGCAGCTGCACGTATTAGTTTCACGCGGTCTGACAATGTGAATATATGGCAAGATTGTCGTTGCCAACGGACCCACTCTCCTGCCTCACGATTCAGCGTGTTCTCCTCTTGTACCTCAGACCTTCACACTCATCTCTCATCTTCTCATCTCTTGAAGCAGTCCCTCGCAGCCGCTTTTATATGGCGTTCTTAGATCAAGCCGCCGGCTCCCAGGACATGCCCAATGGTGAGCTTGCCTCAGCCCTGGTTGGCTTTCAGAGCTCGCCGGTCCATCCCTTGATGGTGAGTTGACGTGCCACACCTAGTTCTTGTGTCCCGCCCCCTTTTTCCTCGGCTTGAGACCGCATGTTCAATGGCGGCTTGGGGCCAACAACCGAACCAAGACAAGGGGCAGCGAACGCTGCCCTACCGCTCTCTCTGCACTTTGAAGAGCAGGAGATGATTGGGGAAATTGAAGGGGCCTATCTTATTTGATTAATGCAACGCAGATTCAACTATTGGGAACAGATCCTTAACTAAAACACATAATAATGAGATAACTACAGAGAGGTCCTATGGTGCTCTACGTGTTGTACATGGACTAACTAGGGTGCCATCTTTAATAAAGCCAATTAATGGGGATATTTAAAGGGGATCATTAATAAGGGAACATTTACTAAAATTTACACATTGATGATTCTAAAAACCGTAACAATATCATACTCCATAAAACTAAAATATGTAATGTGGCGTCTGTCTGTCTGGCTGTTTTTTGACCATGATACATTCAGTCATTACTTATCCAATCACAACCAAACTTGACAGGAGGGGGGCCTAAGAGTCACAAGACGGAGGTTGCAGCGATTTAACTCCTCCCTCCCCAAAGGGGATTTGCGCCTTGGACGAACTCCGTGTTGAGGTGTATACCTGTATTAAGATAGCTTATCGTGCCGTTTTTCCAAGGCCGCTTCTAATATCAAAAGTAATAACAACACAAATAATGATAATAGCATAATATTCATGTTGTTACAAAACAATATTAATACTAATAATATCCCCCCTCCCCAAGGGGTTTCCTCCTTGGGCAAATGCCGTGTTAATGTGTAGAAATAGCTTTTTTGCAGTTTCCTGGAAAGCCCTTACGGGAAGTAAAAAATATTATAATCTACAAACATGTATGATTACCTTTTTAAGCAGTTGCTACTGCTGTTTAAGACTAAACTGAAGGGGAGGAAACCCGGGGTGTGTTCAGTTACCGAAAAGCTATCTAGCACTTGCCAAGACAACCGTTCCTTATCTACAGTTTTGAATGGAGCGCTTTCTTGAATGCTTAAGCCACTTGGCGACCACTCCACAATAAATTTGGTGAATGAACACATCCCCAATGTTCGTGAGGCTCGACCGGATAGTTATGGTTAGGGGTTAGGCTAAGAGCTCAGTTTAGTCTAGTAGGAAGACTAGGTCCCCCTGCACCCCCCGGAGATATACTTCTAATCAGTGTTTCTAGATTGGAAATAATGTGTAGAAAATGACTAGCTATGGCCCCAAGCTGAAAAAATGTCCCACATACCATTTTTATGCAAATTACTGCTGCAAATTTTATGCAAAATTATGCAAATTTTATGCAAATTTTTGATGAGGAGTAGAGTTGAGGGGTCTTTGAGGGCTTCATCGAGGTGCTCTCGGTTGCAAGACTGGGTCATTCTGAGAAGCACAGCAGGGTCAGAGATCATGATGTTCTCCTCCTCAGTGAATCTCTCCATCAACAGCCTCTCCATTGCCTCACACACTGTTTTGAGGCAAAAGAGGGACTTTGCGTAGGCCTTTCCACTGAGAACACCTTTGAGAGATCCACTTGTTACTAGTTGTGCCTCAAAGAGAATCTCTGCATATCCAGAACCACGCATCTTGTGTCCAGTGAGCATCCCGATGTAGTTCATGGATGTGTGGAAGGGTCCAATCGTTACTACATGACTAGCAAATTCATTTGGCCAGCGCCAGATGATGGGAAGGGCTTTCATGCAGACACCCAGATCAAATGTATTCAGGACCCATCTCTGACCCACCTCAGCAGTTGCTGCCTCGGAACGCTTCAGTAGCTCACGAACAACTGCGTTGTCTGTGATCGGTCTGTGCCTGGTGCCTGCATGGCATGGCAATGGCCTGCAGCCTGTGCCTGGGCTAGGGGGTTTCACCTCTGCAACTGGTTCTCCCCCACCCAGCAAATCAACAGTCGACTACTGCACGCCTATCCACCAACCGATCACAGACAACGCAGTTGTTCGTGAGCTACTGAAGCGTTCCGAGGCAGCAACTGCTGAGGTGGGTCAGAGATGGGTCCTGAATACATTTGATCTGGGTGTCTGCATGAAAGCCCTTCCCATCATCTGGCGCTGGCCAAATGAATTTGCTAGTCATGTAGTAACGATTGGACCCTTCCACACATCCATGAACTACATCGGGATGCTCACTGGACACAAGATGCGTGGTTCTGGATATGCAGAGATTCTCTTTGAGGCACAACTAGTAACAAGTGGATCTCTCAAAGGTGTTCTCAGTGGAAAGGCCTACGCAAAGTCCCTCTTTTGCCTCAAAACAGTGTGTGAGGCAATGGAGAGGCTGTTGATGGAGAGATTCACTGAGGAGGAGAACATCATGATCTCTGACCCTGCTGTGCTTCTCAGAATGACCCAGTCTTGCAACCGAGAGCACCTCGATGAAGCCCTCAAAGACCCCTCAACTCTACTCCTCATCAAAAATTTGCATAAAATTTGCATAATTTTGCATAAAATTTGCAGCAGTAATTTGCATAAAAATGGTATGTGGGACATTTTTTCAGCTTGGGGCCATAGCTAGTCATTTTCTACACATCTTTTCCAATCTAGAAACACTGATTAGAAGTATATCTCCGGGGGGTGCAGGGGGACCTAGTCTTCCTACTAGACTAGTTATAAGGGTTGAGGCCTGACCTAATGTAATCTATATACCCCAGAGAGGAATGACCCTTCCTGCTGCTCCCGTAGGGATTGGGTGTAATAGTTACATTAAATTTGAGAAGGTTCCATTATTTTATGAAGAAGATAAAGGAAGATAATTTGTAATACCGGCTAGCACCGGCATCACATACTGTATATTAAAAACCTAATGAAGCTGCATGCATGAGAAGCCTTCAAACCCATTGGCTGGAGAGTTGGCTTGATTCCACCCACAATGCTTTGGAAGAAAATCACGCGTCCACCATGTTGGTTTTCTGTTAAGTCTAAGATGTCTTCAGAAGTCTCATATTCACAATTTGAATTATCCAAGTTATATAACCACGATGTATTATATATGCACTTAAGCAGTAGGCATGTTTTTGCTTCATGTATGTAAGCGGGATGGTAAGAATCGAAAAAGCCGGGTTTTATTTTATTTATTTATTACATGTGATCGGAAGTGAAGTGATACTGCGTGCTGAATCCTGGAGGGTTGTGAGCATGGCCTTCTGTGGGGGAAAGCTTATGACATCACACAACCTTGCATATTGTCCTAATAACCCCAAATAATTCGGGTCCTTTTTTTTTTCTTTTTTTTTTGTATACTGAATCGAGGCTCGTGAAAGCGAGGAGAACAAATGAATGAAAATACCGAAAAACGAGAAACCAGAGTGATACCTTGCATATTGGCTTGAGGTCTTTACAGATATAATCAGTCTGTGTGTCAATTCTTGCGAGTGGAATGGAAGTGCAACATTGCATTTTCAAAATTGATCATACTTTCCATCCAATATGGGTTTTGATGATACATACTAAAACGGGTCTGCTTGTTTCCACAAACAGAACAGGTCAAACTCCTGAAATGCAGGTCACTTGCCGTCTATGCACATAAGCAGTGCGCATGTTTTTGCTTCATGTATGTAAGCCGGGTTATTACCCCACACGCGCAAAGCGAAAAGTGGGGTTAAACAATCAGTCACATACGTACATAAGTTAGTACGTGCTTGCATTTTGTTAAGAGTGTACATTGAAAACCATTCAACGGAGGAAATTAAAACTTTACCACATGTTGCATGACCATTTGATATAGCACAGAAACTTGGATGATGCCTTCCCCCCTCAGAACTTACATGGTGAATTAGACAAAGCCCAGAGACAATATTGTCACATATGTCACTGCCTCGCGTTAGAAATTAGAATAATTGTAATTGCTTCAGACTTTATTGTGTTCAGCTGGTGAAAAAAAAGGAATGAAGAAGAAGTGAAATTTGGCATTTTAGCGATCTCCCGATACTCGCCTACTCTTTGCGAAAGACACCATGGGATCTCTAACGTCCATCAACCCATGCTGACAGACGGGACCCCCGGTTTAGCGTCCATCCGAGGGATGGCACACACATTGATGAATCACCCTGCCTGTGAAACACCAAACTGACAATTTACAGCTGGGTCGGGATTCAAACTCAGATGAGACACCTTAGAGGCGAGTGTGCGCACCTCTAGGCCATCCTGTTAGCCCCATCCTGTCATATTGAGGGAATTTTAAAAACAGATGGTTCAAATCTTTGGGTTTCCTACAACTATCGCAGGTCCCAGTACAGTAGAGTGACACCCTATTTTATAGAGGGATGAATTATGTTAAATTATTATTAAGTTAATTTTTTTTAAATAACACGAACAGAGCTGAAGGAGGAATGACAGCCATGCTTAAATAAATAAATCCACTTAGTTATAAGAATCGCTAATCTTGATAAATTTTTCAGATTTCACTCCAGATTTCAACACTTATTTAGTCTACAGGATCCGATCCTCAAATCAAAATCCAGATATAGATTGTATCCTTTAATTATACCATGAGAGTAGATTGTGTTTTCAAGGCAAGACATGTTTGAATAGGCCGAACCAAAATGGTGGTAAAATAACCCAGCGATGTGACAGAGGGTTAACCAAGATGGCGCACCGCCATTTTGGTAAGGGTTGTTTTTTTTTTGGGGGGGGGGGGGGGATGAGCACCACATTAATCATCTTCAAAAATGGTGTTTTAACACACTCAAACACTCTTTTGTCATTCCTACACTCCCTTCGAATTCGACAAGTAGGCATGCAAAGTTTGGGGTCGCTAGGTTTCATGGTTTTGGAGTTATGGAAGAGAACACACAGTAACACACTGCCTTTTATTATATATGCATATATATATATACTATATGTATATTTGACACTTTTGCATAATTCTTTAATGGAATATCCATGATTCTTTATTTTTGTTGTTGTTGTTATTGTTTAAAAGGGTTCGCAGGATAGTCCGATATATGCACACTCACTCACCTCTGGCTGTCTAGCCTGGGTTTGAAAGTCGATCCAACTACTCGTATAAACTGCATCCTGGTGTTCCCAAGGCAGGTTGGGGGCATCAATGTGTGTTCCGTCCCCAGGATGGACGTTACACCGGGCTTCTGCTTGGTGAATGTTGTTGCTAGTATTAGTTGGTGAATGTTGAAGATCCCATGGTGTCTTTTGTAAAGAGTAGATGAGATATCGCCGGCACCCTGGCCAAGTTCCAAATCCCTGCCAAAATCACCTTCAGTCGAACCTCAGGCCTTGACCTGCCATTTCATGAAAGACGTAGGCCAAAGTGAAGATGTAGTGGCAATGATGTATAATTTTTGGGGGGTTTTTTAAAGAGAACTTTTCTTGTGCAATGGTCTTATAATTGAAGGACAAAATTTACTTTCCATATGTGCATCCACCTTATGTCATCTCTTGGGCTTCACCGTAAAAATGCAGCAACGGGTGAAATGAGAATGTGTGTAATGAGGATTTCTTTTGCATCATCATGCCAGAAAATAATGTTTGAATTAGCAAAGCTACCAGCAAGCAATGCAGTGTGACCTGCTGTTTGTGAAGAATACAGCAATTATGTGTCAGATTTCAATCGGTAGGAACAGGGTGCTGAATCTTTGTGTGCTCAGCATTAGAACAGCTGTTTGTCGGATTAGGCCTCAGACTAACAGCCTCTAGTGAGCTCACTGTGGTCTATCTATCCTGCTGTTGGACCTCACATCCACATACATGCCTCCACACTTCCTCCTAACGCACACAGTTTTGATGCTCTTAAAGTCGGACGAGCTTGACATTTCTTCTTTTTTACCACTTGCCATGCTCGACGTGCAGACCATTTGTAATTTCTTCTTTCAAGTTCAGCGACCAAAGGTAGCAATTAGCATGGACAATCTAGTCCTTTTTGTCTGCTCGCTCATCGTTTATTGTCGAGCTTCAGGCGTGTCCCAAAATGAATGTTGACAATCGTAGCCTAAATTCACTCATTCTGCCATTCATTCCCGAGGCTCGACTGATGCAGAAAAATCGTTACATTCCTCGGCATTGCCTGTTCAACGGCTGAATGGAGTACAAGGCACACAGGTCGGCAGGGCACCCAGCAGTTCCTGCCTACGATTTATCGCCGACAATCTCGAGCGTCTGATCATGCCCAGGGTGGCCCTGGAAGGCAGCCGCAGTAAATCGCAGCCCCACACCAAAGGCCTCTCGCCTTCCCCACGGGCGGCCTGACGGATTGCTACTCAAACGGGGCGACCCATGGCGAAGCTGCCTGCCATTTTACCACAGACGGCTTCTCGCACTGTCCGCCTGCATTCTCGATGCACGTCTTTCACTTGGAAACCAAGAATCACCATCGGGTTCAATTCATTATGCAGATGCTCACTTGCTCTAGGCCTACAACGCGGTCAGACATACTCACCGCATATCCGTAGAAAATTTATAGGGCCCGTCAGTTCTCTTTGGAAATGTATCTGTCATAGCGCGTATTATATGTTTAGGTCAACTGCCCCTGAAAGCGGATGTTCTGTGGATTTCTGTCCCCACATGAAATCCTGACTTGTACCTCAATCTTTCCGAATAACCTTGAGGCTCTGCATGCATTAAGTACGACATTCATTCCTATCTCCGGATTGGCTGTCGAGCCTGGGTTCAAATGTCGATCAAGGTATAAGCTCTCAACCTGGTGTTTCAGGTCCAGGATGATACATACCCTCCATCAGAAGGACGTTAAGCAGGGTGTTCCGTCTGCTGGAATTAGCTGGTGGAGGTTAACGATCCCACAGTATTCCATTGGGAAAAGTAGAGTTATTGCCAGCATGCTGAACAAATTACAAATCCCTCCTTTAAACTGTGGCTATCAAGTGGTGTGGTCCTCTTGGATATCCATCCCTTAACAGGTTGCACTGCTTTCTATCTCCAGGTGTGATTGTTGTCTGGGCAGCACCACCCGCAGCACTATGAACAAATTCACGTTCCCAGGTTGTTCGCATGCGACACCTAAGCGGCCATCTTCAGATACGAAGGACAACCATGAGGATAAGTTTTCACCTCCCAATTCTTTTCAAAACAAACTTTTTCGACGCTCAACTGCCGGACACGCAAAATATATTTTGGGGGAATAATCAAAATGGATAAGTATGTCAAGAAGCCAAGTGATTTCATCTAATGTGTGTGTTGTTCGCCTTCTAAGAATCTCATCCGTGTGCATCATCATCCAGACTGTTATTGAAATGACCATCCTGGTCGATTAATTTCACAAGGCCAGGCAATCCAAGTGATGACAAACCTATTCCCGGCACAATTGAATTCCCTCTGCGATGTCAGCGGGTTGGGCCTTGCTGCAAACGGTCGACTGGCTCAACTGCTTTGCTCCCTTCATCGCATAAGTTGCAGAACAAGTGCGGCTGAGTTGTAAACTTTACTGCTCGACGTCATTTTAATATGACACCGATGTGAGACATCCCTGGATTTTATTCAGTTGCCAAACCTGCCGTCCGTGCCCTGCATTGGCCTACTTATTGAGAGGTACTTATCCACCCTTGAACTCGAGGGTAAATCCTTTTTTTTCCGCTCTAAACATCAATGCCATGTTGGAGTACAGCTAGAAACGTTTACTCAAGTAGAGGGCCAGCACAAAAGAAGAGCTTGGCAGGACCAGCACCGAGCTGTCCCTTTTTCCTCCTGCTGGAATGATCTATTGGGTGCTGCTGTCAACAATATACGGGCTTTGCTTATCTGGAGAGGCCCTTATCTTTGCTCCTGTTCCGTCCTGACTGCCGATAAGGGAAGAGTGGGTAGGATAGATTACATCAACCGCTTTTTAGCTGCGATCTCACCGTTCCTCGAACAACAGGTCCCGACCGACATCCTTTTGTTGAAGTGGTTCAAATCGTTGAGGTTTCCATTAATCTTGTACAATCGTTTGGAGATCCCTGGGTGTGTTTAGTAGATCATTTCTATTTCGTGGGAGGCTTTATTTATCTGTTATGACTCATGGAGAAGCCTTATCATATCTAGCTTCATATGAAGTCTCATTAAGATGAAGAGTCTTTGAGTTGAGGAGAAATTCTCCCACCTGCCCATCATCCCTCCCTTCCTAAATTGGTGCTAGCCCACGGGGTCTATCCATGCTCTATCCTCTAAATGCTGAACATCAAGTGAGGAAGCAGCACTGGTGTGACTCGGGCAGGGTCAAAATGGAAATGAAGACTATCCTGAGTCAGAGCAGACTCTATAACTACAATGTCACTGAGTCTGGTGTCTTTCATTTGAAGTGAATTACCAACTCATTCGTCATATATTCACTCGTTTACCCAGAAGTCCTCTGTTCAGTAAGCCAAAAAGTTTCACTCCGCATCCATCACTATCCCCAAACTAAATGATGTGATGCTTGTAGTTATTCATGCTCAATGGTTTTCATGGAAGAGCTTCCTGAATTAACGGGAAATAGAACAGTAATTTTTTTTGGGGGGCGGGATATAAGATCGAGGCTCATGTACAAAAAGAGCTAACATTAATCACAAAAAGACAAACTGTCACATAAAACAAAAGATAAAGGGAGTGGGAGACAAGATGTGTAGAGAGGGAGAAGCACACAAGCACAACAGCAGAGAACAAGGACATCGGGAGATCTGTGGGAGGGAGAGGGCTTGGGGGGAGGAGGCACGGGAAGGGAGGGGGGAGCGGGACAGGTATTCCTTCACTCCTCTAAAGCCTGGTGTTGGCTTAGCGTTTAGGGTGCTAACTTGGGATCCTGGGATCCTGCGTTCGAATCCCGGTCAATCGCTGAATTAACACCAGGGGGGTTGACTCAGCCTGTCATCATTCCGAGGTCGGCAAATTGAGTACCAGTTCACTGGTAATTCCCTGTGTGTCGCAAGAGGTGACTAACAGGGTTGGTGGCAGGAAGGGCATCCGGCCATAAAACACTGCTTCAAAAAGGGGACCACGGTGCCCGAAAAAGGCCAACCCCTGCTCTGCAGGAAAAAATGGCCCCTAAAGGCGGTTCTTCCTTCCCTCCTCTCCCAAACTTTGCACACCTCCTTTCCTTCTCCGACCACATGCTGCATTCTTTTATTTTCCTCAATTTCCTCTCTACCTATACATACACTATAAAGAGATCCCTTCATTCCTGTCCTCTTCCCTTCAGTTCCTTTTCTCAATGTTGGCATTTCCAATGTCCCCCCTACCCTGTGTACGGGTAATAAATAGATGCCTAAAGGGGTCACATGATCACATTTGTTTACATGAGGAGGAGGAGGTACGGAACGATTTGCTTGAACTTGGTACGGAACACAGATGCTGTTCTGTGTTTTGCTTGGTACAGAACGACTTGAGTTTTCAACAGCATGTGGTGTATTGTGGTTGTATTATTTTTATGCCGCCGCCGACAAAGTTGCCGGAGCCTCCCGGCCCGGAGGCATTATGTTTTCGGGTTGTCCGTCCGTCTGTCCGTCCGTACGGGCTAAACCTCGTTTTTCTCAGCAACCATATGTCCGATTGAGACAAAACTTTCAGGATAGGAGTGACACCCATGCAGAATATTTTTTTATAATTGTGACGTCATAGGTCACGTGGTATTGCAGCCATCTTGGATTAAAGGGAAATAAAAAATTATTTCTTGGAAACCGCTGAATGGAAAAATTTGAAACTTGGAACATTGTCAAGTACTCCCAATGGGGAACAAAAGCATGATAATGACATCATAGGTGAAGTGGTATACCAGCCAAAAATATTTTAATCGAATGCCTTATCCTAAAAATCTGAAATTTCAGGCACATGATCTGTGAGGCATTTGTATTGAAATATTAAATGTATGACATCATAGGTTACATGGTTTGGCAGCCATATTGGATTGAAGGAAAATATTAAATAATTATATCTCTGAAACCGCTCACCCTATTGATGCGAAATTTTACAAATATCATCTAACAGCACTGTTACATATAGTTTGAAAATGATGATGTCGTAGGTCACGTGGTTTCGCAGCCATCTTGGATAGAAGGGAAATATTAAATAATTATATCTCTTAAACCGCTCACCCTATCGATGCGAAAAAAAAACGAACCTCATCCGATCAACACGAAACTTCACAAACATGATCCTCTACCCATACATATGCAGAGTGATGGCATCTACCCATTGTGGGACTACTATGCGCATATTAGCGACACAGTCGCATTGTTCTAGTTTAATTCTGATTTATAAATTTTTGTTATGGTAAAGGTACAATATCTGGCTGACAGGTTGTCCCACAGGTATGCACACTTGCCTCTAAGCTGTCTAGCCTGGGTTTGAATCCCAACCCAGCTATAAACTGTCAGTTCAGTGTTTCACAGGCAGGGTGATTCATCACTGTGTGCGCCGTCCCTCGGATGGACGTTAAACTGGGGGTCCCGTCTGTCAGCATGGATTGGTGGACGTTAAAGATCCCATGGTGTCCTTCGCAAAGAGTAGGCAAGTATCACCAGCACCATGGTCAAATTCCGAATTCCTGCCATAACTAGGCGAATGTCAGTCCTGGCCAGACCGGTTTGCGAAAGACTTGGGTCGAGCTTTCCCTAGCCGAGCCCACAAGGTGGGATAATTGTGGCCTTTAAAGAACAACAACAACAGGTACAATATCTAAGAGACAATGTTCCATCCTTCCGTTGGAAGCATTGTAATTGCTTCAGCCATTATTGTGCTAGGCCAGATAACTTTATAAACAATTCTGTGGATAAACAGTTAGGCGATTTTGTGATCTCTCGATCCCTAGCGATGTTGTTAGTTATGAAAACATTTGATGATACAAGGTACGGCTTTTAAAGGCTTATGATTTCACTCTATAGTAGCTTTTCAGTGTATCATTTTGTACACATTTGATTGTGCCACCATTTTTTCCTGTGCTATCCCTACATATGAAGTACTACCATACTCCATTGATACAGCAGTCTTTTACCTTAGGAGTGATTGCTGGATTTAAAAAAACAATGTTCCTTGAGAAATTTGCAATTCCTAATGCCCACTGAACCAGGGAAGAAAGAATTTGTGACTTTTCCAGGCCGCACTGGGCATTGATGTCCTATTGTGTTTTATCCATTGTCTGAGGTTATCATGGGGCATTCTTCCCCGAGAATGGAAATAAACATAGACAGGTGAATCACAGCATCTGTGTCTTTTCGTGGGAAAAGCTTTGGCCTTTGAACAGGGTGACCTAGCCTGTTATCAATCCCCATGTTACGTTGGATGACACAGAATACCTAAAGGTGCGTTATACTCGAGCAGGAGCATCATATTGTTCTCATTAGGGACAATAAAACATCATCCATTGATAAGAAGAGATGCACGATTATAGCAGACATGGGTAGTGCAATCACAGCAGCAGTCACAAGAAATGGGAAGTGGGATGAAATGAGAAAATTAGAATCGAGAAAAGGAAGAGAAGGGAGAGGGCAGAGTTAGGGGTTTGGAGGAGTCAGAAGAGAACTGGAAGAAGATTGGGAGAATATATGACGAGCAGCAATGTATGGGTCAAACTGGCGGAGAGGTCAGAAATGCTGCTCCAATAAAAGGATGGCCCCATAAAACGCCTTCACGTAGTATGGAACAGCAGATGCTGACGAATCTTTCCTTTAAGGAGTGAAGAGTCAGGAGTGGGAGGTGAGTACCGAATGGGAATGCAAGTGATTGCTGGAATGAGATAGCGAACGGGTAATTGCCAGAGCAGCGGACGGTGAACGTATCACTAGAGGGGTCAGGTTAAAGTCATAGTAAACTGTGTGAAAAAAGAAAGGCCTGCACCACTCTATGGTGAGATAAAAGGAGACCCTTTGCTGCACCATTCAGCATGCTATCACCAATAATGGTCAGAACTTTGGACAAGTCGAGACTCCAAAGTTGACAGACGAACAGCAGCTGCTCCAATCAAAAGAGGGGCAGCATGTTCTTTCAAACTAGTCCTCTGCAAATGGTGAGAAACTGATAACGAAGGGTACAACCTTACAAAGAACATTGATTATTTGCTAAAGAAGTTGTTTGGAAGTTGCAACTTCAATCGGTCACTTTTTCAGTTGCTCTTATTCCATTTGCACTATTTTATTTCTACGACACTTTATGTTGCGGACGACAATGTGCCATATGCTCCGTACTCCAGAAAAAGTCTACCGGTCATTCCATCTCCCTCCAGATTGCACATTATTATCGTTTCCTGATGCATTACACCAGAGATTGGAAGTATTTTTATAAGTCTCAATGCTCGACCACGAAACCTGATTCTGGGTCTGTTTTTTAGCCTTTTTAATCGATGTGGTTGTGATGACATTTTTATTACAGAGGCCTATTAGGCTGCTCTCTCTCTCTCTCTCCCCTCTACAGTCACCTCGTCTGACCGCCGCACACTGCCTTTTTGTTTGCAGCCGAGTAATACAAATGCACACACAACTCTTTCTCCAAGCATGTTCTTCATTATCCTGCACTTTTACGGAGTGAATCTCTGCCTTCCAGTGGATCAAAGTTCTGTGCATGTGGTTTTGAACTTTGTTGGGAACCATTTCATCCTGTCCAGCTGGTCTGAAGTGTTTCAGATGGCACGTCGGCTTTAATTACACCTCGCAGAGCAGAGCTGATAACATTCCAGGGGCCATCTCTTCACGCCTTGGCCTTCACCCGTTTGACCTCATCTTGAGCGCATTGGCCTCAGCGGCCTGTATCGAGGGCACCATGCGCTGGAGCATTTCCACAAACATTCTAGACTGTAAGGTGCTTCGTACCACAGATTTATATACTTTACCCAAAATTAAATTGTTCCGCTAATGTAGTAGTGTCAGGTATGCTTATGTTACAGTTATTGTGATGTTCCTTAAAAGGACCATGGGCCTAGCTATCCCCAGCAACGTTTTAGAAGGTGAGTTAGCTTCCTTTAAATTGCTGAATGTATCTTGGAGTTTAGGTATGATTGTCTTTGGTAGGTACTACCAAAGGTATATCCAGTATCATTCCTTCACACCTGATAATTCATTAAAATATTAATGGTTATGGTATGTACACAGACACACACACACGCAAACATATGCGACAACACAAGACTGTTAGACGAGAGAATCTCGGGGGAGGTGCCGTCACTTCCCTGGGTACTCTGGGTACCAGTGAGTGACAACAATGGTCCAGCTTTTCTCACCGCACTCAGCGGGGCATTTCCTAAGGAGAAATTTTCTCCTCCCCATGGATGCCAACCAAGAGGGATTGCCTGTCCGTGCTCTTAACATTTGAAGTGCTGAGCGTCAGGCATGTAAACAGCACATACGGTACCATTTTAAAAGTTTTTGGTATGACTCGGCCTGGGTTTGAACCTCCGACCTCCCAGACTCGAATTGGGCATTCAAACTGTTACACCACCGAGTCTGGTGACCCTCAAAGGGTAGCTCAGACTCATCTCTGAGCTGTCTCACCTGGGTTGGAATTCTGACCAATCTATAAACTGTCATCTCGGTGTTTCACAGGGCAGGGTGATTCATCATGTGTGTGCCTCCCACGGATGGATGTTAAACTGGGTGTCCCATTTGCTGGCATTAATTGGTGGGCATTAAATATCCCACAGTGTCCTTCACGGAGAGGAGGCGAGCTATCGGTTGGCACCATGGCCTGAACTGTGGGCAGCAACTGGTCTTATTGGCTGTTCCTTAAAACTGACACCACTTGTTATATTAGATAGTGGGTGTTGTCTAGTCAGCAGCTTCAACACAATATACAAACTGACCATGTAGTTACCCCACTAGCGCGAAGCAAAATTCGGGGTTAAGTAGTTGGTTCACTTTTTCTGTCTGTCGCTGTCTAACGACGTCGGTCTATGATGGAGGAGGAACTTGATTTCAATTGAATGTTAGATATTTGAACACTGTAAAACACAAGTCGGAACATGAATCGGAACACGGACCCGCAGTTTGGTCGTACTTTGGTTTTGGATTTGGCAAATTGCACTGAATCTCGTCCCCATCGCGCATGCGCAGAGAGGAGTGACATAAGGGTTTTAGTCCGTCTGTCTGACAGTCAAACAAGATTGAAAATCATTCCAAACAGGAAACTTACTGTTTTTAAAAACGTCATAAAGGACACAAACTACAGGCATGAAGTACTAATGTAATGTGTTAAATAAGGCGGTGTATAAGACCCTGCATCAACGGCGGTAAACTTTCAAAAAATATTTGTGGGATTAAAACCTTTATTTTGTTTCAACTGAATTATATACTTGAACACTTTAAAGCCGGCGAAGCCGGTGTTGTCAATGAACGCGTACGTATTATGTTGAAAAAACAGATTATGCTGGATCCCTTGGCTTGAGAATTTCGAAGCTTTGACGCACCTAATCGCTCAATGGAGGCCGCCATCTTGCGGATGCGGAAGTATGCATAACAAATTTGAAAAAGTTCAATAGGAGTTTGTTTCACCCGTATTTGTTTGATTCACCATCTTATGCACCTCTAATTTGTAATTAAAATACTTTAAGACCAACCTCGGCCCGCACGGGCCTGGTTATCTTAAACGAAAATCGTCACCAAACACCGGAACCAATGAGATTCGAGCATTTGAAAAAATATTTCGAAAACCAAATCACTCAATGGAGGCCGCCATCTTCCGGATGCGGAAGTATGAATAACAAAATTGCGAAAAAGTTCAATAGGAGTTTGTTTCACCCGTCTTTGTTTGATTCACCATCTTATGCACCTCTAATTTGTAATTAAAATACTTTAAGACCATCCTCGTTATCTTCAACGAAAATCGTCACCAAACACCGGAACCAATGAGATTCGAGCATTTTAAAAAATACTTCAAAAAAGCTTATTACGCGTTTCGGAGTCTGAAAACGGCGTCAAATATTCTAAAATTGACGAAAAATTATTTTTTAGAAATCTCGCGGCCGTAGGGGATAGTTTTTCACGGCCGGAAATATCCGAAGTTGAGACGGAATTCACCGAATTAATCAAGAAGTAAATTTTATCAATTTTAATCTCATCCAGAATGCAAATGGTGTCATTTTAGGTCTGAATTTGCGAAATTTTGTGAGCTGACCATTCAGCGATCAGCTTAGGTCAGCCAATCAGTGCCATCGACATGGTTTGATTAACGACAGTCACACATTGCCGTTGAAACGGCGCTATCGTCTGATCTGTCGGCACTGATCTCACTGCAAGCTAACTTCTTCTGATGGAGGAAGCCGCAATGCCTGGAGAGAACCAGTCCTGACAGCGACTGAAGTTAGAAGACTACACACATACTGTGAAAACGTATATTAAGCCCAGTTAAAATTTCTTAAAATAGGCCTTAAGCTAGCACATCGTATAGTTACTTCCTTAAGCTTCTTGTGACATTTATTGTATGTAGGTATTGGGGAGGACTGTCTGCTCTTCTCTTTTACCAAGTCTTACCAGGTACGGTACCTACTACACCTACCTAACCCACTGATGCCATCGTGATGGGTAAAATAGTGGCAAGAGGCTTTGGCTTCGCCGGCTCATTGCGGCTTTGCAGTCGGGTACTAGTAACACAACTCGCCTTGTTGGCACTTCCAAAAACCTTCTGTTTAACAGAACCTGGACAAAAGATTTACGCCATCTTACTCCATTTACGTCAAATTGCTATTGACCTTTTTTTTTTTTTTTTTTTTTTTTTTTGTATACTGAATCGAGGCTCGTGAAAGAGCTAACATTTACTTTACAAACAAATCAACCAGACAAACAAAATATATAAAAAGAGGGAGCAGAAGACAAGATGGGGAGAGAAGGGGAAGCACACAAACACAACATTTGAGAGCAGGGAGATGTGTGGAAGGGAGAGGGCTTGGGGGGAGGAGGCGTGGGAAGTGGGGGGGGGGGGGGGGGGGGGAGGGAGAAGTATAAAACACAAGGATACCAAGGACTTCCAGGACAGAAGTTGGTATTTCAAAAAAGTGGAATTGGGGTGAAGTTAGCGGGGGTAGAAAAGATCAAGGTTTTGGATGGGGGAAGATAAGAGATGGTGGTGAACAGCTGTTTTAAAGACCTGGAGGGTGGAGTGGGATTGAAGAGAGTGAGGGAGTTTGTTCCAGAGGCGGCAGAAAAGAGGAATGAAGGAGTGAAGGTGAACAGAGAGTCTTGATTTTGGCAGTTTGACCATAAGAGGGTTGCAGGCAGATCTTGTGCGACCTGTAGGAATATTTGCGGGACAGAGCCCAGAGAGAGCTGGGGGGGCAAGGCCAGAGAGGAGTCGGTAGAAGACGGAAAGACCACCAACCTGCCTGCGGTGAGTGAGCGAGAGGCCCTTGGAGTTAGCTTCATCGCGGGAGATTCCAATGATTCTGAATGCTTTGGTTTCAACAGCGTGAAGACGAGCTAGGTGTGAGGCAGGAGCACCAGCCCAGAGGGGAGAGCAGTATTCCATTGAGCTGCGGATGAAAGCCTTGTATGTGGTGAGGAGCTCAGGTGTGCCAAGGAAGGACTTCGCACGACGGAGGATGCCCAGTCGGCGACTGGCTTTGGAGGCCAGATTTGAAATGTGGTTTCAGAGAAACCTCTCATGAGAAATCAGACATTTTTGCAATGACAATACGCGGGTGCTTATGTCAACCTATCATTGTTACGAGGGTTCGCCAATATACTTCCGGTTTTACATCATTTCCTTTAATGCATGACATTTGTGGCGGTGTAGACGTTGTTTCAGGTTTATTGTGGGGTGAAGTGTGGTGCTGCGCACACAACTTGCTTGCCAAAGAGGTAGGCCACAACGCGTTTGATAAAACCAAAAGAGACTTTATTATCAAAGCTCGAACTGCAGCACTGGGCGGGCTCGATCTTAGAGCCCGCATATATGTGCCGAGGCCACGCCTAGTCCCCGGCGTGGCCGCTTGGTCGAAGGGCAGGGCATGTGCCATCGGTCCCCGCCTGGGCGCTCGCGCCACCCACTGGTGCGTGGAATTATTGCTCCATGTGCCCGCCACACGCGCCCCCCCCCCCCCCCCCAGAAGTCCCGCGCACCTGAAGGGTGAGTTTGCGGGGAAGCCGGATGACCCGGCCGAAATGCCCCCTGGCGATGGGTGCAGGGCTGGGGGGCTGAGGGGTGCCGGGGGACCGACCGCCGGGGGGCAGCCTCGACGCGGAGGCAGCGCTGCCGGCGGGGGGTGGTCCGGATCGAGGTGGGCCAGCTTGAGGCGGTCCACAGAAATGCGATCCGGGGCATCGCCGATGTCGACCGTGAAAAACTTGTCACCGGTCTCCAGCACTCGGAAGGGCCCGTCGTACGGGGGCCGTAGCGGTGCCCGGTGGGCGTCGTGCCGGATGAACACGTACTTTGCCGTGCGAAGCTCCGGGGCGACGTCGGAAGGCGGGCAACCATGGCGTGCCGTTGGCACCGGGGCGAACCTCCGGGCGGTCTCCTGAAGGGCGGAGCGCTGTTGCACCGCGGACCAAGGAGCCGTGGAGTCGGGGATAAATTCACCCGGTACCCGCAGTGGTTGCCCGAAGACCAACTCCGCCAAGGACGTGCGCAGGTCGTCCTTGGGCGCCGTCCTGAGGCCCAGCAGGACCCAGGGGAGCCTGTCGACCCAGCCGCCGTCGCGGAGGCTGGCCCGGAGTGCGGCCTTCATGGAGCGATGAAAGCGCTCACACAGGCCATTGGCCTGAGGGTGGTAGGCCGTGGTGTGGTGTAGCTTCACCCCGAGTCCTTGCGCCACCGCGGCCCAGAGCTCTGAGGTGAACTGGGGGCCGCGGTCGGACGAGATGTCCGAGGGGGCACCGAACCGGGCAACCCAAGTGGCGATAAAGGCTGGTGGGGGGGGGGGGGGGATGGCCTCCGGCCACCGCATGTTGCGGTCGACCATGGTGAGGAGGTGGGTGAACCCTCGCGAGGGGGGCAGAGGTCCCACCAAGTCGACGTGCACGTGGTCGAACCACCGCTCGGGCACCGTAAACGGGGCCAACGGTGCCTGGGTGTGGCGGTGGACCTTTGCGCGCTGGCACGCGAGGCATGTCCTGGCCCAGTCGCGGACGTCCTTCCTGAGGCCATGCCAGACGAACTTCGCCCCGACGAGTTTCTGGGATGCCTTCGCACGAGGGTGGGACAGGCCGTGGATGGCGTCGAACACCGGGCACTTCCAGCCAGCAGGCACGATGGGGCCAGGCCGGCCGAGGGAGACGTCGCATAGGAGGGCCGTGCCCGCGGCGTCGAATGGCACCTCGGTGACGCAGAGGCCCATGACGGCGGTCCGCAAGGCCTGGATGCCGAGGTCGGCGGTCTGGGCCTCCGCCATCCGGGCATAGTCGACCCCGAGGTGGACCGCGTGCACGACGGACCGGGAAAGGCAATCCGCCATCGGGTTGTCCTTACCCGCCACGTGACGGATGTCCGTCGTGTACTCGGACCCGGCAGAGAGGTGGCGCTGCTGCCGTGCCGACCATGGCTCGGCGACCTTGGCCATCGCGAACACAAGGGGCTTGTGGTCAACGAAGGCCGTGAACGGGCGGCCCTCCAGCAGGTGGCGGAAGTGTCGGACCGCCAGGTGGAGCCCGAGCAGCTCACGGTCGAAGGTGCTGTAACGGCGTTCATGCGGGCGAAGCTGCCGGCTAAAAAACGCCAGCGGTTGCCAAGCACCATGCACCCATTGCTCGTGCACCGCGCCCACCGCGTAGTCCGACGGGTCGGTGGTGAGGGCGATCGGTGCATCGGGTGCCGGGTGCGCCAGCATGGTGGCGTCGGCCAGAACCAGCTTTGCGCCCACGAACGCCGCGGCCATCGGCTCCGACCATGCGATGTCACCTTTGCCCGGCTTGCCCCGAAGGGCCTCGTGCAAGGGGCGGAGGAGCTGGGCGACGTGGGGCACGAAGCGGTGGTAAAAGTTTACCATGCCCAGGAACTCCTGGAGCCCCTTGATCGTGCGGGGGCCACGGGAAAGCCCTGACCGCCTCCACCTTGGCCGGTAAAGGGACGGCCCCATGCTCGGTGATGCGGTGCCCCAAGAAGTCGATGGTGGCGACACCGAAACGGCACTTGGCAGGGTTGATGATTAGGCCATGCTGGCCCAGGCGTTCGAAAAGCGTGCGGAGGTGGAGCAGGTGGTCCTCCCGGGACGCGCTCGCGACTAGGATGTCGTCCAGGTAGACTAACAGGAAAGGTAAGTCGCGCAAGACGCTATCCATAAGCCGCTGGAACGCCTGAGCCGCATTCTTCAACCCGAAGGGCATCCTTAGAAATTCCAAGAGGCTGAAAGCGGTGATGATGGCCGTCTTCGGGATGTCGGCCGGGTGGACGGGGACCTGATGGTCGCCCCGGATGAGGTCCACCTTTGAAAACACGGTCGTGTTGGCCAACCGGGTGGAAAAGTCCTGAATGTGTGGGACTAGGTAGCGGTCGGGGGTGGTGGCATCGTTGAGCCGGCGGTAGTCCCCGCACGGCCGCCATCCCCCGCCGGGCTTCGGCATGATGTGCAGTGGGGAAGCCCAAGCGCTGTTGGAGCGCCGCATGATTACCAGCCGCTCCAGCGTGGCGAACTCCGCTTTCGCCACCGCGAGCTTCGTGGGCTCGAATCGGCTTGCCCGGGCATTGACCGGCGGCCCGACCGTGGGGATGTGATGCTCCACCCCGTGTTTAACGGCCACCGCTGAGAAGGTGGACTGTGTGAGGGCCAGGAAACTGGCGAGGAGTCGGGTAAAGTCGTCAGCTGCCGGAAGCGTGCAAACTAAACTCGCCGGGACGGAACCGTCCAGCAAGCCACTTGGCAAGCCGCTCGGTGAGCCACTCAGTGAGCCACTCAACGAGCTGCTCAGCGAACAAGCGATCGAGCTAATGGTTTCGGCATGGACGAGCCATCTGCGCTTTACGTCGACCAACAACCCATGCGCACATAGGAAGTCCGCACCGGGCAATGCCATGGGCACGCTGGCGGTCACGAACGACCATTGAAAGCACTGCCCTCCGAACCGCAGGGAGAGGCAGCGCTTCCCGAATGTGCGGATGGGTGTACCGTTGGCGGCAAGCAACGCGGGGCCCCAGCCCGCGGTTCGCTTGTCGGACGTGTAGGCTGGGATGACGCTTACCTGCGCTCCTGTATCGCAGAGGAAACGGCGCCCGGACAAGGTGTCCGTGATGAATAAGAGGCTGCCGGAATGGCCGACGCTCAGGGCCGCTACCGAGCGCCGGCCCGGTCGTTTCCCGACTTGTCAAACGAGCACGGCGGGCAACACTTCTTAGCCTTGTGGCCGAACCTGGCGTGGAAATAGCACCAGGCTTGCGGTGGCGGGGGCGGCGGCAGCCGCGGTTTTCTCGGCAGCGGTGGTGGTGGGCAGGGCGCGGCAGCGGCCACGAGGGACGCAGTAGCATCTGCCTCGGGCTCCACGACGGCCGCACCGTAACTCGACCGCGTGTCGCAAGCCGCGAAGAACTTGTCGGCCTCTACGGCCAGGGCGCGGGGTTCCCTTATGTTGGAACCGGCCAGCGTGAGGCGTACCTGTAGAGGTAGCTGGCATAGGAAAAGCGCCCGGAATAAGAAATCCGGGGCTTGGTCACCCAGCAGTGACAGCATATAATCCATCCGCACGGATGGTCGTGTGTCGCCGAGTTCGGGAAGGTCCAGGAGGCGGTCGGCCCGTTCGATCTCCGTGAGGCCGAACGTGGCGATGAGGAGATGTTTGAGTGCCCCGTACTTGTGGTCGACCGGCGGGTGCCGCAGGATGGACACGACTCGGGCGGCAGTGCCGGGCCCGAGGGCGGCGACCACGTGGTAATAACGGGTCTCGTCCGCCGTTATGCCTCGAAGCTGAAATTGCGCTTCGGCCTGCACGAACCACACATCGGCCTGTGCTTCCCAAAACTCTGGGAGTTTTACCGCGATGGCGTTATTGGCCATGGCGCGTTCGGTGGTCAGCAACGGCTGAACCAATCGGGGTCACCAGTGAAGTGTGGTGCTGCGCACACAACTTGCTTGCCAAAGAGGTAGGCCACAACGCGTTTGATAAAACCAAAAGAGTCTTTATTATCAAAGCTCGAACTGCAGCACTGGGCGGGCTCGGGCTTAGAGCCCGCATATATGTGCCGAGGCCACGCCTAGTCCCCGGGCGTAGCCGCTCGGTCGAAGGGCGGGGCATGTGCCATCGGTCCCCGCCTGGGCGCTCGCGCCACCCACTGGTGCGCGGAATCATTGCTCCATGTGCCCGCCACAGGGGTCTACTTTTCTGAGTCGCAAACAATTTAGGTTGTACCATCATGATAGGGCAACCCAAAAACTCGTTACTTTTTTGGCCTAAGTCTATCACTGAGACCTTTATGGGTTTTTATAGATCACTTAGGGAAGTTTTGTACAATGTATTAGTGCATGTTTTGGAATAAAAAGTTAACAAAAGTCGAGGACTCTGTCGAGGAGGTAACTTGGTCTAGTTAAATACACGTCGCTGATCATAACCTAACTTATACTTATTTAATGACCCATAATTATCCCCACCTTCCTGTGCGGTCGCCCAAGAAAGTTTTTTGGCCAAAGTCTTTTCACCAACCTGTTGGCTAGGCTTGATGTCCAACCGGAAGTAATTTTGGGTGGTTATTTGGAATTTGATCAGGATGCCTTATCGCATCCACCCGCTGCGAGCGGAGCAGATGCCCGGCTTGAAGTCCATCCTGGGAATCCAAATGCTCCTGAAGCAGCAAAGAGGAAGGATGTATTGTAACGCTGTAGTATGACCTTGCCTATAGCAGTGGCAAGGTGATTCCTCCCAAACACCCCGACGTATGCCAGCCGTGCCAACAACTTTTAGAAAACGCGTATTGTCGGATTAGGTCATCATGCTGGACTATGTCTTCTGCGTTCTAACCTACCATCTTTTGCAGGGCCTACTCCATGCTCCTGAAGATTGACAACCAACCATGTGGACCTCAAGAGGCTGAAAGAACCTGGAAACACCTTAACGCAGAATCAGGACAAAGTGCTTGAAGCTCCTGTAATTGTCAACATGAACTCGTCAGGTGGTCATGAGCAGCAGAAACTCCTTTGCAAGTTTTATTTTCTCTCAAGTCGTTATTGATTTGATTACCTTGTTGTTGATGTAACCCGGACACCTTCGTCACTCAGTGGTGTTGTACATAGTCTCTATACCTGTACAGATACAAATTCAAACTGCTTACAGCCATATTGCATTCGTGTAAATAATGCAGCTCAGAAAGCCATTACATTGAGCAGTTTTCAAATGACACCTCCTGGATAGAACGACTTGGACATCTTGCCGACCTGGTGTCCTGTCTCCACTCCGTATCCCTAACGTTTCCATATTGCTCTGTCTACAGCACGGACTGACCTCTAAAAAGATCAAATTTTCAAATGATCCTTTGCCAAAATGCATGGCATGCAATATAACTATTTGCCCTTTGTACCAAAGAGCAGAGAAGTTGATAGTATTTTAGTGTATTTTAACCTGCAATTGTCATGTGCTATAGCAATGCTCTGATAATCTCCAAAGTTCTTAATTGCAATGATAAACTACGCAAAAGGAGATCTCTCTCTCTCTCTCTATCTCTCTCTCTCTCTCTCTCTCTCATCTCTCCTCTCTCTCTCTCTCTCTCTCTCTCTCTCTCTCTCTCTCTCTCTCTCTCTCTCTCTCTCTCTCTTTCTCTTTCTCTTTCTCTGAGTGTATGACCTTCGGACACAACTAAGGTTGTGCAACCCGCCATTCAAAGAGGTCCTTGGATTGAAGGGTTCAAAGGTCGATGATGTCGGCCTAGCAGATGATCCCGATGGTCATAGAATCAGAAACTCAAGAACGAATTCTGAAGATGCTATCTCACTCTGACACTCTCTCGTCATAATGGAAACCTTTGCAAACTTACATGACCTCTACAGTCTACCCACCTGCGGGGTGATGGTTCATGGTAGTGTTTCCTGGAAGTCGATATCTAGAACTCATATCTACTCATATCTGAGTAGATATCTAGAATATCTAGAATACAATCTAAAATAGAAAAACTAGATATCTGAGATACACTGGAATTTTGAACTCAATTGGGATTTGTACAGTTTTGCAAAAAAAAATTTTTTTTTTTTTTTTTAAATACAACATCGAGGCTCGTGAAAGAGCTAACTTAATCACAAAAAAATAAAACGGACACATAAAACATATAATATGGGGAGCGGTAGACAAGATGGGAGAGAGGGCGAAGCACACAAGCACAACATTTGAGAGCAGGGACATCGGGAGATCGTGGGAGGGAGAGGGCTTGGGGGAGGAGGCGTGGAAAAGGGGTGGGTGGAGAGCTATAAAACACATGGACACTGCAAGGACTTCCAGGAAAGAAGTTGGTAAATAGTCTTTTGTTGTCCTCAAATTGGAGAAAGCTTTTTGCCAGAGAGTGCGCAGAACAGGCAGGAGTAATCATGGTATACTGTGTTTGTACAGGGAATATATGGCTGCCAGAGGCACGATCAACCGATCAAGGTAATCAATTGAATGGACAACTTGTGCCAGAAGAATCACAAACTTTTAGTGTTCTGTCGATACAACACTGAAATGTATACCATGGTAGGTAGCCATAGTATTATAACAATGGCAATGTTGTTACCGCTGCGCATGCCAGCATCTAGAATGCTGTTGGCATTGGTTTGGTGCTATTATTATTGGTGATGATGATTATCTGGACGTCATTTAACCAGATGTGACGTCATAGACAGCCATTCGTTGTCAACGTGGAAACGTCAGTGTATCCTGGGAGCTCTGTGTGGAATGTAAAGTATTTATCAATGTTGGAACAATTGTTGTGAATCATGTTTGTATAATATGAAACGCTTTGTGGTTCCCTTTTCTGCCCTATATCGTTGGCCCTTTTGGCCCACAGCGTCCCGCTGACCCCACCGGACCGTGCAGTGGTGTCTGCAGGTTCAAACCGAGCAAGGGTAGCGGAGATGTCAAGCAAAAGGAACATCAGACATGATGTATGTGTCCACAGGTGCTTTTAGCACCTTCAACGGACAAGCATCTCGTCACGTGACCAAGAGGTCAACCGCATCGTATTTTAATTATTCCCCCTCTATATGAACTCTCGTTATGATAACCCAGCAGGACCACCACCACAACCTTATTAACATCACCACCAAAGGTTACAACCACAAATTGGTCAACCACAGTGAAATTGAGTGGTTAAACAGCGTTTGTACCTGCCTTTGTAAAAGAAAACTTTGCTTGGGGTAAAGTTTTCTTCTTTAAGGGGGGGGGGGGGGAGTGTTACGGCGTACAATGGAATGTCCGTACTTATAACCATTAGTTTGCAGCGGAAGTTACCTGCGTTCCTTTCCAGCTGATCACATGATCACATCCCTGCGAGTGTTGTGTATAATACAGACGTTGTATACAGTGCAATAACCGTCGAATACCATGAACACGATACCTTTCCCGACTACACGAATGTTTCTCGTTATTTGTTCTTTTCTTTGTCGTTGTTGCGTGTTTGGGTTCATCTCAAGGCGAAATATAAATATATTTTTCAAAAACGAATGCATTTGTCCGAGTGGTACGCATTTTATTCTCCGAGCGGTTGTCCCACGTGTCCTGCAGAACCCAAACTATATAATACACTATAAAATAACATGCTTCGGCTTTGCGCCCGAGCAGAACCTTCAGAATCAAAGAGTGTTTACAGGCAGCGAGCAAATCTAGACTTTAACGCGTTACAGATGCTCGTCCGTGAGTGGCAGCTGTGGCTTCAGCATGGATTGTCCATATATATATATATATATATATATATATATATATATATATATATATATATATATATATATAGTGCTTCTTATATATATAGTGCCGAAAGAAAGTCTACACCCCCTTTCAAATTTTTCACCTTTTGTTGCCTTATAGCCTGGAATTAAATTACATTAAATCAGACTTTTTCCACCTTTATTTATACATTGTAACCCACAACTTCCAAGTGAAAAACAAATTCGACAAATTTCAGAAAATTCATGAAAAATACAAAACGAGAATATCTTGGTTGGATAAGTGTCCTCACCCTCACCCCCCCCCTCCCCCCCCCCCCCCCCCGAATTAATAATTGGTGGAAACAGCTTTTGCAACAATTACAGCTGTGAGTCTGATGGGATAGGTCTCTGCCAACTTTGCACACCTTGATGTGGCAATATTTGCCCTTTCTTCTGTACAAAAGTGTTGTTCAAACTCAAAAGTTCAAACTCCGTCAAGTTGCTTGGGGATTGTTGATGGACACAAATCTTCAAGTCATGCCACAGATTTACGATTGGATTTAGGACTCGGTTCTGACTGGGCCACTCAAGGACATTTATCTTTTTGTTCCTTAGACACTACAAGTGTAGCTTTGTCTACGTGCTTCGGGTCGTTGTCATGCTGAAAGGAGAACTTTGGTCCCAATTTCAGCTTTCTTGCAGAGGGAAGCACGTTTTCCTCGCGGGTTTTTCTGTATTTTGCTCCATCAATTTTCCCTTCTATCCTGACAGGTGCCCCAGTCCCTGTTGATGAGAACCATCCCCATAACATGATGCTGCCTTCACTGTAGCGATGGTGTTCTTTGGGTGATGTGCTGTGTTGGGTTTGCACCAAACATAACATTTTGCATTTCGGCCAAAAAGCTCCATGTTGGTTTTGTCAGATCACAAAACGTTTTGCCACATGACTTCAGAAAGCCCCGGAGTGATTTTTTGCATACCTCAAATGGGACTCAAGGTGGGCTTTTTGAGTAATGTCTTCCTTCTTGCCACTCTGCCGTACAGGCCAGAAGGCCAGACTTGTGGAGTGCTTGGGATATTGTTGTCACATGCACACAGTGACCATTCCTTGCTATAAAGGTCTGTAACACGTTCAAAGTTGCCATTGGCCTCCTGGTGGCCTCTCTGATTGGTCTCCTCCTTGCTTGGTCATCCAGTTTGGAGGGACGGCCTGATCTAGGCAGGGTCTTGGTGGTACGATACACCTTCCACTTCTTAGTGATTGTCTTGACCATGCTCCAAGGGATATTCAAGGCCTTTCAAATATTTTTTATACCCATCCCCTGATTTGTGCCTTTCCACAACTTTATCCCAGAGGTCTTTTGAAAGCTCTTTGGTGCTCATGGTTGAGTCTTTCCTGTGAAATGCACTACCCAGCAGAGGAAACCTACAGGAACAGCTGATTTTATTCTGAAATAATCACAATCATTATAATTTAACAAAGGTGGAGGCCAATTAACTTGGTGTGCATATACATATATTTGCATATACAGTATATACATACACACACACACACATATATATATATATATATATATATTTGCATATACAGTATATACATACACATATATATTTGCATATGCAGTATATACATACACACACATATATATATTGTTACGGATCCGGGGGACGGCACTCCTGTTAGCAAGGGGGGGGGTTAATCCCCTTGTCCTGTTAAGCTGGCCGTCCGACCGGTCCTGGGGGTATGACGTCACTTCCGGTCGATGGTAAGTAGGGTTGTAAGCCCAATTTGTCTTAATACCTAATTACTACCACCGGCCGTAAGCGAGGAAATACTCCGACCCGGGCCGCAGCGTGATTAGATTGCGCCGAGCGAAGCGAGCTGCGACTCGGGCCGTTAGCAAGAGACTAAACCCGACTATAAAGCAGTTGGCCAAATCACGCCACAGGTACTCAATGGGGAAAAGACTAAAGCGACCGGATGAGAGGAAGCCAAAGAACCAAAAAGGGTAAAGGAAGAACACAGGTTTATTTACTATCTACAAGAGGAAACGAAAGAAGGGCATTTACAAGGAGAAGAAGAAGCAGAACACAGGGCAGCCTTAAGCAGTCTTATATTATGACCCCGGACAAACAAACAGACTTACACGACAGGGAATGGCAGGAAGGAATGGCTGGAATGAGAAGAAGGGTCCAGGCCGATGGTAGGCGTCGAGGTCCGGCTCCAGGAGTGGACTCGCATCGTGGCGGGAAACCCTGGCAGGCAGCGAGCGCATATCGTGGACCGCGAGCGGGCAGTTCATATAGCGGGGCGGAAGCTGGTGTCCTGTGGCGTACGTAATAAATGCACGCTCATGCCAAACGCACCCTCTCCAATGTTCTCTAATACAAGCGCGCCCTTCTTCAACAAGTCTCTTACATCCAGCGCTCTCTCATCAAAGAGTTTACAACGTGCGTGCCTCCAACCAGTTCCGTACAACCAGCGCTCTCCCATCCAAGTACGTGAAAGGGCTTTGCGTTCGCGCTTATATAACGCGACCAGCGATCACTCCGCGAGGCAAAAAGCCACGCCTGCCAGCGATGTCCCTTCAGCCCTGGTTGGCTGGTGAGGGCTTACCGGCCATGCCTTTGACGACTGGATGACGTGGCCACACCTTCTTCTTGGCGCTCCGCCTCCTTTCTCGGCTGGAGACCGCGTGTTTAATGGCGGTTTGGGGCCAACAACCGAATCAAGGCAAGGAGCAGCGAACGCCGCCCTACTGCTACTTTGAAGAGCGGGTGAGACGATTGGGGAAATTGAAAGGGGCCTATCTTATTTGATTAATGCAACGCAGGTTCAACTATTGGGAACAGATCCTTAACTGAAACACATAATAATGAAATAACTACAGAGAGGTCCTATGGTTCTCTACGTGTTGTACATGGACTAACTAGGGTGTGATCTTTAATAAGCCAAATTGATGGGGATATTTACAGGGGATCATTTATAAGGGAAACATTTACTAAAATTTACTAGTGAAGGTTCTAAAAACCGTAACACCGCACCCGTCTTTCCTCTAGGGCTGTCCCGGCCCGAAATAACTTTACTTAATGTGACACTCAGGTGTAGTAACCCTCTACTATTAACCTTACCCTTGAGTGCGACAGTTTTAAAACAACTAAGTATGTCCCGCCTGCTACGTTGCATCCTACCTAACAGATTCACACCCACAGAATAACCAAATTGCGGAATGGTCTTCAAACTAAACACATACGGTGGGGAGCATCATTTACAAGGACTATTTGGTATTTACAATGTGAACCCAGGACCTGTCATTTTGGGAGCCCAAAAAAAGATATTTTGCAAGAGGAAGGAGCATGCACTGCACTGCACCGATACACCATACTCAAATGCCCGGGGATGCACAATTGATATTGCAGTGCACCCCCGAGCACAAGAGCATTACAAAGCACCAATCAGCACCAATAAGCACCAACGCACCATAAAACACACAAAGCACCATCCAGTGCTCATTTTCATATCATCTAATAAAAAACAAACTGATGACCTTTCTTGTCAGCTCCTGCTCTGCTGGCCGATGTTTCCTGATGTTGACTTGTTCTTGTGGCTTGCTGCCTATTTGAAAATAACAAAAAGGGCACACAACGCGTCCACTTTTTATTTATGGCCAACAGGGGCCAACTAAGGGTGGTCCACCTGTATGGCAAAGGGGGCCACCTCACCGTGGTCCGCAAGCAAACTCTTCTCTGGCCATCATGGCCGGTCCCAACACGTGGGGTCCATCAGTGTGGTGCTTGGCCACAAAAACGTGTGGTCCTTAAAGTGGTGCTAGGCCACAGGTCGTGCGGTCCATAAGGTGGTGTACCGGTCCAGGCAGGCTGTGCGGCTACCTGCGTACTTCCCCCGGACCCAAAATAACAAGCCGTGAGTGGGGAAGGAAGGACAAAGCACGCATCGGGGCAAGGTCACAAGGGTACACATCAAAACAAGGTAACGCAAGGTGAGGTGCATGGGAGCGAGCGGAGAAAGCTCGTCCCTACCGTACATCACCCCCCCCCCCCCCCCTGTCACCTACCCTACCCTTGCCCTTACCCCGTATTTACAAAACTCTACACATTTACAAATTTGTCGCTATTGCCCCTGTCTTCCCCATATCTCCTCTAAGACCAAATTCGTCAACAATCCCAATTTCTTATTAATCCCTCTATTCCGAATTTACCATCAATCCCTCATAAGGAGGAAGAGATGGAATAAACAAGCACAATGTCACCCCCATGTCATGATGCGTCTTACATCCCCAAAACATTTGCAACAAAAACAAACAAACATGGTGTGGAGTCATATCATCACCTCAGGTGAGTAGCTGCATATGGTGCGAAGGGATTTCAATCCTAACTCTACTCTGAATGACTTTAACACTCTTACTCTACCCGGGGTCTTTCCCTGGAAAACCATTGGCCATCTTACACGATGTGGTTCTAAAAACCAATTCCCACTGACCATCTGTGGCGCTCACCAATTTGGGGTCTCACTCCCCCGATTCAACTCCCTGGGCCCTTGCACAATTTCAGGGCTGGGTCGAGTGGCTCACCAGCAGGTCTACTCACCTGCACACCTCCGACACTGCAGTTGCCTCCGAGCTTACCTGCTCCTTACCCTAACCTACCTGGGGAAGGCCCGCTGGCGCTCTCACCCCTTACCGCCCTCTCTGGCGTCGGGCTACCCAGGTCCGTCCTCCGGATCCTCGGGCCCCATTGAACAACTCTACTGGCTCCCAGAGCCTACCTGCGGCCTCACCTGGCCGACAAACTAACAGTGGCGGAGTGCCCATTTAACCATACACACACTAACAGTCCACACGCCCAGCCAATTCACTCCACTAATGCACCCATCCAAACACAATTCTACCACGCGCACCACAGATGCCAATATCCACCACAATTTACCTATACCCTCTACCTACTCTTAAACTACCCTCCCCGGGTATTCGTGAAAGGGATCCATCTTCCCCATCCACTCCTTTCGCACCAACCACTCCACTCCACGTATTCCACACTACTCACTCCACACCATCCATTCCATACTCCATACCATTTATTCCATACTCCCTTCATTCCATGCTCCATTCCATCTATTCCATACTCCATTTATTCCATGCTCCATTCACTCCAGACCATCTACTCCATACTCCATGTATTCCATGCCATTCATTTCATCCAACCATTCTCCATACACCTGTGCTTCACCTGCACCCCTGTGCCCACACACCTGGTGTCACCTGTACACCTGGTGGCACTTGCACCTGTCTCTCCTCCAGGACCATTCATTCAATACAACTCACAATCACACCTTTCCCCATACTCTGCTCAATGCACAATCATGCCAATCATCATGCTCACCACAAAGAACTTCCTGCACACACACTGCATCATCTAAGCTGACTACTTCCATTCTGAAACTCGCGCTCCCCAGTCTTCCCTTATACTAAGCGCTCCCACGTCATTATAATCCACTAATCTGCTACGTCCCCTCTACAGGTACATGTCGCTACTTAACTCTACAGTTACCTATGGTCATCTTTCTCTAAATTCCTATCAATTTATCCTAACCCTCCCGGGCTAGTTTGCACAGCCAAAACCCCATAAACTATTGCTCATGTGCCCTGGACGGATGGGGGGGGGGGGGGGGCGATGGCAGAGTTGCCATCCCTCCACATCGGGCATCTCCCATTATCAATTTTGCCCATCCAATTTTTGCCAGTCAAATTTGCCAATCATTTTTACCCATCAAATTTGCAAATCATCACTGCCAATCATTTTTACCCATCAAATTTGCCAATCATTTTTTTACTGCCAATCATTTTTACTGCTACCCCTAATCGTCCATTATTCTGAGCCTCGGTGCGTCATTACATTTTCAAAGCTCAGCTTCGCAAAGCCGAGCAATGAATACGGGTGGTTTGGTCTCCTGCGGTTGGGTCCGTCCGGCATCCGATTCAGGGGAGGAGGTTTGGTTGGGCCAAGGTTTAAAGCACCATCCCGGCGCAAGGCCTTTCGCTCCGATGCGCGGTGGCCTTGCCTTGCCCGGGTGGAACGCCGCCACCACAAGGGGGCGCCGTTCCGACGCCTCCTACCTTCCCTCGAACCGGGCCGGTCGCCTTGCCCGGCAAAGCGCGGACTCGATCGTGCAGGGCGGGGCCCGGCCCGAATTGTGCACAACGCTCTGAACAGGAGCGACGCGACACCGATCCCCGCCGGCTCCCGCAATACACAAAGCCCGGCACGGACCGAGGGCTCGCGTCGGCTAAACGCTGTCCCGTTTAACGTCGATGCTCCCCGTACATGCTCACACCACTCGTCCCGTTCATTGCTCATACATCCCATACTCTCTGTCAATTCCACCACCGCACTCTCTGTTACACACCACTCGCTGTCCGCACAATCCATAACACACCTTGGCGCACACTCGTCGTTCGCACACTTCTCGCGTGCACTCTCCCCCGTTACGTACTCCGTAACCACCACGGGCGTGCACTCTTCCGTTACATCCCCTGTAACACTCCCCATCACGCGCTCCACCACCAACTCAGGTGTGCCTCCTCGCACACGCTCAACCATTCCAAGTGTGCATCCTCGCGACTGCTCCTCATCCATCTCACTCTCCGTATCACTCGCATCACACATACACTCCGACGTGCATTCGCCCTCGCACTCGGTAACACACTCATGCCTCGACGCCATTCGTACCCGCGTGCCGTTCACCTTCACACACCTTTTCCTCACCCGCGCGCCATTTCCATTCATAACGCGCACCACGGGCCTTTTACGAGTGCCCGGGTGCCGTCTCGATCCCAAACGCGCAAAAATTCTTTTTGCGCTAAACACCCTCCCGCAAAATCTTTTTGCACCATATACCACCTTACTCACCTTTGAGATCCTCCTCTCCACACGCACCTGCAAATCTTTATAAGTATTAGCAAGTACGGCATCAGTATGTGAATTCAGACTTTGTATGCATTCCATCTCTCCCTGCCGCGAATGCTGTTCTAAGTCCGCGGTCTCTCCAATTCCAATTTCCACTATTGATTCCTCGGTTTGAATTTCTTCTTTTTCCTTGTTAAGCCTGACGACCGCTGGCACTAACAAAATTTCCTTTTCTACCTCAGCGGTCGCCATTTTCCCCATACCCCGGGTCGCGATTTCTATGCCCGTCCACGTGACTTCGCTTTGCTCACCCTCGCTCACCCCCCCCCCCCCCCCCGCCCTTCTCAAACCGCGTTACCTCGTCGTGCACCCCCGCGACCTCTTCGCCCACCCTGCGGTCTCTCTCCCTCTCCACCTGCTTTATCTCATACCTGGCTTGCCCCCTCGCTAACCCCTCATTAATTTATTTGGCTTGGCCAATTATGCCCCCCAATTTGCCCCCTAACTTGTTTCCTACTCCTCCCCATTTGCTGTTTCCCATGTCATTTCTCAATTCCCCGATTTGGCTTCCCAATTCAGTTCTTAATCCCTTGAAGCTATCCCCTGTTTCGGCCACAAAGGCCATCATGTGGTTCATAAATAGGCCCCAGTCCATCGGGTGCCATGGGCTCGGCCACCATGACCATGTGCGAGGCGCCGCCATCTTGTGCGCCTGCAACCCCCGCTACCGCATCCTCATTGCTCTCCTCTTCCATTATTCCCACTGCCTCCCTAGGGTCCTGGGTCGCCTCTACCTCCTCATTCTCCCCTACCGGCACCCGATCGCCTTGATCATCCACGGCACGATTTAAAATTTAGATGTTTTAATAAAATTTCGGCCGCTCGTAAATTTTTGACCAAATTTTAAAAGATCTTTTAAAAATTTGGTTCGGGTCCAAATCCCAACTCCTCGACACCAATTGTTACGGATCCGGGGGACGGCACTCCCGTTAGCAAGGGGGGGTTAATTCCCTTTTCCTGTTAAGCTGGCCGTCCGACCGGTCCTGGGGGTATGACGTCACTTCTGGTCGATGGTGAGTAGGGTTGTAAGCCCAATTTAATTTATCTTAATACCTAATTACTACCACCGGCTGTAAGCGAGAAAATACTCCCACCCGGGCCGCAGCATGATTGGATTGTGCCGAGCGAAGCGAGCTGCGACTCAGGCCGTTAGCAAGAGACTAAACCCGACTATAAAGCAGTTGGCAAAATCGCGCCACAGGTACTCAATGGGGACAAGACTAAAGCGACCGGATGAGAGGAAGCCAAAGAACCAAAAAGGGTAAAGGAAGAACACAGGTTTATTTACTATCTACAAGAGGAAACGAAAGAAGGGCATTTACAAGGAGAAGAAGAAGCAGAACACAGGGCAGCCTTAAATCAGTCTTATATTATACCCCGGGACAAAACAAACAGACTCACACGACAGGAAATGGCTGGAAGGAGAAGAAGGGTCCAGGCAGATGGTAGGCGTCGAGGTCCGGCTCCAGGAGTGGACTTGCGTCGTGGTGGGAAACCCTGGCAGGCAGCGAGCGCGTATCGTGGACCGCGAGCGGGCAGTTCATATAGCGGGGGGGAAGCTGGTGTCCTGTGGCGTACGTAATAAATGCACGCTCGTGCCAAACGCCCCTCTCCAATGTTCACTAATACAAGCGTGCCCTTCTTCAACAAGTCTCTTACATCCAGCACTCTCTCATCAAAGAGTTTACAACGTGCGCGCCTCCAACCAGTTCCGTACAACCAGCGCTCTCCCATCCAAGTACGTGAAAGGGCTTTGCGTTCGCGCTTATTTAACACGACCAGCGATCACTCCACGAGGCAAAAAGCCACGCCTGCCAGCGATGTTCCTTCAGCCCTGGTTGGCTGGTGAGGGCTTACCGGCCACGCCTTTGATGACTGGATGACGTGGCCACACCTTCTTCTGGGCGCTCTGCCTCCTTTCTCGGCTGGAGACCGCGTGTTTAATGGCGGTTTGGGGCCAACAACCGAATCAAGGCAAGGAGCAGCGAACGCCGCCCTACTGCTACTTTGAAGAGCAGGTGAGACGATTGGGGAAATTGAAAGGGGCCTATCTTATTTGATTAATGCAACGCAGATTCAACTATTGGGAACAGATCCTTAACTGAAACACATAATAATGAAATAATTACAGAGAGGTCCTATGGTTCTCTCCGTGTTGTACATGGACTAACTCGGGTGCGATCCTTAATAAGCCAAATTGATGGGGATATTTACAGGGGATCATTTATAAGGGAAACATTTACTAAAATTTACTAGTGAAGGTTCTAAAAACCGTAACAATATATATATATATATACGTATATATATTGTTGCGGTTTTGAGAACCCACACTCTTGTAAATAAATATGACATCATTCTTGTAAATATGACATCATTAAAGGGTTAAAGGTTGCTCCCCATAGTTAGGCCGCAAGCAACACGTAGGTCATCATAGGACTTCAGTTATTTCATTAGTATGTGTTTAGATAAGGCCGTGTTTCCAATAGTTGAATCTGCGTTGTGTCAATCAAATAAGAGGTAGGCCCCATTCCGTTCATTTTACAGCCTCCCTCTCCATGCCATTCCTTTAAGCGCGCCCTCCAGTCTGCCCTATGGCTCTCCCAATTTGTTACGCGCCTTTGTTAGCAGCAGCTTCCTTAGCGCTCGCTCAACGCCACCATGAGCCATGCGGTGAGGCCCGGAAAGAGGGGGCAGAGCGCCAGGAAGAAGGTGTGGCCACGTCATCCAGCCGTCAAAGGCGGGGCCGGTAAGCCTTAACCAGCCAACCAGGGCTGAAGTGACATGACCGACAGGCGTGGCTTTGGGGCTCGCGGAGTGATCGCTTGGTCGAGTTATATAAGTGCGAACGCAAAGCCCTTTTACAGGACTGCGCGTAGGACTGTCGTGATTGCAAGTTCACTTACTTACTGGGAGAACGCGCGTTGTATGGAAAGAACTGACTGATGGGAGAGAGTGCTGATGGTGACAGAACTTACCTGAGACTGATGCAGTGGCGCTGATGAAAGGAGGACCTTATCAAAGGAGTACATTGGAGAGGGGGCGTTTGGCGCCTTTGTATAGTGCACATATACAACCTCTACATACGCCATAGGGCACCAGCTTCCCCCCGCTATATAATTGTTCGGTCGCGTTCAACTACACGCGGAGCTGCCTGCCGGGTTTCGTCCGCTGGATCGGAGCTTGGAGTGGAGCCAACTGGAGCCTGGACGTGCCGGTGACGATCCACCATCTACAATCCCCGTGTGAGTGTGTACGTTTGTCCTGGGTATTAAGAATAAGACTGTTTAAGGCTGCCCTGTGTTCTTCTTCCTCCACTTCTTATCCTGTACATTCTTTCGTTTCCTCTTCTCCTTCTTGTAAATAATTAATTAATAAACCAATCTTTGTTCTTCCTATTTTCTGGTTTCCTCTTGTCCGGTCGCATCCGTCTTTTCTCTCATTGGTTAAACGTGGCACGATTAGGAACCGCTGAGAATCGGGTTTAGTCCTTGTTAATAGCTCGGATCGCGGATTGCTATCTGCTCGGCATTTCCCATCATATCCGTGGTTCGAGCGGGAGTTATTCCCTCGTTTCCGGCCGGCGTTAGTAATTAGGTAGTAGTGAACCCCTAGGCCTAACAAACCCTACCTAACGCCGCGCCGGGAAGGACGTTATAACTTCCAGGACTCGGGTCGGCCAGATAAAAGGACCAGGGGATTAACCCCCCCCCCCCCTCCCCCCCTTGATAAGGGGAGAGCCGAGGTCCGAGATCCGTAACAATATATATATATATATATATATATATATATATATATATATATATGTATATATATATATATATATATATATATATATATATATATATATATATATATATGTATTTGCATATACAGTATATACCGTATATACATATATATATATATATATATATATATATATATATATATATATATATATATATATATATATATATATATAGATATATATGTATATATATGTATTTGCATATACAGTATATATTTGCATATGCAGTATATACATACACATATATATTTGCATATACAGTATATATAAATATAAATCCTCCACCTTGTAACCGACTTGTCGTAAAATACGAAAAAGGAAACGTTGCCGAGTCTAAAAGCTGCCTCACTTCGGGCACGAAACCTGCAATCAGAGGCAGCGACCCAGATCGGCTCACATACCCTGCCAGAGGCAACTTTCCATTGCTTCTTCAGTCAGCAAAGTTGCTGCAACTTTTCACTCGCAAAGTGCCCCTACCGGGCCGCAAGAGTTCCAGGTGGGATCATGAACTTTCTTAATTACCTTCCCCATAATACCCTCCACCCCTCACCACCCACCATCATAACCCCCCAACCTCTCCCCGTTATTTTCCCTCCCTCCGACACCAGCAATCCCTAAGCCCTCCAAGGCCGAACCTTAAACGTCGACGCGAAAGCGAGATGCCGCAGCAGGAGGACCTGAGGAGGCCGGTTTGAGAAAGCCGTATAAGCCGCAATGAGTCTTCGCTCCACACGGGGCAAAGTCCGAAGCTCGTGGAAGAAAAAGTTTTGAAAAGTTTCGCCGAGTTTGTGAGCGAGGTCTATCTCCGGAGGGCGCTGGGAGCGCTGCTCCCGAAACAATGATTTATTGCGCTCGAAACGTCATCCCGATTTAGCAGGAGGAAGAACAAGAAGAAGAAAGCAGGGGTGGGAGAAGTGTTCGGAGGAGGGGGAGGTGGGGAGGTACCGAGTACTGGGGTAGATTGGCGGGTGGCGAGTGCACGTGTTAGGAAAAGTTTGAAGTTGCGGGACTCGCTGAAACTTTTGTTCTCCCCCGCCTCTAGCTCCGGACCCTATTTATTGCCTTCCAAGTGAGGATTTTGGGGACCAGAGGAGTCGCCAACAATCCGCCATTTGAAGAAACTTTTCAAGGTGCTGCTCAATGCCGCGTCGTCCATAACAGCTCCTGTGCACCTCTGGATCTTGGAATCTTGGATAACGAAAGTTAACTTCTCGGGATGGAGGGCGCGACGATTCGCTGACGAGACCCACTGGATCATAACCCCCTCTTCGGCTCTCTGGACCCTCGGCCCCTCTGCTCGACCATCGTCCGATGCGCGGTGGCACCCGCTCTACCTGTTCGACCGACGACGTAAAGTCTCGCGACCCTGCGACCCGAGCCCGAGCCCCCAGAGACGAGGCACCGACTCACGGTATGAAATCACGACCTCGGACACTCCCCTCGAGGTCTATATAACTTTGTGACCCAGTGTTTAATCGGTAATCGATGTGTCGGTGCGACATGCGATTGATGTATCGGTGCGACATGCGATCGATGTATCGGTGCGACATGCGATTGATGTATCGGTGCGACATGCGATCGATGTATCGGTGCGACATGCGATCGATGTATCGGTGCGACATGCGATTGATGTATCGGTGCGACATGCGATCGATGTATCGGTGCGACATGCGATCGATGTATCGGTGCGATATGTGATCGATGTATCGGTGCGATATGTGATCGATGTATCGGTGCGATATGTGATCGGTGCGACATGCGATCGATGTATCGGTGCGACATGCGATCGATGTATCGGTGCGACATGCGATCGATGTATCGGTGCGACATACGATCGATGTATCGGTGCGACATGCGATCGATGTATCGGTGCGACATGCGATCGATGTATCGGTGCGACATGCGACCGATGTATCGGTGCGACATGCGATCGATGTGTCGGTGCGACATGTGATCGATGTGTCGGTGCGACATGTGATCGATGTATCGGTGCGACATGTGATCGATGTATCGGTGCTGCCAGACCGAGTGCGATGGTTGTTTAAATATGATCCGAAATGAGCGGGTAGATTCGGGAGAAGACCAGGTGTTTGTAACGATTTGATCCGAGGTCACGAGTGCGTCTTGTTTTATTCACAAATTTTTATATTCTGAAAATATTGATTTCTTTGCCATTTCGGATCCTTAGTTCCATTTAATGGCATCGGCTGCTCCAAATACATGATGTGCCATGAGTGCGGGTGAGACCCTTCAGACGGCCAAGGTGAGGGGCGGGGGACCCAGGTGAGGGGTGGGGGACCCAGGTGACCTAGGCGGGGACAACCTCGGAACGTCAACGATTTTATGACGTCCTCGTCGATTCTACAATCGTGATGGTGTGCGCTCTATAATCGTGATGGTGTGCGCTCTACAATCGTGATGGTGTGCGCTCTACAATCGTGATGGTGTGCACTCTATAATCGTGATGGTGTGCGCTCTACAATCGTGATGGTGTGCGCTCTACAATCGTGATGGTGTGCGCTCTACAATCGTGATGGTGTGCGCTCTATAATCGTGATGGTGTGCGCTCTACAATCGTGATGATGTGCGCTCTACAATCGTGATGGCGTGCGCTCTACAATCGTGATGGTGTGCGCTCTACAATCGTGATGGTGTGCGCTCTATAATCGTGATGGTGTACGCTCTACAATCGTGATGGTGTGCGCTCTACAATCGTGATGGTGTGCGCTCTATAATCGTGATGGTGTGCGCTCTATAATCGTGATGGTGTGCGCTCTACAATCGTGATGGTGTGCGCTCTACAATCGTGATGGTGTGCGCTCTATCATCGTGATGGTGTGCACTCTATAATCGTGAAGGTGTGCGCTCTATCATCGTGATGGTGTTCGCTCTATAATCGTGATGGTGTGCGCTCTATAATCGTGATGGTGTGCGCTCTATAATCGTGATGGTGTGCGCTCTATAATCGCGATGGTGTGCGCTCTATCATCGTGATGGTGTGCGCTCTATAATCGTGATGGTGTGCGCTCTATCATCGTGATGGTGTGCGCTCCATCATCGTGAAGGTGTGCACTCTGTCATCGTGATGGTGTGCGCTCTATCATCGTGATGGTGTTCGCTCTATAATCGTGATGGTGTGCGCTCTATAATCGTGATGGTGTGCGCTCTATAATCGTGAAGGTGTGCGCTCTATAATCGTGAAGGTGTGCACTCTATCATCGTGATGGTGTGCGATCTATCATCGTGATGGTGTGCGCTCTATAATCGTGAAGGTGTGCACTCTATCATCGTGAAGGTGTGCACTCTATCATCGTGATGGTGTGCGCTCTATCATCGTGATGGTGCTCGCTCTATAATCGTGATGGTGTGCGCTCTATCATCGTGATGGTGTGCGCTCTATAATCGGGATGGTGTGCGCTCTATCATCGTGATGGTGTGCGCTCTATCATCGTGATGGTGTGCGCTCTATCATCGTGATGGTGTGCGCTCTATAATCGTGATGGTGTGCGCTCTATAATCGTGATGGTGTGCGCTCTATAATCGTGATGGTGTGCGCTCTATCATCGTGATGGTATTCGCTCTATCATCGTGATGGTGTGTGCTCTATCATCGTGATGGTGTGCGCTCTATAATCGTGATGGTGTGTGCTCTATCATCGTGATGGTGTGTGCTCTATCATCGTGATGGTGTGCGCTCTATCATCGTGATGGTGTGCGCTCTATAATCGTGATGGTGTGGGCTCTATCATCGTGATGGTGTGCACGCTATAATCGTGATGGTGTGTGCTCTATCATCGTGATGGTGTTCGCTCTATCATCGTGATGGTGTGTGCTCTATCATCGTGATGGTGTGCGCTCTATAATCGTGATGGTGTGCGCTCTATCATCGTGATGGTGTCTGCTCTATCATCGTGATGGTGTGCGCTCTATCATCGTGATGGTGTGCGCTCTACCATCGTGATGGTGTGCGCGCTATCATCGTGATGGTGTGCGCGTTATAATCGTGATGGTGTGCGCTCTATCATCGTGATGGTGTGCGCTCTATAATCGTGATGGTGTGCGCTCTATCATGGTGATGGTGTGCGCTCTATCATCGTGATGGTGTGCGCTCTATCATGGTGATGGTGTGCGCTCTATCATGGTTATAGTGTGCGCTCTATCATCGTGATGGTGTGCGCTCTATCATCGTGATGGTGTCTGCTCTATCATCGTGATGGTGTGCGCTCTATCATCGTGATGGTGTGCGCTCTCTCCGGGATAGTCCTTCGCTGTGGTTCTGCGTCGATTGCGATTCATTTGCTGCGCTTTGATTTGCAAATCGAAGTTGTTGTTTTTTTCTGTTCCAGATCGATCACGTGTGATCACAATTACCATTGAACACCTTCATGATGTATTGAGCTCATCGGGTTTAGCAGTTTTCGCACACGTTATACACGGTGGGCTTAATTGTTCAGGTGAAATGATATACCTGTACCGTAATCAATGATTGCAAGTAAAGAAAATTCATTCCTTTACACGTATGTCAATCATTCTTTAATATGAGTTTATTTTGTGAAGGAATTTTGGGTTTATTTAAAACGATGATGAAGAATTCACTTTGTGAAAAGATCAACGGATGTGCGTGGGACGGGGAAGGTGCAGGAATCGAACCGCAAGTCCGTTCATGTGGTTTGTGGTGATTCGTTGTGTTTGTTTGTTTGTGTTCAAGTGTGCAAGATGTGATTCTGCCTTTGCTGTGTGTGGATGTGACTCGTGGTGTGTGGATGTGACTCGTGGTGTGTGGATGTGACTCGGGGTGTGTGGTTGTGACTCGTGGTGTGTGGATGTGACTCGTGGTGTGTGGATGTGACTCGTGGTGTGTGGATGTGACTCGTGGTGTCTGGATGTGAATCGTGGTGTGTGGATGTGACTCGTGGGGTGTGGATGTGACTCGTGGTGTGTGGATGTGAATCGTGGTGTGTGGATGTGACTCATGGTGTGTGGTTAAGGCTTGTGATTCTGGCTGTGCAGTGTGTGGGTTCTGATTTTAGGTGTGCAGTGTGTGGATTGGGATGCTGGGGCTAAGGTGTGTGGATTGTGATGCTGGGTGTGTAGTGTTTGGATTGTGATGCTGGGGCTAATGCGTGTGGATTGTGATGCTTGGGCTAAGGTGTGTGGATTGTGATGCTGGGTGTGTGGTGTGTTGATTGTGATGCTGTGTTTGTGGTGTGTGGATTTGGATGCTGGGTTTAAGGTGTGTGGATTGTGATGAAGAGTGCGTGGTTTGTGGATTGTGATGCTGGGGCTAAGGTGTGTTGATTGTGATGCTGGGTGTGTGGTGTGTTGATTGTGATGCTGTGTTTGTGGTGTGTGGATTTGGATGCTGGGTTTAAGGTGTGTGGATTGTGATGAAGAGTGCGTGGTTTGTGGATTGTGATGCTGGGGCTAAGGGGTGTGGATTGTAATTCTGGGTAAGTGGTGTGTGGATTGTGATGCTGGGTGTGTGGTGTGTGGATTGTGATGCTGGGGCTAACGTGTGTGGATTGTGATCCTGGGTGTGTGGTGTGTGATGCTGGTGCTAACGTGTGTGGATTGTGATGCTGTGTGTGTGGTGTGTGGCTTGTGATGCTGGGTGTGTGGTGTGTGGATTGTGATGCTGGGTTTGCGGTGTGTGGATTGTGATTCTGAGTGTGCATGGTGTGGGCTGTAACAGAGAGTTTGCCTGTTCAGGCTGTGAGGGAGGGCTCGTGTGTGGAGGTTTTTGGGGCTCGTGTGTGGAGCTCGTGTGTGGAGGCAAACCCTCGATGGAGGGTTTGCCTGTTCCGGTTGTGATGGAGGGTTCGCCTGTGCGGGTTGTGATGGAGGGTTCGTCTGTTTCGGATTGTGAACGAGGGTTCGTCTGTTTCAGGTTGTGATGGAGGGTTTGCCTGTTCGGGTTGTGATGGAGGATTCGCCTGTTCGGGTTGTGAACGAGGGTTCGCCTGTTCGGGTTGTGATCGAGGGTTTGCCTGTTCGAGTTGTGATGGAGGATTCGTCTGTTTCGGATTGTGAACGAGGGTTCGTCTGTTTCAGGTTGTGATGGAGGGTTTGCCTGTTCGGGTTGTGATGGAGGATTCGCCTGTTCAGGTTGTGATGGAGGGTTCGCCTGTTCGGGTTGTGATGGAGGGTTCGTCTGTTTCGGGTTGTGATGGAGGATTCGTCTGTTTTGGGTTGTGACGGAGGGTTCGTCTGTTTCGGGTTGTGATGGAGGGTTCGCCTGTTCAGGTTGTGATGGAGGGTTCGTCTGTTTCAGGTTGTGATGGAGGGTTTGCCTGTTCAGGTTGTGATGGAGGGTTCGTCTGTTTCAGGTTGTGATGGAGGGTTCGTCTGTTTCAGGTTGTGATGGAGGGTTCGCCTGTTTGGGTTGTGACGGAGGGTTCGCCTGTTTGGGTTGTGACGGAGGGTTCGCCTGTTCGGGTTGGGACGGAGGGTTTGCCTGTTCGGGTTGTGACGGAGGGTTCGCCTGTTCGGGTTGTGACGGAGGGTTCATCTGTTTCGGGTTGTGATGGAGGGTTCGTCTGTTTCGGGTTGTGACGGAGGTTTCGCCTGTTCGGGTTGTGACGGAGGGTTCGCCTGTTCGGGTTGTGACGGAGGGTTTGCCTGTTCGGGCTGTGGTGGAGGGTTCGTCTGTTCAGGTTGTGATGGAGGGTTCGCCTGTTCGGGTTGTGACGGAGGGTTCGCCTGTTCGGGTTGTGACAGAGGGTTCGCCTGTTCGGGTTGTGATGGAGGGTTCGCCTGTTTTGGGTTGTGACAGAGGGTTCGCCTGTTCAGGTTGTGATGGAGGGTTCGCCTGTTCGGGTTGTGATGGAGGGTTCGCCTGTTCGGGTTGTGATGGAGGGTTCGTCTGTTCAGGTTGTGATGGAGGGTTCGCCTGTTCGGGTTGTGACGGAGGGTTCGCCTGTTCAGGTTGTGATGGAGGGTTCGCCTGTTCGGGTTGTGATGGAGGGTTCGTCTGTTTTGGGTTGTGACGGAGGGTTCGTCTGTTTCGGGTTGTGATGGAGGGTTCGCCTGTTCAGGTTGTGATGGAGGGTTCGTCTGTTTCAGGTTGTGATGGAGGGTTTGCCTGTTCAGGTTGTGATGGAGGGTTCGTCTGTTTCAGGTTGTGATGGAGGGTTCGTCTGTTTCATGTTGTGATGGAGGGTTCGCCTGTTTGGGTTGTGACGGAGGGTTCGCCTGTTTGGGTTGTGACGGAGGGTTCGCCTGTTCGGGTTGTGATGGAGGGTTCGTCTGTTTCAGGTTGTGACGGAGGGTTCGCCTGTTCAGGGTGTGATGGAGGGTTCGTCTGTTTCAGGTTGTGATGGAGGGTTTGTCTGTTTCGGGTTGTGATGGAGGGTTCGTCTGTTTCAGGTTGTGATGGAGGGTTTGCCTGTTTGGGTTGTGACGGAGGGTTCGCCTGTTTGGGTTGTGACGGAGGGTTCGCCTGTTCGGGTTGGGACGGAGGGTTTGCCTGTTCGGGTTGTGACAGAGGGTTCGCCTGTTCGGGTTGTGACGGAGGGTTCATCTGTTTCGGGTTGTGATGGAGGGTTCGTCTGTTTCGGGTTGTGACGGAGGTTTCGCCTGTTCGGGTTGGGACGGAGGGTTTGCCTGTTCGGGTTGTGACGGAGGGTTCGCCTGTTCGGGTTGTGACGGAGGGTTCGTCTGTTTCGGGTTGTGATGGAGGGTTCGTCTGTTTCGGGTTGTGACGGAGGTTTCGCCTGTTCGGGTTGTGACGGAGGGTTCGCCTGTTCGGGTTGTGACGGAGGGTTTGCCTGTTCGGGCTGTGGTGGAGGGTTCGTCTGTTCAGGTTGTGATGGAGGGTTCGCCTGTTCGGGTTGTGACGGAGGGTTCGCCTGTTCGGGTTGTGACAGAGGGTTCGCCTGTTCGGGTTGTGATGGAGGGTTCGCCTGTTTTGGGTTGTGACAGAGGGTTCACCTGTTCAGGTTGTGATGGAGGGTTCGCCTGTTCGGGTTGTGATGGAGGGTTCGCCTGTTCGGGTTGTGATGGAGGGTTCGTCTGTTCAGGTTGTGATGGAGGGTTCGCCTGTTCGGGTTGTGATGGAGGGTTCGCCTGTTCAGGTTGTGATGGAGGGTTCGCCTGTTCGGGTTGTGATGGAGGGTTCGTCTGTTTTGGGTTGTGACGGAGGGTTCGTCTGTTTCGGGTTGTGATGGAGGGTTCGCCTGTTCAGGTTGTGATGGAGGGTTCGTCTGTTTCAGGTTGTGATGGAGGGTTTGCCTGTTCAGGTTGTGATGGAGGGTTCGTCTGTTTCAGGTTGTGATGGAGGGTTCGTCTGTTTCAGGTTGTGATGGAGGGTTCGCCTGTTTGGGTTGTGACGGAGGGTTCGCCTGTTTGGGTTGTGACGGAGGGTTCGCCTGTTCGGGTTGTGATGGAGGGTTCGTCTGTTTCAGGTTGTGACGGAGGGTTCGCCTGTTCAGGGTGTGATGGAGGGTTCGTCTGTTTCAGGTTGTGATGGAGGGTTTGTCTGTTTCAGGTTGTGATGGAGGGTTTGTCTGTTTCGGGTTGTGACGGAGGGTTCGTCTGTTTCAGGTTGTGATGGAGGGTTCGCCTGTTCAGGTTGTGATGGAGGGTTCCTCTGTTTCAGGTTGTGATGGAGGGTTCGTCTGTTTCAGGTTGTGACGGAGAGTTCATCTGTTTCGGGTTGTGACGGAGGGTTCGCCTGTTCGGGTTGTGACAGAGGGTTCGCCTGTTCGGGTTGTGACGGAGGGTTCATCTGTTTCGGGTTGTGATGGAGGGTTCGTCTGTTTCGGGTTGTGACGGAGGTTTCGCCTGTTTGGGTTGTGACGGAGGGTTCGCCTGTTCGGGTTGTGACGGAGGGTTTGCCTGTTCGGGCTGTGATGGAGGGTTCGTCTGTTCGGGTTGTGATGGAGGGTTCGCCTGTTCGGGTTGTGACGGAGGGTTCGCCTGTTCGGGTTGTGACAGAGGGTTCGCCTGTTCGGGTTGTGATGGAGGGTTCGCCCGTTTTGGGTTGTGACAGAGGGTTCGCCTGTTCAGGTTGTGACGGAGGGTTTGCCTGTTCGGGCTGTGATGGAGGGTTCGCCTGTTTTGGGTTGTGACAGAGGGTTCGCCTGTTCAGGTTGTGACGGAGGGTTTGCCTGTTCGGGTTGTGATGGAGGGTTCGCCTGTTTTGGGTTGTGACAGAGGGTTCGCCTGTTCAGGTTGTGATGGAGGGTTCGCCTGTTCGGGTTGTGACGGAGGGTTCGCCTGTTCGGGTTGTGACAGAGGGTTCGCCTGTTCGGGTTGTGATGGAGGGTTCGCCTGTTTTGGGTTGTGACAGAGGGTTCGCCTGTTCAGGTTGTGACGGAGGTTTCGCCTGTTCGGGTTGTGACGGAGGGTTCGCCTGTTCGGGTTGTGACGGAGGGTTTGCCTGTTCGGGCTGTGATGGAGGGTTCGTCTGTTCAGGTTGTGATGGAGGGTTCGCCTGTTCGGGTTGTGACGGAGGGTTCGCCTGTTCGGGTTGTGACAGAGGGTTCGCCTGTTCGGGTTGTGATGGAGGGTTCGCCTGTTTTGGGTTGTGACAGAGGGTTCGCCTGTTCAGGTTGTGATGGAGGGTTCGCCTGTTCGGGTTGTGATGGAGGGTTCGCCTGTTCGGGTTGTGATGGAGGGTTCGTCTGTTCAGGTTGTGATGGAGGGTTCGCCTGTTCGGGTTGTGACGGAGGGTTCGCCTGTTCAGGTTGTGATGGAGGGTTCGTCTGTTTCGGGTTGCGACACTTGGTTTGTGCATGCGATTGTCATGCTGGTGTTGCGTGTGCAGTGCTGAAGCTCTGATGAATTCCCCCATTTTCCTTGCCTGTCCCTGCGTCCCTCAAGCTGTCAATCGGCGCCACTTGGAAGCATCCGTTCAGCATTCCTCTATCACGGGTCATGAGTCGCCTAATGTAACATCCCCTTGGGCTCCGTTCAACCATCCAACAGTAATGGCTGCGTGAAGCATCTGTTCAACGCACGGTTACTCGCGTGTTTCGTGTCTCGGTCCAAACGCTCCATTCGATAAAGCAACGCAGGTCGTTTTCCTCTCCAACCATTGTCCTGTTGCATCTCAACTCGCCTTACATCGACGACTTGTTACCGACCACGTCTCCCTGTCCTGAGCGTTGACCCGCAGGAAGACTATTTGGAATGATCCAGTCCCCATATTGTTTGAACCAAATGTGAACTCTCACCTTTCCTGATTGCTTCCACCGCAAACGTGTCCTGGCTTTGGCAGGAGATCACTGGTCCATTTACTATACCTTTACCTTATTTACTGCCGATGTTAGTTGGTGAAGATCAGCTGTTGAAAAACTCGTTGCGTGCGACTTCATATTTTCTCCCGACAAGAAGTTATCAACTTAACTCGAACTTTTGTTAGTATTTGTTTGGGTTGGTTGGTTAACTTTGGAAGTTGGTTAACTTTGGAAGGTGGTTGTTTGGAAGTTGGTTAACTTTGGAAGTTGGTTAACTTTGGAAGTTGGTTGTTTGGAAGTTGGTTATTTTTGGAAGTTGGTTAACTTTGGAAGTTGATTGTTTGGAAGTTGGTTAACTTTGGAAGTTGATTGTTTGGAAGTTGGTTAACTTTGGAAGTTGGTTGTTTGGAAGTTGGTTAACTTTGGAAGTTGGTTGTTTGGAAGTTGGTTAACTTTGGAAGTTGGTTGTTTGGAAGTTAGTTAACTTTGGAAGTTGGTTGTTTGGAAATTGGTTAACTTTGGAAGTTGCTTAACTTAGGAAGTTGGTTGTTTGGAAGTTGGTTAACTTTGGAAGTTAGTTAACTTTGGAAGTTGGTTGTTTGGAAATTGGTTAACTTTGGAAGTTGGTTAACTTAGGAAGTTGGTTGTTTGGAAGTTGGCTAACTTTCTAAAATATGTGAATTATTGTTCATAGACCCCTTGATGCGAACTCAGAAGTTTGTACAAATGGTCTTCCTTTAAATGCATATTTTTAAAAGTTAAATCTTTGTTTATAAAACAAAACCTAAAATAGTGAACAGTTTATAATATAGCATCTTTGACAACGATGTATGATTAATCGATCTAAAGCGTCTATCAGGCATGAACGAGCTCTTGTGATAACTTTCCTTTTGGCAAACTTGCTGTGAAACTTTACAGTTTGTTGAACTTTGTTTTTAAAGAGTCCCACATGAGTTGAGGACAAAAAAGTGAGATGGAGAAACTAACACCATGTTCAGTAGAGTTTGGTCACCATTTACGAAATTAAGTAATATATGACGTCATGATTCAAGAATGAATACACTGAGCTTGATGAGAGACCCTGTATGTACCACAGAGGTAACATGGCTCCACCTTATACCCTCTACCAATATTGATTACATCATATTTGGTTGCTATCCTCTTTCAAAAGTGCAAAAAGGGGATCGTTCTTTCTTTTGAACTTGTAATTTTACAGGTTTGTCTCTAAGGGGTAAAACTGGACAAAACTGTGATCATTGGGGTCAAGACTTGCATCAAGGGGTGGAGTCATTTGAGTTAGGTAACTCTGACGTCATACAACTTGTGTGTATGGTGAGGCGTGTGGGCTGGTGTGACCATAAAACATGTTTTTCCCACGACTCCCACTTGTATGGTCCAATTTTACCTCTTCCTTATCCTCTCCCAACTACCCTCCTTTCTGTGTCTATCATCCAGTTCTCTTCTTTTTTTTCTTTTTTTACCTCCTCTCGTTCATTTGCATTCACCTACGTTGTTTGTTCGAATTAACGTAAATATTCAATGCAACCTCTCGGGTGGGAATTTTGTCAAGGTCCCGCAGGGCCCACAACGTCCTGCTCTTTTTGAGAAGCCGTGGGATCGTGAAAATCCAAAAGACCCGACGTAAATGCAGGTGAAACGGCCGGCTTATTTCGTCCCCGCGCGAAGGACTGCGTGCTCTAAGATGCAGCGCCCCCTGCTGGCACTGCTCCATGACAGCAGCTTCGGTTCGAGATTGAACCCCCACGGGGTGAAACCCCACACCTGATATCTCGGAGACGAGCACGCTGCTGACTGAGCCGTCAGGTTGTCTTTCAGTTCGTTTTACCTTCTTCGTGCGTTCTACAAACTATTTGTCTTTCAGGAGTTTAACTTCATACTTGTGTTGACTTTGTTCCATGATCTCGGCAGGTAGTCTTGTGTTCACAAAAGCATATCTTCAGTCAATAAATTCCAATACTAGTAATTTATACCCTAAAATGATAAACTTTATCACAATATCAATCGCATTGATGTTGTGGCTCTTGGAACCTTGAGAAAGAGTTAAAGACAAGGAACACTTTTAAAGTTTGTCCCATTCTGCAAACTAAAACTATTCTTCTAAAATTCTGCCCTAAAATTCTGTCCCATTCTGATAAACCACATCCTTGATATTCAGAAAGTTATCTGTTGAAACGTGTAATGTGAGTTTTTGCCAAATAACGACATTAAACCTCAAAGACAAAACTTGGGTTTTTTAAAATGAATTTATTTATTTATTTATTTTTTATTACAAATTTTTTTTAACGCAAAACTTTTAAAAATTCATTTTACTTATTTTTACAATTCAATTATTTATTAATTCTTTACTTTCCATCCCGTGTGATAAAATGCAACTTCTTTCCATTTCATGGTAATTCTGTGGAGGCATCCTTGCTCACCTTTGTGGCTCTCTGGTTCGCTGTAAAATGTCACGTGATATTCCCAAACAATCTTTGAAACCTAAGATGGTGATAGGGGCAACTCGCCACTTCTGAATCTGAACTTGCACACCTGCAAAGTCTCACCCATTGGGCGTGAAGCTCAGGGCGATTCACCCACTAGTTTCACGAATCACCCACGACTCGCACGATTCACCCATGAGTTGCCCGATTCGCACATGCGACACGGGGATCTCTCACTTGGTGCAGAGATTCGCCCACATGGTGTGGTGGCTTGCCCATGCAATTCATCCGCGAATCACAATGATTCGCTCATGCGATTCGCATGCACCTCGTGGCAGTTCACACACAGACATCACAACGATCCTTTCATACAATTCACCTGTGCATCGTGGAGATACGCCGGCAGGTTGCGGTGGTTCGCCCATAGGATTCACCTGCGCATCGCGGCAATACTCCCACTGATCACAGTGGTTTGCCTATAGGATTCACCTGCGCATCACGGCGATACTACCACTTTTCACAGCGGTTTGCCCATAGGATTCACCTGCGCATCGCGGCGATACTCCCACTGATCACAGTGGTTTGCCTATAGGATTCACCTGCGCATCACGGCGATAATACCACTTTTCACAGGCGTTTGCCCATAGGATTCACCTGCGCATCGCGGCAATACTCCCACTAATCACAGTGGTTTGCCTATAGGATTCACCTGCGCATCACGGCGATACCACCACTTTTCACAGCGGTTTGCCCATGGGCTTCATCTGCGCATTGCGGCGATATGTCCGCATGTCAGTGGTTCACCCATGAGATTCAATTGCGCGTCATGGCAATACGCTCACATTTCGTGGCGATTCAACCACACATCTCACATTTCGCACACGCGACACGGGGGCCTCCTACTTGGTGCAGCAATTTGGTTGCATGGTGCTTCACCTTTGGTGTAGGATTCATCCGTGTCGCGGAGGTTCACCAATGGGATTCGTCCACATGTCACAGATCTGCTCGTGCAAATCTCCTGCGCGTCGTGGCGATTCGTCCGCATATTACGGTAGTTCGTCCATGGGACTCATTTGTGCATCGTGGCGATTCAACCGCACATCTCACATTTTGCCCCAGCCACGGCCCATTTCGCACACGTGACATGGGAGTCTCACACTTCGTGCAGCAATTCGCTCGCACGGCACAGCGATTCGCCTGCATCTGCATGATTCTCCCCCATGTCGCGGTGATTTACTCCTATGGGATTTGTCCACACGTCACAATGATGCGCTCGTGCAATTCTCCCGAATTTTGTGGCAATTCGCCCACGAGTCATGCTGGTGTGTAGTTAGCCATTGTAGTACATATATGTATGTCACACATTTCGATTTTCCCCCCTTTATGACACAAATAATTTCCTACACAATGGACGTACGTGGCCAGTGTGGCTGTGGAAATGTCCCTTACATGAACCCCATGCATCATTATCCAGTTTTTGTCCAAGATGTTTGTTATTTCAGGCATGCTAATTGTGGATACCATATTTTGACGATGTCATCGAGTCACGAGCCATTTACCGAATGCCATGTGTGTTATTGATTGGGAAGAATTTTGTATTTCTGAACAAAAAAAGCTTTTCAAAATCTCACCTTATGTTCACGATGCCAATGCAGAAAAGGCAGTGAAATGAACCGATGAATGACACCTCACAGCTGCAGCCAAATGAATGAGACCTTCAAAATGGTCCAGACTACAGCATTTGAAGTCTACGTTTACAAGATTTTCCCGAGGTGGGAGCGGGGGATGGTGAGACCCCATACGTAGACCCCCTCGAGAGGGCCGACTCACTTTGCTCGTCGAGCTACCACCTCGGCCTCGCTCATTGAAAAAGAAAAGACTTGCGAGATCTCAAAACTATCAAGCGCAGCCGCCATCCATCAATGAAAATTTTGAAAAAAACACTTCATCCGTTTACGTCATGGTCCTAGACTTTCGCTGAATCTTGAAGGTTGCGAGAATGAGGCGTGTGAAGGAACATCATAACATTGACGTCACAGAGCAAATTGTATATAGACAGAGCAAGAACGGAACGTCATTGAGACAAGGCAATGGAAGAAATACAAAAGGTCAAGTTGGTTGTAGCAAAGAAAATGTTTTTGATTTTTTTTCCCCAAAAATACGGCACATAGAGACGGTATTGTGAGGGAAAGGTGCACAATAATTGATTGATTAATTGTGTAACTAACATAAATAAATAATTATCGTAAAATAATTTCTTCATCAATTTGCTAATAGCATGCCCATAGGATGTGGCTCCAAACCACCAGTGTTTCATCCGAAGGTGTAACCTTTTGAAAATTAATGAAATAATCGATTAATAGAAGAAAAAATTGATTAATCAATTAGTAATAAATCGATTAATTGATTAATCAATAAATCAAAAATATACTTTAGAGCCACATCACTTTCTCACTGTCGTGTCCAAATATCAGCTTCATAGCTCAAATGGTGCCTGAGATATTGCCCAGATGAGAAAGAAAATAAATAAGTACTTAATTAATCAATAATAATTAAGTAACTAATCAACTAATTGATTAATCAAAAAACAAAAAATACCCTTTTTGCCAAAACACTTGCTCACTATTGTGTCGAAATTTCAGCTTCCTAGCTCAAAGGATGGCTGAGATATCGCCCGGACAAACAAACAAGAAAGAAAGAAACCAGAGTGAAAACTGAGTACTCCCTTTCAGCGCGCGTCATTGCCGGCCCCCTTCGGTGCCTGGCGATGACGTCATGCAGCATGTGAAGAAGGAATAGGAAAGGAGAAGTGCACAAAAAAAATAATTTTTGAACACTTCATAGATTTTTAGAATGATCCTTGCAGATTATTGTGCAATCATACAGATACCTCGTAGATTGTGGGAAAAGGGAGTGATTGGAGGATGAAAGATTGCATGTCGGGGGGAAGGTGATGAATCGCAATCGGGTTCAAAAGGACACATTGTTTCGAAATCCCGGAGGCCCTCTCAATATGTTGTTTTGTGTCCGACCCGAAGCTCCGCATACCTGCGACTTACTCCACACACGCAATACACTCTGTTTATCTACCTGTCCTACCTCGTCCTCTGCACTATCCATCTCCCATCCTTCTGTGCTGTTTGTTTGTCCCTTTGCTGCGGCCGTCGTTCCTTTTTCAGCCTGATCTCCGCTGTGCTGCTGCGGCGTCGTCCTGCTCCACCATGTACCTCAAACACGCTTTGGAAGCCATTTGATTTGATTTGGAAGTTAACTGCCCTTACTACGATATATTTAACAGTCCCAATCATTCTCAGCTTGTGGGGTCGAATGAGGAACTTTTTTTTGGCCCATGTCTTTCACGAACCTGCTGGTCAGGCCTGACATTTGACTGAAGTTGGTTTGGGCGATGATTCTCCAAGTCTTCACGAAAGACACTATGGGAACACCTCCAGTACTAGCAGACAGGACATCCGACTTAACGTCTATCCATTGGACAGCACATGCATTGATGAATCGCCGTGCATTTGAAACACCAGGATGACAATTTATAGTTGGGTCGAGATTCTAACCCATGCTAGACAACTCAGAGGCGAGTGTGCGTACAACTTGGCTATCCTACCTGTAGGTCTGGTGTGTTTTACTTTTATCTTATGAGTGAGTACACTATGAGCCATAACAAAGGAATTCTCTTGCGGAGCGGGGCTTTTTTACGCAAATATGTCAAGTTATTGAAAGACAAACGTCTTCCAAGGGCTTGTGACATATTTGCATAAAAAACAATAATAACAAGTACAGATACATTCAAAGTACACTGCCCCCATGCCAATTAATGAAATATCCTCCAGCGCGGCATTGGCGGGTGCCTCTGGCTCCTGGCAATACCACCGTGCAGCTCATAGAGACTGTATTGGGTGAGAAAGGTGTGCAATAATTGATTGGTTAATTGCATAATTAAAATCAATAAATGATTATCATAAAATATTTTCTTAATCAATTGCCTAATAGCATACCGAAACCACCAGTGCTTCATTCGAAGCTATAACTTTTAGAAAATTAATTAAATAAGTCATTATTTGGGAAAATTAAATAATTAATTTATTAATCAATAAATAATTAATCGATTAATTGATTAATCAATAAATCAAAAATATCCTTTTTAGCCACATAACTTGGTCACTATCGTGTCCATATATTAGTTTCCTAGCTCAAAAGGTGCCTGAGATATTGCCCAGATGAGAAAGAAAATAAATAAATAATTAATAATGAAAATAACTAAATAATAATCATAAAACAATTAAATAATTGATTAATTGGCTAATATAATAAATAAACCACCACCGTTTCATCCGAATCTGTATCTTAAAAAAAAAATCATTAATGAAGTCATTAATTTGATAATTAAATAAATAATTGATTAATTAATCAATCAAAATTAGCCTTTACAGCCAAATCACTTGGTCATTGGCATGTCCAAACATCAGCTTCCTAACTCAAAAGGTGCCTGAGATAATGGCCAGAAGAGAAAGGAAATGTATAAGTACTTAATTAATCAATATAATAATTAAGTAACAAATCAACTAATTGATTAATCAAAAAACAAAAAATACTCTTTTTGCCAAAGCACTTTCTCACAATTGTGCCCAAATTTCAGCTTCCTAGCTCAAATGATGGCTGAGATATCGCCCGGACAAACAAACAAGAAAACAAGTACAGATACCTTCAAAGTATACCGCCCCCATGCCTAATAATTAAATATCCTCCAGTGCGGCATTGCCGGAGTGCCTCTGGCACCTGGCAATACAGTTGTGCAGCTCATAGAGACTGTATTTGGAGGGAGAGGTGCACAATAATTGATTGATTAAGTGCATTATTAAAATCAATAAAAGATTATCATAAAATATTTTCTTCATCAATTGGCTAATAGCATAACTAAACCACTAGTGCTTCTTCCGAAGATGCATCTTTTAGAAATGTAATTAAATAATTCATTAATAAAAAAATTAAATAATTAATTTATTAATCAATAAATAATTAATCGATTAATTGATTAATCAATAAATCAAAAATTATGTTTACAGCCAAATCACTTGGTCATTGTCATGCCCAAATATCAGCTTCCTAGCTCAAAAGGTGCCTGAGATATTGCCCAGATGAGAAAGAAAATAAATAAATGATTAATTAATGAAAAGAAAAAAATAATAATCCAAAAAATTAAATAATTAATCAATTGGCTAATAGAACACATAAACCACCACCATTTCATCCGAATCTGTAACTTAAAAAAAAAATTTTTTTTAGTCATTCATCGAATAATTAAATAATCAATCGATTAATTGATTAATCAAGAAATCAAAAATAGCCTTTACAGCCAAATCACTTGGTCATTGGCATGTCGAAATATCAGCTTCCTAACTCAAAAGGTGCCTGAGATAATGGCCAGAAGAGAAAGGAAATGTATAAGTACTTAATTAATCAATAATAATTAAGTAACTAATCAACTAATTGATTAATAAAAAAACAAAAAATATCCTTTTTGAGAAAGGACTTGCTCACGATTGTGCCGAAATTTCAGCTTCCTAGCTCAAAGGATGGCTGAGATATCGCCCGGACAAACAAACAAGAAAACAAGAAAACAACCAGAGTGAAAACTGAGTACTCCCTTTCAGCGTGCGTCATTGCCGAGCCCCCTTCGGTGCCCGGCAATGACGTCATGCAGCGCCTGGAGATGGCATAGGAAAGGAACGGTGTACAATAATAATTGTTGATAGGGGGTGGGAGGGTGGTGGTTGCGCCAAGTTGTTCGCAGATAAATGTGACAACTTCTTGGGAATCCTTTTTTCTTTTTCTTATTTGTATACAAAGTCGAGTCTCATGGAGGAGCTAGAACATACAATGGATCAGGATGTAACAGAACAAAAGGAACATTAGAAAGTGAACAGGGTTGAGGGACAAAACAGAAGAAGACTTGGAGAAATAAAGGATGTGGTTAAGAGCTAGAGGTAGGGGTGGACACATGGCGTGGACAAGATGATACAGCCGCAAACTCTCAGGAAGTAAAAGCTGGAAACTTGGAAAGAGGAGCGATTGGGGAGGGTTAACGAGGGTAGAAAAGATCAAGGTTGTGGATTGGGAAGGATCTGAGATGGTGGAGAACAGCTGTCTTGTAGACCTGGTGGGAAGAATGAGATTGAAGAGGATGTGGAACGAATGTTTATCACTATTTAGCAAACAGTTTATACAAGTTAAGATCATTAGACAAGTTATTTAAGATCATTTAGCATAAATGGTATATACACGTTATCTTAAACTTAATCTGGCTGTAGATAAAGAGTTAAAGAGGTAAATTGATGAGGTTAATAGCATTCGTCAAGTTGAGTAAATCGATCATGCAATGTGTGGCCTGGTGGACCATTAATTGATTTTAGAAAAGGAAATAACAATTCCAAATGGTTGCTTAGACTTGGCCAGATCAGTAATTAGAAAGCCATTAAAACGGGCTAAGCTGTGTTTCCACTTCCTGAAAAGGATGTTTCTGTCTCAAACTGCCACTCTGGGGGGTGCAAGACCCATCTTGCTCGGTATGCTTGTCCTGTTGAGTTTTATACCCCGATACATCTCGTCGCCTTCCAGTCCTGTCCTACAATTGATCTCCTCATTAAACCAATCATTTACTGCAACTACATCGTAGTCCTCGCCATGTCCGATAGTGGCAAGCTCCTCCATATTATTATTTAAGCACCTTACATTGCGGTTGAATATATTTTACTTTTACACAAGGATATTCAAGGCTCGAGAGTTTAGAGGTGTGATAGGAAAGAGAAAAGGGGAGGAGGTGTGACAATCTGGGTGAAGGACAGTATTGTATCGAGAGAAAGGTGCGACATTACGGAGGGAATTGATGGAGAGGATCCTGTGTGGATGGAGATAAGAGATTGGAAGAATAGGAAGATACTTGGGGGATGCTTTTATAGGGCTCCTGGTGTGAGAGAAGAGCAGGAAAGATGGATATGTTAAAAATTCATAAGGGCATGCGATAAGAGCAAGAAATATGGATAGGCCTACTTGCCCTGGATGTGTTGTGTCCAAGAGCAGGGAAAGGGCAGAACAGATGAGGATTTTTTTTACACCTCGTCGAGGATTGCTTTGTAACCCAGTTTGTACAACAGCCCATGAGTAGGATGTGCTGTGTTGGACCTCCCTTTGAGTAACGATCCCAATATGGTGGAAGACATGGAGGTGGAAGAGCATCTGAGGACAAGAAATCACAAGGTAGTAACCACAACTCTATTATTGAGACGTGAAGTTTAGGGTAGTAGTGGTGAGGATGTTAGATTTAAGAAGGGCAAACTTTGAGGGTATGAGAAGTTATTTGGGAACTTTAGATTGGGTAACGTTAATGAATGGACGGTCTGCATCAGAGAAATGGGCTACCTTCAAGGAGCAAATGTGCAGGGTGTGGAGCAGGTAAATTCCGTTAAGGTGTAATGGTAGAGGCAGAAAGATGACAGAGTGGTTGAGCAGAGATGTACGAAGTATAATGATGGATATGCAAAAGGCATTTGTTAAGTACAAAATAACACGAATAAAGTCTGACTGATATATGTATGTATGTATATATATATATATATATATATATATATATATATATATATATATATATATATATATATAATTTCAAAACACACTTGGTCACAAGTGTGCCTCACTGACCGGGTCCTCAGTCGAGGTCTTCAGCATCATCCCGTTTCGGCCCTTCAACCTCGACGGTCAGCTAAGGTGGGCCAGCAGGGGCACATACGCCTCCACATGCAGCAGTTACACCAGAATGCGTACATACCCCCACCCCAGCCAGTGAAAACACAGACTACAACAACAAAACCACTCCCAGAATCCACAGCCCCTCATCCACTCACTCTCACACACACACAAAAAAAAAACAAAAAAAAAAACGACCACCACCCTTACAACATGCACCACTCAAACAAAAACACATTCATGCAAAACCACCCCCACTCCTGCAACACACACACACGCACCATTCACACATCTCCATTTCTCTTCCGTGCTCAGTCACTACCCCTTTGGGATGAAATAAACCACCACCCACAACTTCAACCTACACCGTTCAACGTGCCTCCATAAACTTCATCCATATCCAAAGTGAGCCTTTCAAGGCAACCTGGGCAACTTTGTCACACATCCTCCTTCTTTCTGTACCACACACGCCAAGCCAAGCAAGAAATGCAGAAAAGGAATTGCCAATATACCCTCTACACTACACCCCACCTCAAATGGCTGACAAGAAACTCGCCAACCCTTCTCCCGGCACTCTGCCTCCAGCTCACTGAACTTTCCTCTCTTCCTCTCGTGCACCTCCTCCATGTTCTCTTCCCAAGGTACCGACAATTCCCCGAAGATGACCTGTCTTGTTGCACCTGACCAGATGACAATGTCAGGCCGCAACCTTGTCACACAGATCTCCTCTGGGAATACCAATTGCGGCTTTAGGTCTGCCACCACCTGCCAATCACAAGCATCTGACAGCCCTCTTGCTTTCCACCTCCTCCTCTTTCCACCTCTTACCACTTGGCCCTCCTTGACAAACCACACCTCTCCCCCATCGGTCTCCTTCTCCACTCTTCTCTCTTCTCTCTCTCTCTCTCTCTCGATCTCAGCACCTCTTGTTGCACCATCTGCACCACCACCAGATCATGCCACCACTTGTATCTTCCTGCTGCCAATGCTACTGAGCATGCACTCAGTGCATGCTGCACCGTTCCCAAACCTCCACACAAAGAACATCTCTCCTCCTGCAACAACCGCCACAATCTCAAGCTTACTGGTGATGGAAGCACATAATACGTTGCCCGCAACAGGAAACTCAACAATATTGGCTCCATCCTCCAAATCTCTTGACACTTCAATATCCTCACCCGCACACCTTCCCACCGCGTCGAAGCACCTTGCTGTGCCGGTCCGACTGCTTTCACATATCTCCCCTCCTCCTCCTTTCTTCTCACCTCCCTCTCAACCATCTTCCTCCTCTCTTTCACACATGCCTTTCCCCATCACTCATGCTTCATCTACCCCAAGCCATGCTTCCCGTGCTGTACCACCCCCACGACCTCCTCCTGTTGCAACCGCTCCTCCATCTTATCCACCTCTGCTCTTGCATTCCACTTCCAACTTCCCTTCTTCTCTGGGAGAGCATTCTTTACCACTGCATCACTCGAATCCCGCAACATCATAAACTCCCGCACCCTCACCACCTTAAACTCCTCGGTTAATGATGTCAAGGGAAACTGGAGTTTTCCACCCTGACCATTAAAGGCAATGTTCGTCAAACAGCGTGGCACTCCCAACCACCTCCTCACAAACCCGCTCACCACATCCTCCATCCTCTCTACATGTCCAATCGCAATATCATACATCATCAATGGCCACAATACTTGTGGCATCAATTCAAACTTCAAACACCATACCTTCACCTTACCTGGCAAACCACATCCATCAATCCTCTTCAAACCTCTCAAAAGCTTGTTCCTCACTTCCTCTACCCTTCCCACATCATTCAACTCTACTGTATACCATCTTCCCAAACTCTTTACAGGGGCCTCTGCCAATGATGGAACCACCTCCCCTCCCAGCTCAAACCTGTGCATGTTATCCACCACTTCTCGGCTCACTACCACACTCCTCGACTTTCTTGCTTTAAATCCCATTCTTGCCCACCGCATCAACCTTTCCAGTCATCCCAGTACCTCTACTGCTGCATCAGCGGACTGTTGGACAACTGTCAGGTCATCCATGAATGCAAAAATCCTTGGCAAACTCTGACCAGGAGCTATCTCCACTTCTTTCCCATGTCCACTCACCGCACGTATCAACAACTCCATAACCAGCACAAACAAAATAGGGTAGATGGTACATCCCATCGGGATCCCCACTTCCAACTTCTGCCACTCTGTTACATAGGACTGTGTCGCAAACCGCATCCAAAACTGATCATAATATGCCATCAAAAAATCCCTAAATCTCCGTGGCACCCAAAATAAATCCATGGCATACCTGATCAAGGCATGCGGCACTGACCCATATGCATTCTCCAAATCCAGCCATACCACCGCCACATCCTTACTTTGCCTCTTTGCCTCCTGCAACACTTGCCAGACCATTGCCGAGTGTTCAATGCATCCTGGTGATCCTGGTATTCCTGCCTTCTGCACAGAACCATCCAAAAAACTATTCCCTCTGATGAAGCCTGAGAGTCGTGCCGCAAAGACACTCATCAATATCTTCCCATCTACATCGAGCAATGATATTGGTCTAAACTGCTCCAGTGTCACAGCCTCCTCCTGCTTTGGAATATAAACTCCTTCTGCCCTCGTCCATTGACTGGGCACCACTCCTATATATATATATATATATATATATATATATATATATATATATATATATATATATATATGTTGTGAAAATCAACCAAATCCACAACTCGTCCCATAGTTAGGTTTAATTTCAATAAGATCGTGACATCATCCTGTAAAATACACCATGCAATATATATGTCAGGATCAAGGCATCATATGAGAAAGATTGGATATATCAGTCAATGCAAGCAAGCCGAGAATATAAGTGGGTACGTACCATTCAATTCTACATGTCATTGTATAAAGTCGCAGGAGTGGCCTCGAGTCGCGGACGTCCCGAGGTCTTATAGACACCGCCCAGTGGTTTAAGTGAGCGTCACACCTGGGTTCAACTTTAATCCATTTTCACCACATTCTCCCCGCCGTTAGAATTATGCTGCCACTAGGCAGGAAGCGAGCGCGCGTCAGCATTAATGGGTAGAGGACGTCATTATATCATTATTGGGGTGTCAAATAAATATTCCTATTGATTCTTGTCTTTGCGCCATTGTGTTATGTTTCGCACACTGTCAAAGTGTCTTCAGGGCTTCCTGGAAAGCGCTATACGAAACAAATCCATTATCAGTAGTACAGGTCAGTCGGTCCATCCGTAGCGGTCAGTGTGGCGAATTACCCTGCCAGCACAGATTCGGAAACTACCGGGTACGACGTCCCTAAACCCGGAGTCCCCTGCTTCGGAGTAGCCGCTGGAGGCAGGTGTCGGAGGGGCACCTCAGTGCCCTCACCGCTTCAGGCAGGGGTGTATCAGGCGAAGGGAGGGACGGCGGATGTTCTCAAGGCACACTCATAGCCTGGTTAGCAAACATGTCCGATACTGGCAGACGATGAGCCTGTGGGTCACAATAGTCTAGTCTCACAGGCCTATGTGCTGGATAAGGTGTACCTTTTCGATATGCAACTCATTACATAAGGTGTACCTTGCATGTAAGGTGTACCTTGTCGAAGAGCGAATGTCCATTCGTCGCAATGCAACGCATTTCAGGCAGATGTGTCGATGTGGAAGATGTGTAAATCAGTAAGCCTCTTTACAGTAAGCTGTAACAGTAAGTAAGATTACATGACAGGAGGCCATGACAGTGTAAGTCAATTACAGTAAGTCTGTACCGGCCTAGGAGTTGTAACAGTAAGTAAGATTACATGACAGGAGGCCATTACAGTAAGTCCATTACAGTAAGTCTGTACCTGCCTTGGCTCCCAAGGGTACATGGTCGATCCACGTTAGATCCACGTCATGGAATTGCCGAGGGAGAGAACCGACGAGAGCCATAACGAGAGTTACTCGATACCCCGGAGTTCCCCGTTTTGAAATCACGAGACTCGAGCGCCCTCTGACGGCAGTGCGTACGAATTACAAGCTCCGGCAAATAGTTTTACAAGCAAAACGTTTGCCACGAGTGCCCTCCGAAGGCTGCCCGAACGACCGGCATGGCAGATTACGACGACGCACAAAACGACCAAAATGCGCCTTCCCAGCGAAGCGCGCAGAATCTCCCGACCTGCAGCACAGTGCGCAGAGGATCGGAGAAGATCGGCTATACCGGCTACCGGCTACCGAGAGAACGTCCCGGATGGATTGTCCATCCAGGGCCCGTTCGGCTATACCACCGGCTGTACCGGCGACCGAGAGAACGTCCCGGATGGATTGTCCATCCATGGCCCGTTCGGCTATACCGGCTACCGAGAGAACGGGATTGTCCATCCATGGCCCGTTCGGCTATACCGGCTACCGAGAGACGTCCCGGATGGATTGTATCCATGGCCCGTCCTATTGACTACGCGGCGATACCGGCTATACCGGCTACCGTCCCGGAGGGATTGTCCCGGATGGATTGAGAAAACGTCGAGATCGAGAAATGGAAAACGTCCCGGAGGGATCGGCCATCCATGATGGTCCATCCATGGCCCGTCCTATCGACATACCGAGAGGATATACCGAGAGGATGGCCCGGATGGATGGATCGACATACCGAGAGGATGGCCCGGATGGATGGATCGACATACCGAGAGGATGGCCCGGATGGATGGACCATCATCTCACCCCCTCCCTCATCCTCCCCCCCCCCCCCCCCCATTGTGAAGTGTGAGATAGCACCCGCGCACCGCGCACCGAAGTCGAGCGACCTTCACAGTCTGGGTCAGAGGGAACGCAATCAGGCAGCGGCCGGGCGAGGCGTCTCGCAGTCTCGAAATGTGTGGAGGCGAGCCAAGAGACCAGTCCTAGAAGCAACAAGCCCAGAGTCAAGGGCGATCCGGCGGGCCGGTGCCCACGTGGCTTGCTCAGGAGACGAGGGAGTCGGGCGCAACGCTCAATGTTACCGTGTCGTGGGGGTCACCGTGCACCCCCAAATGCCCCGTGCCTTATCGATTAACGGCATAAATCCTCAATGTTGGCTAGTCGCCCTCGAAGGCCGCCACGTTATGACACGCACGTTCGGGCAGGGGCGGTCAGGTTGAGTATTTCTGCTATCTGTAGAGGTACCCAGGTAGACGAACTCAGGTAGACGTACTCTGATGACGCTAGCGTGGGAAGCAGTTAATGGCGCTGTAGAGCAAACGCGTGATTTAGTCGAGGACGTCATCAATTGGTTCGGGCGCGTGCGGGCGGGTTTGACGGCGAGTTCCAGCTGAGCGGTATCCCAAGACGGAGTAAAGTAGCACACCGAAATCTATAGTCTCGCGTCCATTGGGCAGCAGCATTCGGGCGGGCTCGAGATTGGTGTACGGAATACGAACCCGGCCGACGAGTGAAATGTCTTATCTAGGGGGCACCGCGTATGAGGGAAACCGAAAGTTGAGCTCGGCCCTTGAACCAGTGCGGCTTCGCCGAGTCGAGAGGGCGAGCACGCCGAGTAGAGAGGGCGAGCAAGCCGAGTCGAGAGGGCGAGCACGCCGAGTCGAGTGGGCGAGCACGCCGAGTCGAGTGGGCGAGCATGCTTGGCAGCGATAAACTGCACGACCTGAAGTAGCGTCTCGTTTGTTTAGCTGTCGGGTCAAAGGATCGAATACATATCACGACCTGAAGTAGCGTCTCGTTTGTTTAGCTGTCGGGTCAAAGGATCGAATACATATCACGACCTGAAGTAGCGTCTCGTTTGTTTAGCTGTCGGGTCAAAGGATCGAATACATATCACGACCTGAAGTAGTGTCTCGTTTGTTTAGCTTTCGGGCCGTGTTTTGTCCGGAGTTTTAGACATAGTTAGTCATATAGAATACACATCGTATACGATCATCTATCATAAGCATGAGCCCGAGTGTCGTGAAAGGCTATGAAGGTCCCGCTCGACGTCCTTAGAAACTCATCCGTGCTGCGCGAGTCCTCGTATGGTGCCAAGCGAGCCTCCATTGAGGCGATTCCGGGCAGCGGAGTTCGCCGGCCTCATTGAGTAGCCACATGTAGGTGGGATTTTGACGAGCCGCGATCAGAATCGCCGGCCTCGCAGAGTGGTGCCCGCGAAGGGCGCAGTGCGCGATTTGCGCGTAGGAGGTGATTCCACCGAGCAGCGATTGATCGGGTTGTGCCCGCGATGGGGCAGCGCGCGATTCGCGCGTAGGAGGTGATTCCGACGTGGAGCGATTGGAATCGCCGGCCTCGCAGAGTGGTGCCCGCGTTGGGCGCAGCGTGGCTTCGCGTGGGAGGAGGTGATTCCGACGTGCAGCGATTGGAATCGCCGGCCTTGCAGAGTGGTGCCCGCGTTGGGCGCAGCGTGGCTTCGTGTAGGAGGAGGTGATTCCGAGCAGCGATCGGAATCGTAGGCCTCACAGAGTAGTGCACGCGACGGGTGCAGCGCGCGCGATTCGCGCGGGGAGGTGCTTCCGAGCAGCGTTCGGTCGGGCACAGAGTAGTGCACGCGATGGGTGCAGCGTGCGGCGTCGCGTAGGAGGAGGTGATTCCGAGCAGCGATCGGAATCGTAGGCCTCACAGAGCAGTGCACGCGATGGGTGCCGCGCACGCGATTCGCGCGTGGAGGTGCTTCCGAGCGCGGCATGACAGTCAAGGGTGTCGTGAACACTCGCGTGGACATCTCATCTCGGGCCGAGGCACGCAAATCAGTTGGTCGGGTAGGCCGTCGGCTCCAAGCGGGTCCGTCGTTCCGACGGGGTTTCGGCCGCAGGACGTTGCCCAGTAGCATCGTTCTCCAGGCGTCTTGCCGGAGTCCGTCATGCCTGCTCCGGCGTTCGGGCCTCAGGAGAGCAGTTCGCCTTTTGACGACGCGGTCCCGCAAAAGGCTTGCGAGGTCCCCATCGCATCCGGTCCTTTCGAGGCAGACCGGCAGCGAGAGTAGTCGGAGCTCCGTAGCTGGAGCTAGCTCGACGGGTCCTCCGCCGGTCATTCTTCTCCGAGGTGGGCCTCGCAGGAGCGCGGAGAATGTCGGGAATGCTCGTCTGCGATTCGCGTTCATCCGGCCATCGCCAGACTCGTGTCCCGCCATTCCCGAAGATCTTTATTGAAATTAAGTGTTGTGAAAATCAACCAAATCCACAACTCGTCCCATAGTTAGGTTTAATTTCAATAAGATCGTGACATCATCCTGTAAAATACACCATGCAATATATATGTCAGGATCAAGGCATCATATGAGAAAGATTGGATATATCAGTCAATGCAAGCAAGCCTAGAATATAAGTGGGTACGTACCATTCAATTCTACATGTCATTGTATAAAGTCGCAGGAGTGGCCTCGAGTCGCGGACGTCCCGAGGTCTTATAGACACCGCCCAGTGGTTTAAGTGAGCATCACACCTGGGTTCAACTTTGATCCATTTTCACCACTATATATATATATATATATATATATATATATATATATATATATATATATATATATATATATATATATATATATATATATATATATATATATATACATATTGTTACAGATACGACTTTGATGGTATGGTGGGCCGAGCGGGATGGCCGCCGTATCCGTACAAGTTACCCGATTGTGCCCGAATGTTAACTAATCGCGCTACGCTGGCTCAATAGGAAAGAGAAGACACCCGGCTGGGTTATAATGACACAATACGACACCAGGGGTTCAGTTCTCAAGTATATTCGTACGGAAAAAGGTTAGATTACAAGGACAAGAGGGAAACATAGGAAGGTGGGCACTTAAACACACTCTTATATTAACCCTAGACAGACCACGGATAAACGGGACAAGGCTCACTCACACGGGGTTTGATGGCCAGGAAAGCGGCAGTCGATGGCTCAGGTGCACCTGGCTCAGGGACAGAATCGCGTACGTTGGTGTCCAGCAGATGCGGGGAGGTCGCTCAGCGCTCGTGGGTCGCGACTTTGGTCTCAAGCTGGGGAGGTCGCTCAGCGCTCGGGAGGGTGGCGTCTTGTCCTTCCAAGCTCGGGGCGCATCTGACGTCACGTCCGGCGCGGGGCCGCGTATATCCGGCGGGGAGTCACGCCCTCGCTCGTTAGCTCCGCCCCATATGGCATCGGCCCATGGCTTCTCATTGGGTGCGGGGGTTACCGGCTCCGCCCTTGACGAGGGGCCGACAGGGAGCCCCCTTCTGGGTAACCCCGTCGAGCACATGTTCAATGGCGGCCAACCGAGCCGGAGTGAGGACGCAAAGCCGCTGTTGTTGTGGTTGTTGTTGGAGCTTGAGATGATGGGAAGAGATGCGGGGAGGTATGGGAAGGTCCTAAACTCCTACTGGTGCCATATCATCACATTCTGGTGCAACGAAGAGTCATAATTAATGGAAACAAGTCCTTAACTGACATAGATTAAGAATAACTAGCAAGATGTCCTATAATTGTCTACGTGTGGTGCGGGGGACCTGGGCACGACATTTAATGGGGGAATGAAGGGGAAGATCGGCTCTAATGGGTGTTGTTTACAGACAATGGGACTAGGGAATGGGGTAAGGGGAGAGTTGGGGAGTATCGGAGAAGATAGGGGAATATTTACAAGCGGATATGGAGGCCAAATTCCATATTCGCAACATTGCACCCTTCTCTACCCTCGGGGCGTCCCGACCCGATAAATTTTTACCTACTTTAGTGTGGCACGCAATGTAGTTCCCTCTACTATTAACTCTACCCTGAGTGCGACAGTTTTACAGATATTCACAAATGAGTAAATATGTCCCCCTGCGACGTTGCACCCTTCTCCTCACAGAAACACACCCACAGGATAACCGAATCCGGAAAGAATTCTCAAACTAAACATACAGCCGGTAGGGAGCATTATTTACAAGACTACGCTGCTATTTACACTACGATCCAGGACCTGTTTTTGGAGGAACACATGCAGATGTTATGCATAGAGAGAGCGCGCTTGCCAACATCGATACACCAACCCACGAGTGCTCTGTGGCCGACGGCCTTTAATAACGTGCAGAGCACCCTTTCCCGAGCATCAACAGCACCACCCCACCACCAATCGGTGCAGTCACCATTGTTCAATGAAATAAAAATAAATTCGACAACCCCTAACCCTGCAGGTGTCTCTTGCTCTTCTTGTGGTGCACTTGGTGGTTAACTAAAAGTGGTTCACCTGTATGGCATAGGTGCCCCGTTGACCCATAGGTCCATCCCCGGGTGGTGCTTGGCCGCAAAAGAACTACGGTCCATTGTGGGTGGCCACCAACATTGCGGTCCATATGGTGTATCGATCCAGGCAACAAGCAGCGAAAGTGCAGGCCCACAACTGCGTAGCCAGCACCTCTCTCTCCTCTCTCTCTACCCCAAAGCCAGATCCTCGGAGGTGGGAGACAAAAGAAGAAACAAGTGAGTAAGGTGGTAAGGGCGCAAAAGTGCACGCAATATAAGGTAATGCACACTGGGGGCACATGGGAACCAGGTGAGACAGGTACGTTCCTATCGTACGCCCCCCCCCCCACCAGGTAACCTACATGGCCCCTCCCTTACCCCTTACTGTATCCACACAACACAACACTACCCATAAACATCTACTTTACAAATCAACAAACATCCCTACTGTCTTCCCCGTTCCTCCCATATACCAAATTCGTCTTCTCTCCCTCCTAACCAATCAAATTTGCCATTTTCAACTCTCATCAAAATTTGCCATCTCCAACTCAACATCAAAATTTGCCATCACCAATTCATCATCAGTCCCTCCTAGGGAGGGAGAGATGGAATCACCCCAATGTCTCATCCACGTCGTGATGCGTCTCACAAATCCAACAGCAATCTCATTTCCTGCAACAAACAAAGAAAACACAGGTGTGGAGTCATCATCATCACCACAGGCAAGTGGCTGCGTATGGTGCGACAGGTTCATCAATCCTAACTATTTCCTAAATGACTTTAACAACTTTACACTACCCGGGGTCTTTCTCCGGCCAAACCATTGGCCCTCTTACGCTATGGGTTCTAAAAACCAATTCCCATTGGCCAAACTGTGGTGCTCTTCAATTTGGGGTCTCACTCCCCCGATTCATCTCCCGGTGCCCTCGCACAATTTCTGGGCTGCGGCGTGTACCTCTCCCAGTGGGTCTACCCACCTGCACACCTCCACCACTGCAGTTGCCTCCGAGCTTACCTGCTCCTCACCCTAACCTAACTACCTGGGGAAGGCCCTCTGGCTCTCTCCCCACTCCGTGCCCTCTCTGGCACTGGGCTGCCCGATCCACACCCGGGATCCTCAGGCACCCACTCACAACTACCGGCTCCCAGAGCCCACCTGCGGCCTCACCTGGCCGACATCCTCACAGTGGTGGAGTGCCCAACCAACTACACACACTAACAGGCTACACGCCCAGCCATTTCCACAACACTAATGCACCCATTCACAACACCATTCTGCAACCGCACCACAAATGCCAATATCCAACCACAATTTACCTGTACCCTCTACCTAACACTTACACTACCCGCCCCGGGTACTCGTGAAAGGGGTCCACCCTTCCCCCATCCACACCTTCGCACCATGCACACCACTCCGTACCACTCACTCCAACTCTCTCCACACACCTGTACCTGCACACCTGTGCTCTCACACCTGGTGCCACCTGCACCCTTCTCTCCCCAAGCGCATTCGCGCTGATCCACACACTCACTACTCATACACTGCTCCACACACCTGTTCAATTCTCACAAACACGGCATCATCTCAGCTAACTACTCCCTTCTGAAACTTGCGCTTCCCAGTCGTCCCTTTAAACTATTGCGCTCCCTCGTCATTATCATCCATACTAATCTACCTGCGTCCCCACTACAGGTATCAGTCACTAACTAATCTTAACGTTACCTAATGTCATCTTCTAGATCCCTACACACAATATCCTAACCCACCCGGGCTAGTTTTCACTGCCATACACCCCATAAGCTATTGCGCATTTGCCCCCCCACCTGTGAGGGATGGTGGATTTGCCATCCCACCACATCGGGGGTCTCTCACTACCAATTTTGCACATCAAATTTCAACAAATCAAAAATTTGCCAATCACTGCTCATCATCTGCCAATCACTACTGCCAATCCCTTGCCAATCATCAAATTTTGTTTTTCTCTAATTTTGGGGCCAAAACACTAACCTCATCACCCAGTCTACTCACTAATACCTCTCGGTGCGCCAATCCCTGTCCAAAGCCCGGCTTCGTAAAGCCAAGCAATGGATGCTGGTGGTTTTGTGCCTGCGGCTGGATGCGTCCGGCATTCGGGGCAGGGACGGGGGCGTACCCGGGCCGAGATCCCACGCATCACCTCGGCGTGGAGCCATCCAATGTCCCGATCTCGACCTGCCGGCACGTCTCAACAAAACGTGGTCGCCATAACGACCCTTCCTATCGGGCTGCCAGCTCCGCCTAGTGGAGCCTGGACGCGGCCGTTCAAAGCGAGGCCCAGCACGCACCGAGGGCCCGATTCGACTATAAGTCGTTCTAAACTCTATCCCGTCTAACGTCGATGCTTCACCTGGACGCTTACACCCCGCAGCCCGTTCCTTGCTCACACATCCAGCCGTCTCCATGCTCCTCGTCGTACCTTTCCTTACACACCAAGGTACTCTCATTCCACTCACAGACTTGGTCACACACCTGACCACCGAACACTTTGGCACACATTCGTTGGTCGCACACCTCACCAAAACACCTCTTCGCGCCCCCTCCTCGGTCACCTCCTCTGTGACAATCACAGGTGTGCCCTCATTCGCACACCCAACCACGTGCCTCACCACCAATTCCAGCGTGCATTCCCACTCACGCTCTACCATTCCAGGTGTGCATCCTTCCATCCCAGGTGTACATCCTCGCTCACCTGTCACAACTAACTCACGCTCCATGTCACTCTCACTACTTTCACCTCCACTCGTGACAACGCACTCACCCTTACTCTTGACAGCACACTCTTTCCCCATGCACTTGTCGGTCACACCCCTTTCTCGCGCACACTCTCCCGTTACACCCTCTGTAACACTCACCACAGGTGGACACTCTTCCTTACTTCTGACAGCGCACTCCTTCCTCATGCACCTGTCCGTCACACACCTTTCTCGCGCACACTCCTGCGCACACTCTCCCGTCACACCCTCTGTAACACTTACCACACCGCGCTTCCATGTGCTCCCTCGCACACGCGCTACGACCGACTCACTCTCGCCAGCACCCTCACTACTCCTTGGCACGCACTTTTTCCTCACACACCCCAGAGTCGGACTTTCTCGCACACCTCCTCTTTCGCACACCAGACCTGTCGCACACTTCACCAACGGCCTCTCACGAACACCCGGGTCTATCTCGACCCCCAAGCTTCTTAAATCCCCTGGCGCATCATACGCACGACCATATTGGTCACCACTTACACCGGGTCCTCTTCCTCTTCGCTTCTCCTCCATCACCTGCGAATCCCTCATCCGGTTAATGAGCACATCATCACGATCCAAACACAGACTTTGGACCAATTCTTTTATCTCCTCTTTTATCTCTTTCTTATCCCCTCTCCGTCGCTTCTTAATTTCGCTCATCCCTTCTTCCACTTCTTCTAATTTGTGCTTCACCTCTTTTATTCCCCGGTACGTCTCCTCAAGCTCATCCTCTAAGGCTACCTTGACCGTTTCCAGGTGCGTCCTCACCTGCCGGTCCTTCGTCTCCATTACCTCTATCACCTCGTCCAACCTCGTTGTCAGTCCCTCACGTACCATCTGACATTCCCTTTTTTAATTACCCCTACGTCCTTTTTCATCTCCTTCTGTGTCGATTTTAAACCCTCTATTACCGCTGTGTTCTTCTTTACCTGGTCCCCCAACTCCTTTTGTCCCACTGTCAGTTGTTCTACTCCCAGCGTCAGGACCTCTATGCCCCCTTGTAACTTTACAGTCCCCTTTCTCACCTCCTTCTCCATGCGCTCCTTACAGTGCCTCACCTCCTCGCGCACTCCTCCGACCTCCTCACTCACTCCTCTTCTGATCTCCTCTCCCATCACTTGCATCTCCTGCCCAGATGCCACCCTCATCTGCTCCATTTCCTCCCTGTGAGCATCCAGTTTGGTTTCTACCCCCATTCTGACCCCCTCTATCTGCTGCTCCATTTGTTTAACTTCCCTTTCCGCTTGGTCCCTCATGTCCCTCAATTTGCCTTCCATACTGTTTTCTAACCCCTCTAACCCCTTTTGCATCCCTTCCATTTGATTCTCTTGAGCGGCCATTCTGTTTTCTACCCCCGTTAACCCATTTTTCACTTCTTTTATCCCGTTGTCTAACCCCTCAAAATTATTGTCTAACTTCCCAATTTTCTTGTCTAACTCCTCAAAATTATTGTCTAACTTCTCACCGGTACCCCTCGCTTCGTCCCTCATTACCCCCATTTGGCCCTCTAATCGCTCACCCTGAGCCCTCATTCCCACAATTTGGTCTCCCATTCGTTCCATAAGGGCCCTCATTTGCAACATAAAAAGGTTCGGATCCACCAGGGGCGCTACCACGGTCGCGGGCGCGGTGACCAGCGAGGCGCCATTTTGCGCGTCTGCTACCCTCGCTGCTTCGCTCTCCTCACGTCCCTCAATTTGGTCCTGGACCGACCCTGCCTCACTCTCCCCTACCGGACCCCAGCCGTCTTGATCCGCCATAGCGCGACTTTCAAAATTCGGTTTTTATTTTTTATTTTCGTAAAACAATTTGAAATTTCGCCGTTATAATTTCGCGCGGGAAACGCGCTCCGAATCGATTTTCCCTCCCAAAATTTGGGCCTAATAAATTTAGTCCCGGGTTCGAATTCCACTCCTCGACACCAATTGTTACAGATACGACTTTGATGGTATGGTGGGCCGAGCGGGATGGCCGCCGTATCCGTACAAGTTACCCGATTGTGCCCGAATGTTAACTAATCGCGCTACGCTGGCTCAATAGGAAAGAGAAGACACCCGGCTGGGTTATAATGACACAATACGACACCAGGGGTTCAGTTCTCAAGTATATTCGTACGGAAAAAGGTTAGATTACAAGGACAAGAGGGAAACATAGGAAGGTGGGCACTTAAACACACTCTTATATTAACCCTAGACAGACCACGGATAAACGGGACAAGGCTCACTCACACGGGGTTTGATGGCCAGGAAAGCGGCAGTCGATGGCTCAGGTGCACCTGGCTCAGGGACAGAATCGCGTACGTTGGTGTCCAGCAGATGCGGGGAGGTCGCTCAGCGCTCGTGGGTCGCGACTTTGGTCTCAAGCTGGGGAGGTCGCTCAGCGCTCGGGAGGGTGGCGTCTTGTCCTTCCAAGCTCGGGGCGCATCTGACGTCACGTCCGGCGCGGGGCCGCGTATATCCGGCGGGGAGTCACGCCCTCGCTCGTTAGCTCCGCCCCATATGGCATCGGCCCATGGCTTCTCATTGGGTGCGGGGGTTACCGGCTCCGCCCTTGACGAGGGGCCGACAGGGAGCCCCCTTCTGGGTAACCCCGTCGAGCACATGTTCAATGGCGGCCAACCGAGCCGGAGTGAGGACGCAAAGCCGCTGTTGTTGTGGTTGTTGTTGGAGCTTGAGATGATGGGAAGAGATGCGGGGAGGTATGGGAAGGTCCTAAACTCCTACTGGTGCCATATCATCACATTCTGGTGCAACGAAGAGTCATAATTAATGGAAACAAGTCCTTAACTGACATAGATTAAGAATAACTAGCAAGATGTCCTATAATTGTCTACGTGTGGTGCGGGGGACCTGGGCACGACATTTAATGGGGGAATGAAGGGGAAGATCGGCTCTAATGGGTGTTGTTTACAGACAATGGGACTAGGGAATGGGGTAAGGGGAGAGTTGGGGAGTATCGGAGAAGATAGGGGAATATTTACAAGCGGATATGGAGGCCAAATTCCATATTCGCAACAATATATATATATATATACAAATGTTTTAAATTACTTGGTGGTGAGGTGTTTTGAATTACATGGTGGTGAGGTGTTTTGAATTACATGGTGGTGAGGTGTAATCCCAAACTTCCAGTCTGCACCTATCCCTCCCCTAGGTATGTGCTGATAGGTTCTTTCTTGAAAAAAAAACATTCAACCTAAATCTTCAACCTAAATTGCCTATAAAAATGTAATATCACAAACACAACAAATACATTTGTGCAAAATAATTGTTTGTATTATGATTGGTGTAAATCATGACAACACAGCAACTCAGGTACAGTCATTATCCTCAGCTAAAATAAGCCCGTTCCTCAGTAACGTGCGCTCGCCGAGCCAAGCTAGTATATATATATATTATATATAAGTTCAATATATATATAATTTCAAAACACACACACACGCTCAAGGATTCTTCAACTTTTAGCAATAGATGCAAAAACCTAGTATTTATTGTATTGTCCCGGAAACAAAACAAACAATATATATTTACAACAGCACTTACAGCTCCAGTAGCTCCCCCACCTCATCTTCCCAAACATGATTAATAGCAAATATCATCATTTAAAATTTACCCTGTATATTCAGAGGCCCCAGATATGTCCTTCACATCGGTGTTCAGAAGCACATAGTCCAGATTCACACTCCATTTCACTTTTAGCGTTTTTCGGGGTTTTGTGTAGTACTCGCCCATCCACTCAGGCCTTGCACCAACCCACATGGTCGGGAGTTTGCAGTACGAGCACCTGCCCGTTTGGTGAGCTGCGAAGGTTCTGCAAGTCTTTCATTGTGCAGAGGCACATTCCTTTCTATCAGGTATTTTTCCAAGTATTTTCAGCTTATTTCAGAAACTTGATGAGCCATTTTCAGTAACAATCCTCATCTCCAACACACAATATACTTTGTGATGCCCTGTATGCTAACATTTCCTTGAAGTTTCTGCACATGCGTGCTACACAATCTGGAGCAGACTATGTTATTTCAAAAGATGTGTATTGTTCCCACCTTTTGGGGTCGGCAGGGGTACGATTTTGACCCAAGTCTTTCACGATCTAGCTGGGCAGGCCTGATATTTAGTTGCAGTTAATTTGGGTAGAAATTTGTAATTTGTTCAGGGTGCAAGTGATAAGTCGCCTAGTCTGTGAAAGACACCGTGGAATCTTTAACGTCCACCAAGCAATGCTAGCAGATTGGACACCCAGCGTAATGTCCACCCAGTGAATGGCACACCCATTGATGACTCACCCTGCCAGTCATAGAAAGAGGAGGTGAGTTACAGTCATCCAAGAGCGACGTTATAAGGGCATGAAGCAGAGTTTCAGTTTTTCTCTGGGATGACCAGGATAGTTTACCTGTATGCACACTCACCTTTCAGCTGTCTAATGAAGAACAGGTCGTGCTGGTGAAGACCCGTGTGTCGACCAGTGTCAGAAGAAGCTGATATTTTGGTTGTTAACCCTACGTTGGAGCGAAAGAGACTTTTGCTCTGGCAGAGCCTCTTTTGCTTTGATTAGGAGTCTATGCCTGAAACATCAGCTTCTCAATGTTTCCCAACAACGGTAAGCATACCTTGATCAACGTCCTGTTGATTTCATCCATTGTTTCAACCGTCTAGTCTGGCTTCTAAACTAGACCCAGATCATTGCATCCCATCTTTTCCCATCTTTCATCAGTTTACCAATCATGGTGAGGAGGATCTTTCTTTTAAATTCCTTACATCGAATTTTATTGGATTCCCTGTTGGGTTTTTTCCACTATCCTTCCTAGTAAGCTATTCCATGGATATTCCACACATTGTTTCGTAAAAGAGGAAGGAAGGATGTTCTGCCAAATTACACCACTAAATGTGGGGACTATTAGGAATCCTGACATATATGTATACCAAGTCATGCATGTTTTACACTTCAAGCAACAGCTTCCATACAGGTGTGGCTCATGTGTTAATGAAGCAAATAACATACCAGCATGCTTAGGGTCATGTATAATAACGCTGCACAGGCCTGGTTGCCTATAATTATGCCTGGCATGTCTGCAAGAGGAGACCCCCCCCAATGCCCCCTTCCACAGAACACGTATGGTCACCCAATGGTTTGATGAGCACAACACTGATGTTATCCAAACGCCATGGCCTCCCAATAGAGCATTTATGGAATATTCTGTCATGACACCTGAGACCGCTTTTTCCACCTCTATCAAACAAGTGTGAGTTGATTGACTTTCTTGTGGAAAAATGGTACCGCATCCCTCCTACAGAATCCCAGACGGTGGTGGACTCTATGCCACGGCACATACATACAGGCACATACAGGCACGTGGTGGCCCAACGCCCGATTAAGTGACTTTACATTGACTATTCCATTTTTGGTCCACGACTGTACATTAGGCTGGGTGTCCCATTTCCGAACATTAGTTGGTGGACGTTAAAGACCTCTCGTTGTCTTTGACGAAAAGTAGGTAAGATATGGGTAGAGACCTTCAACACTGAACAGATTTCAGATTGAAAGTCTACATGAAAAGTAGATGAGTAGGCATCCTGAACAAATTGCAAATTTCTGCCTGTACTGAATGTTTGGGAAGGCAATGGCAGACCACCCGACATCACCGTTACCAAGAGACTGCTTTGACAACACCGATGCTCTGTATAGTGTCTGGGATATTGATGATAAAGATTTTTGGCTTTTAAGGTTTTTTCTGACATTGGCAAAACCATACGCCTTGGTGGACGTTAAAATGTCCCACTGTGTACTCCGAGGAGTATGTGAGTCATCGCCGGCACACTGGCCAAATTCCTGCCCTAACCTTAGTCGAACGTCCTGCCTGGCCAGCTGGTTCGTGAAAGACCTGGGCCAAGCTTCCTCCGGCCAACATCACAAGAACGTGAGCTAAAGAAGAAGAAATATATATCTGGGGTATCTGAAAGTATTTGTACGGCCAAGTCTTATTTTGTATTTGTACTGCACATAATCTTACCATTCACTGATAAATGTTCAAAGTTTTTATCCACTACTCTCCAATAGCAACAACTGTTTCTAAAATCATCTGAGATACCAACCTTTTTTATGGCGTCTTTACTCTTTGTAGCTCCATCTTCGTCGCTCTCCCCTGCACCTGTCCAATTACCTTTCCATTCCCACGATGCTTGTCTCCCTCCTCCCCCTCCCAATTGGTGAAATCTTTTCCTGATTCCTAATCATCTCTCTAACAAAAGAATGACGTCATGGGTGGCCAAAAGTGAAAATAGAGTTCAACAATAAGCTCTCACCATAATGTTTCACATGCTTCGATTTATTTAAATAACTTGTCAGAATCCATTGAGTTTTCAGGTTGAGAGTCATTTTTATCCTTGGCACCGATAATATGGAGAACACCGATGATGTCACGCCACATCTTCGATATGATTCACTGTGTGTGTGATTACAGTGACTCGGTTCTGCTCGCCGAGCACTTTTAACCTGCCTTTACTAGCAGGAAATGTGTAATTCAAATTGTCTTTTAAATGTAATGTTAAGCATTTAAACGAAAGAGAGGCAATTTCAATATGACTAAAATCAGACTCAAAGAAATATAGGAATACGAGAAAATCCGTGGATGAGAGGTGTCGGTTCGTACCATTTCCTGTTAATACAGGTTAGCAGAGACAGTGGATATAAAACACACACACACACACACACACACTACGTGAAAAGTGCAGACTACCGAATCCAATTTGTAAGCAAGCATGAAGACAACAAACCAGAGAACGTATCCCTAACCCACCTTGCAAAAAATTTCCAAAGACAGGTGCAAATGCAAGATGTCACACAAGAAACTGAAACAGCAACGAGTACAGGCCCAACAATTGCAAAAAAGACGAAAGCAAAATATAAAATGAAATGTCAACAGATATACACTGACAACTGGGAAAACGACAAAAGAACAGGAAGGTATAAAAAAAAAGAGTTGGACAGATTGGGAGTAGACAAAGAAGGCTCTTTGGAATCGCTAAGAATAGGTCAGCTCAACTGGGATGGAGAACAAATCATTAGAAATCCCCAAGACCAAGGACACTACACCAAATGATTTAAGAAAATGGTGGGACTGATTCAAGCAAACAAGTGTAGGTTCTGCAAGGTAGAAACAGAAAGTATGAGCTATCTCCTATTTGGATGTAAAAAAAAAAACTCATGCCGAAAAGCTGTACTCCAAAAGGCACAACTCGGTATGTGGAGTAATCCACTGGCACATCTGCTAAAGTCTCAATATTCCAGTTCCAGAAAACTCATGGAAACATGAACCAAAAGCAACCACTGAAAACACGAAAGTAACGCTCACGTAATACCTAATGATTCCATCAAGCGTGAACATAGAAAACAAAGCATTGCGACCGGATATAGTACTTAGGTACAAAAAGAAAAGAAAGCATTGCTAAACTAGAAAAAGAGCAATCGGAGATTGCAAACCCTCGCCAGGATGTATTTTCAGTGTTTTTTTTAAGGCTTTTGTGTTAAAACAAATATGGCGGCCGAACCACGTGACCGATGACATCATCATTATTGTTTTTTCGACACTAATTTATTCCTAGATTATGCTCAAGAAATTTCATCTTGATCGGATGAAGGTTTGTACTTGTCGAATTATGATGTCATAATGGAGGAACCTATGACATCATCATTAACATATTTTATTCCCCATGGAGAGTTATTTACAATGAGCCATGTCTCATTTTTTCTATTCAGCACTTTTGGAGATATAGAGATGCAAAGTTTTTCGGTTTTTCCAAGATGGCGGCCGAACCACGTGACTGATGATGTCATCATTATTATTTTTATTCACCAGTTTATGCCGACATGACGCTCAAGAAATTTCATCTTGATTGGATGGTTTTGTACTAGTCGAATTATGATGTCATAATGGAGGCACCTATGACATCATCATTAACATATTTTATTCCCCTTGGAGTTCTTTAAAATGAGCCTTGTCTCAATTTTTTCTATTCAGTGCTTTCAGAGATATAGAGGTGCAAAGGTTTTCGTTTTTTCCAAGATGGCGGCCCAACCACGTGACTTATGACGTCATAATTATCACCAAAAAATTCTAGAGATGGAGTTGCACCTATGGTGAAAATTTGCTGTCAATCGGACCAACGGTTGCAAAGAAAATCATATTTATTCTGTGCGGACAAACACACAGACAAACAGACAAACAAACAAACGGACTCAAATGCAATACCCTCTCCTCTGGCGAGGGTAAAAATGAGGTGTCAGTCCCTCGCGATTTTGGCCGAAACAACACAAATCAAGAAAATTACCAAATACCAAAACCTCAAAAATGAAGTGAAAAGATCCTGGAAGCTGAAGAGCACGGAAATTGTACCAGTGGTTATTGGAGTGTCGGGAATGATAAAATGAACCTCACAGAGATCTTTAAAAACATTCCTGGGAATATTACGACAAACTGCAGTTGGAAGCTGTCCAAGGCTCGGTGACGATCCTCAAAATAGCCCTCGGAACACAACTTTGAGAATAAGAAAACGTCACAAACTGGTCTATGAATCATGATCCTTTACTGAAACGGAGGCAGATACTTCGAGACCTGGAAAGGCTCTGTTCCACCTTCTGAAACCAGCATTTGGAGATACCAACCAACGACACACACACACACACGTTTCTACTTTTACCAATAGAGGCAAAAATCTAGTATAATTTATCTTGAGGCCCCAGACCCAAACAAATAGATATATTTATAATGGCCTTCAGAGCCATAACAGCTCCCAACTGCCACCCCTCCTCCCAAACATGATAAATAGTAAATATCATCATTTTAAACTTACCTGTGCATTTACAACCACCACATATGACCTTCCCATCAGTGTTGTGCAGAGGCACAGTACACCCTATTCTCTCAGGTACTTTCCCAAGTATTTTCAGCTTATTTTAGAAACTTTGTGAGCCACTTTAGGTAGCAATCCTTATCCACCACTCACAATATACATTCCATGCCCCGATGACCGTTGTTACTATGGGTTTCTGCACGTGCGTGCTGAGCATTCTGGGTCAGATTACGTCATTTTCAAAGTTGCGTATTGAGCAGCTGAAAACGTTACTTAAATTGCAGTAAATTGGTGATTATCTTGGTCTAAGAGCAGATGCTCCAATATTTGACCCAAAAGTTAGGACCAGGACAGGATCAGTTGGTAGGATAAGAAGACTCAAAACTGCATTTTAATAGCAAAATAACCTTTTCAATACATTGTGACTCCATGAAAGAAAAAATCCCCATGTAGTTATCATCTTGGCCTTTTTCATTTACATCCTGCCATCCCATAGTATCTATCCTAATACTTTCTATTTTGCCTAAACAAGGATCAAAGTAGAGGTATAAAGAGCTTCTACGTTTATTTCAATTAGGATCAATTGGAGTGGAACTTCGTAGAGCGCATACCTCCGCCAGGCTGAATAATTCAGGTGTTCTATCCCACCGATAGGCCGGATCTGGATTCGGACCTGTATCAAAATCAAATTGACATTGTTCTTGACACCTACCCACTCATCCACCAAGTTTTGTCATAATCCATCCACAACTTTTTTGAATTATCACGTTATACTGTCTATCATTTTCGGTTCTATCTCTCAATGTGAAGAATCACTTTAAAAACTTCTCATATCCGGATCTTCATCAAAATTGAATCAATTCTTCCTTGTCACACACCCAACCTGTCCTCCAAGCTTTGTCATAATCTGTCCACAATTTTTTGAGATGTCGTGCTTTGTATCGTTTTGGCCCTATCACTCAATATTGAAGAATCACTTTAAAAATTCTCATCTCCGGGCCGGATTCAGATCTTCACCAAAATTGAATTGATTTATCCTTGTCACACACCCAACTTGTCCACCAAATTTATTCCCAATCGGTCCATATCTTTTTGAGATATCCTGCTCACAGACAGACAGACACACCGGGGTGAAAACATTTTGTGGTGGAAATAATAATTGACAATCCAAGATAGAAAAAAAAACCTTTAATGTTTCTTTTGGGTTAGGAAAACCCGTACTGTAAATTGCTTTTCCATTTTGCAAAGTACGGTTAGATTTTAGTGTTTACCGTAAATACCTTGAACAACACAGGCCTCTTTGCAAGAACAATGCCGTTTCACTCATTGTCCGATCTTCTTGAGTAAAGGAAGCCAAGGCGTCAACATCGTTAAAAAAAAAAAAAATTAATAAAAAGCTTGTTTAACAGGCCATACAAAATTCATCGGTACAGTGTAATACAAGTGTCAAAGTTACACCAACTTCAAGTTACAGGAGGAACAAAAGATCTGCAGCCATTTAGCTTCCGACGTGCCTCACGCCTTTCAAGTAGATCTTGCTCATTAGCAGGAAGATGAGTTGACGAAGAACACTTAGACGGGTTCAGGACGAGCAGCATTACTTGTTCACACCTTTCGGCAGATGCGAACGTTTAGTCTTTATATTTTTCGAGCTCCAGAACCACAGGTCGATGGTCTTGCATCTACAAACAAGGGGCGAAGGTTGCCGGCACTTCAAGGCTTTGTCTTGCGTAGCAGGAAATAGATCGGGGAAATCCTCTTACATCCTAACTGCTTTCCTACGATTATGGTCGGTTCGATTTCTTAGCAAGTTGGATAATAGGAAAGCTGGGCTTGGTCTAACCTGTGGAAATGAATTAATTCTCCTCACCTGCTAGTTTTGTCGAAATACTGACTTCACCAACAGACCTCTGAGGTAGTTATATACTTATTTTTGCTCCAGTCACAACCAGGTAGGGACGGACGTCCATCCCCTCAAATTGGATTGGTGAGACCAGGCATCAAAAGGGATTATTTATATTTTGAGGTGGAAGGAAAAGCTGGAGATGGAGCGTGGCGTATATAGAGCCTCACGGCTCTGAAAACGCCATTAAACCCCAAAAAGAAGAAGAAAAGCTGGAGTAATGTGATGATGGCCTGGAAGAGAACGACCATCAAAATATTTTCAGGTAAACAAGTGGGCGAGCCAATTGTTAGCACAAGATGGACAATGATCTAGATTTATTGTGGCAGTTTCTGTAAAGGCCTGGCAGGATACTTCCTGGTTGATCACAGGGACAAGAGAGCTAGGTTAGAGGGCTACTCCCTGGCTACTCCTGATGCTCTCGGATTTCAAATCCCACTATTATTTTGTAAACCGCAGCATTAAGCTAAGGTAGGGAGTGAAAATAATCGCGAATGAATTGGTACCCAACGAGTTCAACTAAACAAAACTGTAGAAGGCAGGATGCTCCAAAAGTAGCGAGACCTGTCATACGTTCAACAAACATCCATATCGTCAAAAACATATTTCATTAACTAAATTAATTACTGCAATAGCACGTTCAATAGCAATCAAATGATCTGTTAACATGTCGTTTTAGAGAAAATGAATGTGACAATTTGGACATCAAAAGAAAAAGATAAAAAATAAAACCCAACACCGAGTTAGAGAAAAATACTTTTGGAGAAAATAATTGATGTGCTTTTGAGCAAACTGGCTGCTCATTCTCAAATGATGTCAGCTACAGCGAATGTAAGGAGGATGTAATGAAGACGGTTTAAAAAAGGTTGTCCAAAAGTCTAACGGCTTCATTCTGTCATCTGCCAGAGGCCCAGGTTGAGCACTTTGAGGCAGGGTAGCTGTGTGATCCTCTCTAGGCCACGGGTTGTTATCTTTGTACATCCATAAAGGTCTATTCCTGTCAGCTGGGTTAAATGCCGTCCGACAAGCTCTAGTCCACGATCCGTGATTCCGGGACACTGCCCGATGTTGAGCGTCCTCAAGCGACGCAGGGGGCTCGCTAATCGCTCCAACCCATCGTCGCTGACGCGGCACGAACACAGAGACAGAGATGCGAGTTGCGTCAGGCCTTGTGCTATGTGGGCGAGGCTCTGGTCTCCAACTTTGTCACAAAATGACAGGTCGAGCGCTGTGAGGTGGAGACTTCCGGTTGACAGGTGCATGACGCCCGAATCGCTGATGTTATCGCAAGAGCGGAGGTTAAGAATCCGAAGGCTGGACACACTCGAGATGTGCAGCATTCCAGCATCGCTGACTCCACCGCAGAAGCTCAGGTTGAGCACGTGCAGACATGGGAACCCTCGTGCCACGTACTTCAGTGCCGCATCAGTGAGCCGCTGGCAGTCCTGAAGAATGAGCGTCTCCAGCAAAGGGCAACCCTGGGCAGCATTACGCGTCAGCCCAGCCAAATGCCCAATGCCAACATCTGATACGTTTCGACAGCTGCGCAGATTGAGGCTACGCAGGCCAGGCAACCCCCAAGCAATGAGCAAAAGTCCAGTATTACTGACATTGGTACAACCACCCAGTTCGAGGGTTCGGAGGCTCTTAAGGTGCTGTGCAATGCGACCCAAGCTGCTGTCTGTCACTTGCTTGCACAGACTCAAGTTAAGAGTCGTAAGGCTCGGCAGCGGTTGCACAAGCGCATGGGCCAGGCCGAGATCCGTGAGGTTATAGCAACCACTGAGGTTGAGGCTCTCAATGCCCGGAATCCCCTGGATGACGGAGCTGAGACTTCGACGGAGGCTCAGCACCTGCAGTCTTCGGATGCCCCGAGCCTGTAGGCTGGGAAACAGTGACGGGTTGGAGCGACGGAGGTGGAGCCTGGCCTCAACGCCCCGCCAAACTGACTTGTGGTACGCAGCATCGCGCCATGCACGGCACACCTGTGTTGTGCGTCCCTTGTCGCGAACATCTAGGAAGCTGAAAATTATGGCCAATATCTCAGGAAAGAGACTTGAAATGTGTGTGTCCATTCTGGGGAGGTGGAGAAAATTTCAAGTTAGTTGGATGTGGGAGTTGGAGGAGGTTGGGAGGGAATAATGCAAAATGAAGACACCATAGCTTGTAAGGAAATGGCTGATGGCGAAACAGAACTGAGTCACTAAATGGCCTGTTTGGAAATCACATTTGAATTCTTACGTAATAAGGCCTGATCTAAATTCCATAGTATTGATTGAAAAATTGTTACCCCATGTGCATAGCACAGAGCAGGGTAAAGCAATTGGTTCACTATGTATGTGTGTCTGTCAGTCCTTCACACTGCGTGTGTCCGTCAGTCCATGATTGAAGAACTTCAATTGAATTTCATATTTTGAACAATGCAGAACATGAATCGGCTTGTTTGCATTTCCAAAAACCAGCAGTTTAGCAGTAATATGACTATGGTTTTAATATTGTACAGAGTCCCGTCCCGAGTCTGTATGCACACAGCGTGGAAAAGCAATTGTCTGTCTTTGTCTATCTGGCAGTCAAAAAAATTGAAAATCATACAAAAAAGGAAACTTACTGTTTTTAGGACCTCATAAAGGACACAAACAACAGGCATGAATAACTAATGTAACATGTTAAATAAGGTGGTGCAAAAGGGGAGGTATACCAAATGCATAAATGGTGGTAAATGTCTGATCCAATGGTTTGTTTTGGTGTTGTTGTTTTTTTATACATCTTTTAAAACATTTATTTTATTTCAATTGAATTATATATTTTCAACACTGGCGAACATGAATTGCCTTCTTTGTATTTCCAAAATCCTTCAGTTTAGCTGCGCTTTGGCAAAATTATATGCCATCTCGACCAATCAAAATTGCCGCTCATGCTCTCAGGTTGGGGGATTGAGATTCAGACAAAATGGCGGTGCGCAGTGATGCAACACCGGCGCTAATTTAGTCCAAAATAATATTTTAGTGCATCTTTTTCTAAAGGATCGTTCCAGTTGGCAGAAGATTTGTCACTGTGCAAATACCTGGATAAACCCCGACGATGACGAAGAAATGTTTCATAATGTTATTACCTCCACCACCGAAGGTGAACGGGGGTCATGTTTTCACCCCTTTTTGTCTGCGTTTGTCTGAGCATGATATCTCAAAAAGTTATGATGGATTTGGATGAAACTTGGTGGACAGGTTGGTTGTGTGACGAGGACAAATTGATTACAATGTGGCGATAATGTGGATTTGGATACTAGAGTTTTTTAATTTTTCAAATGAACCTTCACCATTGAGAGATGGGGCCAAAAACAATATACTAGCGTGACATCTCAAAAAGTTGTGGACGGATTATGACAAAACTTGGTGGATGAGTTGGGTAGGTGACAAGAACAAGCTGATTAGATTTCGGTTCAGGTCCGGATTCAGATCCAGCCTATCAGTGAGTTACAAAACATAAACTTACTGTTTTTACTGTTTACTGTTTTTAGGAAAAGGAAAATTGAATTGAATTGAATCCAAAGCTTTCAGAATCATTGGAATCTCCCGTGATGAAGCTATCTCTGAGGGCCTTTCACTCACTCACCGCAGGCAGGTAGGTGGTCTTTCTGTCTTCTACCGACTCCTCTCCGGCCTTGCTCCCCCAGCTCTCTCTGTGCTCTGTCCCCCAAATATTCCTACAGGTCGCACAAGATCTGCCAGCCACCCTCTGATGGTTAAACTGCCGAAATCTCGGCTCTCTGCTCACCTTCACTCTTTCATTCCTCTTTTCTCCCGCCTCTGGAACAAACTCCCACACTCACTTCAATCACACTCCTCCCTCCAGGTCTTCAAAACAGCTGTTCACCACCATCTCTTATCTTCCCCCATCCAAAACCTTGATCTTTTCTACCCCCACTAATTCACCCCAGATCCACCTTGTTTGAAATTCCAACTTCTTTCCTGGAAGTCTTGGCAGTGTCCTTATGTTTTATACCTCTCCCACCCCCCCCCCCCCCCCTTCCCATGCCTCCCCCCCAAAGCCCTCTCCCTCCCACAGTTCTCTCGATGTCTCCATGTCTCTCGGTCCCTGCTCTCAAATGTTGTGTTTGTGTCCTTCCCCCTCTCTCCCCATCTTGTCTACCGCTCCCGATGTTATTTGTTTTGTGTGTCTGTTTGTCTTTCTGTGTGATTAATGTTCGCTCTTTCACGAGCCTCGATCTTGTATACAAAAAAAAAAAAAAAAAAAAAAAAAAAAAAAAACTGTATGCGCTCTACTAAATGCCGTTCTAGTTGTTTGTGTTCTAGTTGTTCTGTGCAACCAAAACAGCAATAACAAAGTTATTCTATACAGTATTTTTTCACAGGGAGATTTCAGTGCTTTACAGTAAAAAGAAAAAAAAATGAGGGAAAAGAAAAGAAAAGAATAAACACGGAATAAGACAGATAAGCAAATGAATGATCAAATACAACAATAGTTGTACATTAATATCTCTCGACATTGCCGTCCGATATGTAATTAAAGTACAAGTCCCTAGAGGAGCCTTAAAACACAGATTTGACTCGAGGGAGTGGAAGCCCGCTCCAAATTGCCATTCTGGTAAATAAACATCAGGGCTTTATATTAGGGATTACGATTTGCACTAAAGACTAAGCCTAACCTGGTGACTTGGTTACAAAAATCGAGGCTCATGGAAGGGCAAGCAGACATCGGATGGAGGGATATCATAGTGACAGTCAGTCAATGGAGGACGGGTGGACATGAGATTCACAAAAATAACCCGACTGCAAGTAGGAGCATATGAAGAGGAGAGGTGGGTGTAGATGGGGATGAAAGATAAGTCAAGATTGTGGGGGCCAGTCGTCCGCAAACAAAGGAGGAAGCACTACTATTGGATTGATACTGGAAACCTTTGCACAAGAGAGTGAAGCTAAGCACGACGCCTGGACTGGATGGATGTGTGCATCTTCGTTGGGCTGGGAAACGTCATTCATGCGGTGGAAAGGTCATGGGGTTACGGACATAACGAGAGGACTGTACTTGCTCTTGTATGTTTTAAACCTATCAAGAGTTGGCCTTTTGAGTCTGGGCCTTTCCAATTTGCTCTTACCTCGAGCCTTCGATAGGAAATGACTTATCATGTGAAAGATGTTTGTTTGTTTTTTCTAATGTAGAAGAAGAATAATAATTCCGTGTGGTCAGATTTACTGCGTGCTTGGTACAGCACTGTCCTTGTAATCATGTACACACCCTACTCTGTACCTTACAGTCATCATCAGCCAAAGCTCAATTGGCGGGCACTATACAAGGATTACAACTTGAACCGAATTGGAGAATCCATCTATAACAAGAAAAAGAGCAATCGGAGATTGCAAACCCTCGCCAGGATGTATTTTCAGTGATTTTTAAGGCTTTTGTGTTAAAACAAATATGGCACAAAAAGGTCACTGTGAAGAGAGCTCCAAACTCCGCTTATAGGACTACTCTGATATAATTAAAGGAGACCCAGCGCCATTTTGTAAATGTATCACACAATATGAGTACTCGCGTCGCATGTGAGGAACACCGAGATCAAAATGGAAGACAGCTTTCTGGGTGTGCAAACGAGAAAATCCGTATTTTTAGGCTCCGACAGGCCGCAACAGGTAATCCGTCCAAGCCGTACGACCGGAATGTTAACCCTGTTAAATGCCTCAAGACATCGAGCGTCAACGTGCGTTTTACTAACATGGGGAACATGGTGCCAGTGCTCGAACCCCTGCCATCATGTTCCGTCCGCGAGGTTCATCAGGTCCAGTGAGCTGGGTGATACGTCCTCGGAGGCAGCACCTTCATGTCGCATTTCTGCAGAACCGCCATCACCCTGTCGAGGAATGAAGGGACGTGGCAACAGCTGGGTTAGACTTTGGAAGCTAGACTGCTCGGGCCATCTATTAACCAATATAATTAGTTTTAATTACAGCTCGATGTGCATCGTCTCATGGAAAGCTCATAAAAAGTAAATCGACTTTGAAAGAAACTCGACAGTTCAAAACGACGATGATTATTATGACGTGAAAGCATTCAGACTCGGGAATTACTCATGGTGTCCTGATCCACAGACTGCGAGCACGTCATAGTCTTGTCCTATCGAGCTTCATTTCAAAAAATTCCTACTACACTTTAATTTAATTTAATTTTAACAAAAATCAGCCTCACAACCACAAGTTTGAACATTTTTAAACGAAGGTGATATAATGATGTTGGGAAATCAATAATAATAACTGGATGGTATTTATAGAATACTTACCCTGCGCAGTCAACTTGGTGTGAGCCAACTCTTCTGTTTTTGAAGGGGTTTTTTCCTTTGATCCAATATGGCTGCCAGACCACGATAACATCATAAATTTATATTCTCGAATATAATTGTTGTGTAGAATCACGTTCAAGAAATTTCAGCCTCATCAGACTAAGCGTTGTCCCTGTTAAATTATGACGTCATAACTAAGGCACTAATGACGTCATCGTTGACAACACTTATTCCTCATGCGGAGTTCTTTATAATGAGCCACGTTTAATTTTTTTCCATGGAGCGGTTTCAGAGATATAGAGGTGCAATATTTTTCGATTTTTTCCAAGATGGCGCCTGTACCACGTGACCTATGACATCATAATTATCATTAAAATATTCTGCAGGAGGAAACGCTCCTACAGTGAAAATGTTCTGTCCATCGGACCAACAGTTGCAGAGAAAAAAAAAATTCATACTGATCGGATGAAGCGTTATACTTGTCGAATTATGACATCATAACAAAGGCACCAATGACATCATCATTAACATATCTTATTCCCCATGATGAGTACTTTACAATGAGCCATGTTTCAATTTTTTCCATGGAGCGGTTTCAGAGATACAGGTGCGAAGTTTTTCCAAGATGGCACCCGTATCACGTGACCTATGACATCATTAAGGCACCGATGACATCATCTTTAACATATCTTATTCCCCATGGCGAGTACTTGACAATGAGCCATGTTTCAATTTTTTCCATGGAGTGGTTTCAGAGATACAGGTGCGAAGTTTTTCCAAGATGGCACCCGTATCACATGACCTATGACATCATAATTAAGGCACCGATGACATCATCATTAACACATCTTATTCCCCATGGCGAGTACTTGACAATGAGCCACGTTTCAATTTTTTCCATGGAGCAGTTTCAGAGATACAGATGCGAAGTTTTTCCAAAATGGCACCCGTATCACGTGACCTATGACTTCATAATTATCACGAAAATTCCACAGGCGGGGGCGCTCCTATTGTGAGCATTCTGTGTCGATCGGACCAACAGTTTCCGAGAAAAATAAATTTTAAAAATGCAGACACACATGTTCGTACGCACCCGATCGCCTAACCCTGCTTTTCACTTCGCGGTTGCAGGGCAACAAGACAGTGATGCGGTTGTATCTTATTGCACTAACTTTTTGATCTTCCCTTATGTATTTATGTATTACCATTAAAAACACAACACAGCCAAAGAGACATTAACACAAGTGCATTACAAGTAAAACTACGATTCCTCAGCCCTAGACATTAACACAAGTCTTCTTGCACGGCGGGGTCGTCAGTTTGTCGAGGCCGGGGGGAAATGAGGCGTCGAAAGAGAGCGTGCCAGCACGCAATTAACGTTTCTCACCATGCCTGTCGCCGCTTCGAGCGCACACCCGCGGCTTACTTTTGCACACCGCACGAGAAACGCATGCACTGCGAGCGTGTCCCTCCAAGTACGTTGATGCCGGCGCCGCAGTCGCCGTCGTGACCAATGGAAATCCATCCCAGCCGAGTTGCAAGGCTTCACCATTTGTGCTTCATTAGCGCTGGTTGCCATGGGAACAGGTCCTCCCACTTCTCTCGTGGCTTCGCGAAAAATAAATTAAATAACCGGACTTCCCAAGCCAACGTCCCTTACTTGCGCTTTTGAGAAGAACGTCGCGTCTCCACAAAACGAGAACCCCGAGAAGCCATCATCGATTAGTTTTGACAAAACCATGAGCAGCAGTCGATTTGGGCAAACACAAGTGTCCATCAACATGCAATTTAACGCTGCATTGGTATATGATGTCAACAAAGCAGGATGGACTTGGCAGCTACTTTCCAAACAAGGGGCTGTAACTTTGGTTTGGCCGTTCGTTGAGCGACGTGTCATCTGTATATTCTTTCTCCTCAACACTGAAGACTTGGAAATTTTCAAGCAGGTGCTCGAGACTACTGGAGCGAATATCCCCAGCAGAGTAGATCGGAATCGCTTTCAGCAGCAGGATGTCTGCGTGATTCTGAATCCAGCCAAAGAACTATGACACCAGAGCCCAGTGAACCAGACAGTTTGCACGACAATCACAAAGCCAAATGGTTAGTGGATTTCTCTTCTGTGTTGGACCTGCAAGATAAGGAAACAGCCTTTACCCTTGCATTGTGTTCCCCAAAACTGGATTATATGAATAATATTTCCTAAAGCATGCACAATGGAACCAGCCTGCCATTTTAATTAGCTTGCCACATTTCCTGAGCATCGCTCCATCTATCAAACGTGTGACGACTGATGGGCGCAATCAAAACGGGGTCGACATGGCCACAGAACTGTCAGCACTTCAGCCGACTCGACGGAAAACGCGCGATGTCCTTGGCCACCGGGGAGTCGGACAATCCGAAATGCACCTAGTGCCGGGATGTTAACGAGCTCGACCGGGATGTTAACGAGCTCGACCGGCCGGAACCAGGGCCTCAATTCGAACCATACCCAACATGTTCACCTCCCTTTAGGTACCGGCATTAATAATAGAAGAGTTGAGTGGGAAGGCAGCACAGTGTGCATGGATGCCCAGAAGATCAAGTTCAAATTTGTGCCACCGTTACCTAAGTAAAGATACGGTGCCACAAACATTACTAAAAGGACCATCAGTAACTTATTCTTGGGATTTTGCCATATGCTCAAAACCTAACTTGGCAATTTGACTTCACAGTTGCAGTGGAGTGGCTTCCATTGAGGTTGGCGAAGGGAACCCCATCCCCCAACCATTGGATCCCCGACAGAGGCCACGATGTCGCCTCCCCCTCACGCAGAGCCCAGCCATCTGCCCTTCACTCCTCACAGAGAACAGGCATACCAGCTGGTTCCCTCTTAAAAGGCAGATAGAGGACAACGTTGCCCTGAAGGCATCTCTTCCCAGCTACAAATGCTGACCACCTCGTTTCATGATTTCTCGCCATCTTGACGGTCACTCTTAATGATGTATTTTTTTATAATTATTCCAATGCATCAATGCATCTGCCATATTTTCATCAACACATCGTTCACCTCCTGTTCATCCCTCCAACAAGGGCAATTATGCATGTGCGATTGCTTCGCATTATCTGCAACTGGCTGCGCGGGACGCACCGTACTCTTAAACATCCTAAGATCTCGATTGATTTCTCTATCAAGATGACTGCCAAGGTATATTTAGAAGACCAACATCGGAACCATTTGTATCGTATCCTCGTGGAGATCCCACTGTCTATCATTATCTGAAGGTTCTGGACGAACAGCACCAATCAGCAAACCGTGGAAGGACAAATGCAAACAAAATCCAAGACGGCACATTGTTGTTCCAGGACCATTCGTGATATTTCTGCAACATTTGCACCGTTTTCAACATGGTGATCATGTCTGGCAAGTTTTCTCCTTTCTTAGCTTAAGGAAAGCAGTGACTGCATGAATCTTTTGTTCCATCACCGCTGCATGCCAGGTGTCACCATGTTCTCCTGCAGGACAATAGCACAGCAGTCACGCGGTGCGAAACACCGTGTTTGAACCTAGTCCCTTCTCTTTATGAATCTCCGAGATGATAATGACGTGCTTTGGCCTCTTCGAGTACAAGTTCACAGGGAAAGGATGTTGAGAGACCATCAGGAAAGCTACTTTGGACATGCAACCCCAGCGGACAGTGGATGGGAACGACCCAGAGCTTTTATCCACTTCCAGAGGTCAAGAACGGTCTAAAAGTGCTCAAAAGCACCGCAAACCTTAGGGACACAAGAACACAAAGTTCTTTGGGAAAACACACGTGGTGGACGGCAGACCACTATGACAGACACGCATGGTGGAGGGGAGACCACGTATGACACACTCATAGTGGACAAGAGACCACATCTGACAGACACACATGGTGGACAGGAGACCACGTATGACAAACACTCGTAGTGGACGGGAGACCACATATGACAGACCCTTGTGGTGGACGGAAGACCACATCTGACAGGCACACGTGGTGGATGGGAGGTCACATATGACAGACACATATGGTGAGCAGGAGATCACGTATGACACACGCATGGTGGACGGAAGACCACATATGACAGACACGCATGGTGGACGGGAGACCACTTATGACAGACACTCGTGGTCGATGGGACACCACATATGACAGACATGCATGGTGGATGAGAGACCACGTATGACACATGCATGGTGGATGAGAGACCATGTATGATAGACACGCGTGGTGGACAAGAGACCACGTATGACAGACACGCACGGTGGACAAGAGACCACGGATGACACACGCATGGACAAGAGACCACCTATGACAGACACGTGTGGTGGACAAGAGACCACCTATGACAGACACGCGTGGTGGACAGGAGACCACCTATGACAGACACGCGTGGTGGACAGGAGACCACCTATGACAGACACGCGTGGTGGACAGGAGACCACCTATGACACACGCGTGGTGGACAGGAGACCACCTATGACAGACATGCATGGTGGACAGATCATGTATGACACACGCGTAGTGGACAGATCACGTATGACACATGTGTGGTGGCCAGAAGATCACGTATGACACACGCGTGGTGGACAGAAGATCACGTATGACACACGCGTGGTGGACAGAAGATCACGTATGACACACGCGTGGTGGACAGGATATCACGTATGGCACATGCGTGGTGAACAGGAGATCACGTATGGCACACACATGGTGGACAGTAGACCACGTATGACAGACACTGGTGCGGTGGTGCACGGGACAATTCCTCAGACTACGAGCAGTTACTCTACCAGATTTGAGCAGCACATGCAAAGTGAAAGGAATAAATGAGAAGTCGAAAGTCGACGGACAGGCAGACAGACGTACAAAGACAATGGTAAATACATGAAAAGTGAACGTACACAGATCTTGGTTCATTATGGACACGAGTATCCTTAACCGGTATTTTAGGGCGTCCAAAACGACGCTTTAATCTCGTACTTTGCCTTACCTGGCTCTCAGCCAGCCGAGCCTGCCGTTCTGTCCGACGGAAGAGACTCGCTGGTCCGGACGAACTCGGGCTTCGGAGCCGGAACCAGGAGTCGGACGGACGAGGCAGGACACACAGAGAACGCGGGCAGTGGTAAAGGCGGGGCTACGCATGCGCATGACGGGTGAACAGTGGGGAAGAGCAGGAGGCGTGGTCAGAGAAGCGTGACGGGGGAGGAGCTAAATTGAGGATACAAAACAAGCAGGAAGAATAAATATAACGAGGAGATGATGAGAAATGTTTGTGGAAGGTGGATAAGTTGTAGTGACAACACGAGGGATTATAAATGATTGTAAATTGCGCTGATTTTGGATTGGTGCGATTTTTAGCAAAACAATATGGGGGTCAACAAGACGATGAAGGAAAGTGATGCAGGCTACACCTGATAGTAAAGGTAAATGAGATCCTCGGGCAGTAAAAGAGTGATTTTAAATAATAAAGGGTTTAAATGATCTATGAAATGGCAGAAATTGATAGTATATGCGGTATTATAAGACTTATTGCTCTGAGTGGTTCATATGATATGTAACTTGTGCGTTACAGGTGGAGTGTAGGGGTACTATACGATGCTATACGAATAGGGGAGATTATGAAAAAGGGGACGAGAGGGAGTAAGAGGTGAGGTTATAATGGAGGGGATTCTGGGAGAGGAGGAAGTAGCTGGATAGACAATGAAGGAAGAGATGGAAGGGGCGGTGGAGAAGGTGGTGGTGGAGGGGAGAGTGGGTAGGGAGAAGTTGCAACAGGATCATGTAAGTCACAGGTCGATAATAAACAGAGACATGTTGGTGGTTGTTGTGTGAATGAATGGTGTGGTTGTATGCAGCAGGCGTGGGATGAGGAGGGATGTGGTTGTGAGGGTGGAACAGGATAACAAACGAGTGATGGAGGAGGAGATGGTGGAAGTGGTGGGTAGGGGTAGAGAGGAGACGCCATGCTGGAAGATGCACAATGTCTCCAGCTGACTGGTACGTTGGGGGTCCGAGTCCAGGTTCCCAGCATGCTTCTGGGACCGGGATTAGGATTCCTTGTGGATTTGGACCCGGCTATGGGATTGTGAGATTTAGGTTTTGAAGAAGCTGATGTTGTGGTCGAACGTTGTTGCTTCATTGTCGGATTTGCCTGAATTTGAATATTCAGGGCAAGGTGCACATGGTAGGCGACCTGTTCCAACTCCTGTGGCTGTGAATGAGAGCACAATGAATACTGTCGGTATAAGCAGAGTACCACGGTAATCAAACGAACATATTGATTTGGCGGGAATAAGAACAGAGAGGAAATGGGTTTTAATAAAAGTTTAAAAAAGCAAAATCGATTGAAATGAAGTTTATTGGTATCAGGAAAGACTTTTCAGGTGAACATGTTTTGAGATATGGGACATGCTGGATGATTTTACAATTGTGGTTGTGGTTGTGGTGAGACCACTAACATGCCATCGCCATGAATGTATCACATCCCCTCCTCCCTTCCCCTAACCAAGGCCCATGGTTGATCTAATCGAGGTGTACTCAGATTATTAATTAAATAACCAAATTGATAGTTTGAATGTTGATGTTGATTATGGTTGATTATGGATTATGGTTGTTGATGGTTGATGTTGATTATGGTTGTTGATGGTTGTTGTTGATTATGATTATGGTTGATTATGATTATGGTTGATTATGGATTATGGTTGGTTATGATTATGGTTGATTATGATTATGGTTGATTATGGATTATGGTTGATGTTGATTATGGTTGTTGATGGTTGTTGTTGATTATGATTATGGTTGATTATGATTATGGTTGATTATGGATTATGGTTGGTTATGATTATGGTTGATTATGGATTATGGTTGATTATGGTTGATGTTGATTATGGTTGTTGATGGTTGTTGTTGATTATGATTATGGTTGATTATGATAATGGTTGTTGATGGTTGATGTTCATTATGGATTATGGTTGATTATGATTATGGTTGTTCATTGTTGATTTTGATTGTGGATTATGGTTGATTATGATAATGGTTGTATATGTTAATTATGGTTGATTATGACAATGGTGGTTGATGTTGATTATGATAATGGGTGTTGATGTTGATTATGGTTGATTATGATAATGGATGTTGATGTTGATTATGGTTGATTATGACAATGGATGTTGATGTTGATTATGATAATGGTTGTTGATGTTGATTATGGTTGATTATGACAATGGATGTTGATGTTGATTATGATAATGGTTGTTGATGTTGATTATGGTTGATTATGACAATGGATGTTGATGTTGATTATGATAATGGTTGTTGATGTTGATTATGGTTGATTATGACAATGGATGTTGATGTTGATTATGATAATGGTTGTTGATGTTGATTATGGTTGATTATGATAATGGTTGTTGATGTTGATTATGGTTGATTATGATAATAGTTGTTGATGTTGATTATGGTTGATTATGACAATGGATGTTGATGTTGATTGTGATAATGGTTGTTGATATTGATTATGGTTGATTATGACGATGGATGTTGATGTTGATTATGATAATAGATGTTGATGTTGATTATGGTTGATTATGATAATGTTTGTTGATGGTTGATGTTGATTATGACAATGGATGTTGATTATGATAATGGATGTTGATGTTGATTATGGTTGATTATGATAATGTTTGTTGATGGTTGATGTTGATTATGATAATGGATGTGGATGTTGATTATTGTTGATTATAATTGATGATTATGTTGATGTTGATAATGATAATGGACGTTGATGTTGATTATGGTTGATTACGATTATGGTTGTTGATGGTTGATGTTGATGTTGTGCTGTTGATGGGGTGCAGGTATGATGGTCCAAATGTCCCACTTCCTTGCATATCCTTATATTCATCAGGTTTTCCTTGCTGCATAATTGGCCTTCTCGCTACAGATACTTTAAATATCGGATTTTGTTTATAAGTTGTTCATGTTCTTTCCTCTGCCACCTAAAGTGGAGGTTGTTTAAACCCCTGTCTGTCTGTCTGTCTGTTTATTTGTCTATGAGCAGGATATCTCAATGCAAATATTTGGATTAAACTTGGTGGACACATTGGGTGTGTGACAAGGACGAATTGATTCGATTTTGGTGAAGATCCACATACGAGAGTTAAATTTTCAAGTGATTCTTCAACATTGAGAGACAATCTTGGTGTTTGCTTAATGGTTAAGGTGGTTGGCTTAACATCGTGTGGGGTCTTCAGTTTTGAGCCCCTGTTGTGCCGTTAAATCACACCAAGTGGGTTGACTCATTCAGCCTGTCAGCCTGTCATCTTTACCGATGTCGGTAAAATGAGTACCAGCTTCCTGGCAACACTGGCACTAAATCAGCGGCACAGCAGCACTCCAGCAATGATGCAGCCAGCAGCCACAGGCTGCATACGAAATAGTAATAACCATTGAGAGATAGGGCCAAAAACTATATACAGGGTGTCCTCACTTAACATTGTCCCAGTTAACGTTGTTTCGTGATAACACCTATTACTAATTGGTTACCAAGGCTTCACAGAACATCGTGATTATTTACCTATAATGCAATATTACATTGTTCTTCAATTTAATATAGAAACCAGCGTGACTCTGCGTGCCTCACCACACGTCGTTTCAGAGGGATAGGCATATTTGATCATTTCGGTGTCTTTTGGGTCTTTTGGGTCTTCATGGTGTTTTGGGTCCTCATGGCCATTTGGATCTTCACGGTCTTTTGGATCCTGTGGGCCTTTAAGGGTATTTTGGGTCTTTGGGGTGTTTTGGGTCTTAATGGTATTTGGGGTATTTTAGTTATTTGGGGCTAAAGTATATTTAAGGGTCTTAGGGGTCTTTTGGGTCTTTGGGGTCTTCCGGGTCTTTTAGTCTTCGGGGTCTTTTGGGTCTTTGGGGTCTTTTTGGGTCTTTTGGATCTTCAGGGTGTTTTGGGTCTTTGGGGTGTTTTGGGTCTTCGGGGTCTTTTGGGTCTTCAGGGTATATGGGGTATTCGGGGTATGTTGGCTCTTTGGTGTCTTTTGGGTCTTCAGGGTATTTTGGTTCCTTTGGGTATTTTTAGGTCTTCGGGGTCTTTTGGGTCTTTGGGGTGTTTTGGGTCTTCGGGGTCTTTTGGGTCTTTGGTGCCATTTGGATCTTCAGGATATTTTGGATCCTCTGGGCCTTTAATGTTATTTTGGGTATTTGGGGTGTTTTGGGTCTTCAGGGTCTTTGGGGTCTTCAGGATATTTTTGGTCTTCTGGGTCTTTTGGGTCTTCAGGGTGTTTTGGGTCTTTGGGGTCTTTTGGCTCTTTTGGGTCTTCATGGTATTTTGGGTCTTCGTGGTCTCATGGGTCTTTGGGGCCATTTGGGTCTTCAGGGTATTTTTGAGCCTCAGGGCCTTCAAGGGTATTTTGGGGTCTTCAGGGTCTTTTGGGTCTTTAAAGGTATTTTGGGTGTTCAAGGGTCTTGGTGGCCTTAAGGGCCTTGGGGGAATTAAAGGGTCATCAAAGGTCTGAGGGGTCTCAGCAGTCTAAACGTAATTAAGAGGGTTAATTAAGAGGATGTTCAGTTTGTTTGAAGAAGAAGAAGAAGACGTTTTCGTCGCATATAAACATAATGACATAACCATATACGTTTGCTCTATTATAATAAAATATTGTTGTGGATCTCCCGAAGCCCGTCGACGTACAGAGGGGGGGTTAAGCCCATTTTCCCCCTCGGGTCTTCGTGTCCAGGAGACCGAGTCGCTACTCCCGCAGCGAGCGTGGAAAAGGGTATCGGGTCGACGCCGCACGTACCTTTGATACCCACGCTGCCACGGAAACAGGGACCGGACCTCGCACAAGCCACGCTAATCGAGTACGCCCGAGCGGTGTGCGTATTACGTGACTCGTGCCGTTACCTTTTATTGAACCCGATTCGAGCGGTTCTGTTCGTGCGATGCTAAGCCAATTGTGAAATGACAGGAACGGTCAAATAAGACGAAGAACACGGTTTATTTATAGCTATACAGGTGAAGAGACACAGAGCAGGCACTTAAGCAATCTTAACTTATTCCCAGACAGAGGGCCCACTCACTTACGCGGGGAAAAGGAAGGAAGGAAGTTCGCGCGCCAAACGCGCCTTGCCGTCGGTCGCTCCGGGACATCTCGCCCAGCGTGGCCCTCTGGTGTTCACGGCACATATGCAGGGATCCCAGGTAGGAGGATCATCGGCGTAGGTGGCTCCAGGATGGTTCGTCTCCACTCGCGCGATTAATACAGCCGCAGAGCGCAGGGCACAGGGCACGGGGAATGTTCGTGTACAGTGAGGCTATAACAAGCAACTCAATTCAAGCACTCCGACTCGTTCAGGTGCTGGGTGACTCTGACTGACTCTCTGGCTCTCGCTGGCTCCGACTCAACTCAGGGGCTCCGACTCAACTGAGGCGGGGGGCCCGGGGCAGGGTTTTATGGTTCCGCCCCGGCCTTACCCGAATTTCCATGCCCCTCCTCCCGCCGCCGTGGTGAGCCACTCCCCTCGAGCTCTGATTGGCGGCTCGTTGCTTACCGGCCACTCCCCCTGCAGCTCCTCCCTTTGGCCTTGCCAGACTTGTTCCAGGCTGAGCACATGGCATCCTAGCCCAATTGAGGCCTACTCACTGGCCTGCTCAACGCAAAACTAACACAGGAAAGGAGACTACGTTTACATTTACTAAGAGATAACTGAACTACAGCGAGGCTACATGTTGTGGTGCACCTACCTACGAGGGGGGGTCATCCTTTATTCTCAAAACCACAACAATATCATGTAAAGACTTCGGTGCTACTATGAAATTGAGAGAGCAAACAAGAGTCAGAGCAGCAAGCAGTCAACCTTTGATGCTTTTTTCAGGAGAGGAAAACGGTCAACTCAACAACCAGCAGAAACCTTGACTATGTCCCATGGGGAGCATGATTTCACTTGTCCCCTCCTCCCCCCCCCCCCCCCCAAACTCCACCGTTGCCCTCATGTGCTGTGGGGAGAACGATTTCCCTCATGTGCCGTGGGGAGAATGATTTCCCTCGTGTCCCGAGAGGAGAATTATTTCCCTCATTTCCCGTGGGGAGAATGATTTCCCTCGTTTCCCGAGAGGAGAGTTCTTTCCCTAGTATCCCGTGGGAAGAATGATTTCCCTCATGTGCCGTGGGGAGAATGATTTCCCTCATGTGCCGTGGGGAGAATGATTTCCCTCATGTCCTGAGAGGAGAATGATTTCCCTAGTGTCCCGTTGCAAGAATGATTTCCCTTGTCTCCCGTGGGGAGAATGATTTCCCTCATGTCCCGAGAGGAGAATTCTTTCCCTATTGTACCGTTGCGAGAATGATTTCCCTCGTGTCAGTTGTGAGAATGAATCCTCTTCAAGTATCAAACAAGCCCAGCTGCACCATTGTTAGAGTTTTGGTCTTCAAGGCCACTTTTGGTCTTCAAGGCCACTTCTCTCATGTTAATCTCTTGTCTCTGTTACCCCTCCCCCCTCTCTTTTTGCCTTATGATGTTCCTAAAACATTGAATCCTATATTGGAAGGAGTTGGGTGGGGTCAAAAGGTCAGGTCAGGTCAGGTATGGGAGCATACGCCGGAGCAGTGCGTTGCCGCATCCACCTTCCGATGGTACTCCAGGGACCTCCGTCTACCATCCCCCAGGCTGATGTCTGGCCCATCCCTATCTCCTTGAGATGCCGATCAACCTGCTGCAACCACGAGGCACGCGGTCGGCCCGTTGGCCTCCTCCACTCACGAGGCTCCCTTGCTGAGAGTATCTGGTGAGCAGTATCAGCGTCCTGAAAAAGAGCCACATGTCCATACAGCCACAGCTGATGCTCATGGACCATACAGGAAACAAATCTCATCTGAGTCTCTTTCAACAACCGCTGTTGGACACAAAGTCCGACCAGCGATAGCCAAGGATTCTCCAAAGAGACTTGGTTCCGAAGGAGTTAAGTCTCATTCTCTGGCCCTTGGTAAGGGTCCAAGTCTTGCATCCTTAGAGCAAGACTGGAAGCACCAAGGACTTAAAGTCTCTGACTTTCGTCCTCCTGCATAGATACCGATAGCGCCACACCCCATGATCCAGTGAATTAATGACCCCAGGCCCGACCCAGACGTCTATCAACCTCTGGCTCACAACATGCGGAGACATGAATAACACTGCCAACGTAAGTGAATCTCTTCGTGACCTCAACATATTCGCCGCAAACAGGCACAGACAAGACAGCAGCATCCAAGATGTCATTGATGCCTCGATCTTGGTTTTAACCAAGGAAATTCCTAATCCCAACAGCTCCGCCTCCTCATCAGTGCCGAGAGGGCCCCCCTAAAGATATCCAGCATCTCCGCAAAGATGACTGCAACATCTGCGAAATCAAGGTCAGAGATCTTGACACTCCCAAACAATGCACCACAGCCTGACCTCTCCGACATCCTTCCCAGAATCCAGTCCCCCGTACACCCCTGCCGAACTCCAGTAACAACTGGAAATAAGTCGGAGATGGAGCTACCACACCTCACAGCACTCAGTACCAGAGTATTGTTCAGAGATCAGATTGATCAGCATTGGTGGCACCCCACAAAGACCAAGAATCCTCCAGAGGGCATCCCGATTCACCAAATTGACCACTTTGCGGAGATCAACATAGGCTGCAAGCAGCCCCTGATGAAACTCTTGCTTGCATTCGGTGAGGACCCGAAGCACAAATATACGGTCAATCGTTGGCCTCTTTGGTGTAAAGACCGACTGCTCTGGTCGCTGGTGCTCCAGCAGATGGCGGCGAACCCTCTCAAGAATGATCAAAGCAAGGACTTTGCCCGGCACCGAGAGTAGCGTCACCCCTCGGTAGTTGCTGCAGTCCTGGTGATCACCCTTCCCTTTCCAGAGGGGGACAACAAGGCCTCTCTTCCAGTCAGTTGGGATGATGCCTGTGCTCCAAACAGAGCACAGAACTGCATGCAACGACTCAAGTACAGCATTTCCACTAGCCTTCAGAAGCTCAGCATGGATGCCACAAATCCCAGGAGCTTTGCCCCCTTTCAGCCGATACACTGCCACCTGTGTTTCCAAAAGTGAAGGTGGTTCACAGTTAATTGGAGGGTGAGCATTTGGGATAGCAACACCCCTGACATCCAACTCAACAGCCGGTGGGTCAGCCTGGTACAGCTGCTCAACGTAACCGGCCCAGTGGGCCTTCACTTCAGACTCCTCTGTCAAGAAGCCACCACCCTCTGCTCTAACTGCAGTACACCTAGGGACAGGCTTAGAGGAACGCAATGCATAGATTCCTCTGTAAGTAGGACGAGAATCGCATGACCACAAGCAATGCTCTACCCTTTCACAGATTCCTCGCACATAGGCCTCCTTGTCTGCCCTCAGCGACCGTGCAGTTTACGCCTCAGCTCCCAGAACAGTTCAGCTCTGCCATCGAGCCTGGCCCTGTGACTCTGGTCGATGGTATCAAGTGTCTCCTGTGAGACAAAATTCTTCTTCGCCTGACAGTGGGTTCCAAGACAGCCACCGGCAACATCAAGGATGGTAGTCTTGAAGGCACCACACAATTGGGAGCGACTAGACGCAGCAGCAAAAAAAGCATTTTCCTACCCCCAAGAAAATGTGTGACTACTCTTAGTCTGGCTCTTACCCATTGACCTGCTTGGCTAGGTAAGACCTACCAGGAGCAAAGCTCCTGCCAGTATAGCCCAGAGGGTCACAGGAGTACGCCTGCCCACTACGATCAATGTTTTAGTCACAATCGGGAAGGAGGTCAAACGGTAAAGGTAAGTATGCAATTACAGGCACATTCTTAAAAATTTAAGAATGAAACTTTTTTATGCAATCACATTGGGGGACGCATGAAATACGTAACGCTTTTTTGGAATTTGACTCCTGGTTCATGCCTCAAGAGGCTGGGAACTTAGGGTCACAAGGGTTAAAGTGGGAAAAACATTTTTATCTCAAAATTTGACATTTGTTGAATTCAAGTAGAACGTTTTTGCCATCTTTCAAACATTGTTTTGGGTGGGAAGTGGGAAATTTGCGATGGCGCGCCATCGACTTCGCTCTAGTTTTAACATAATTTTCATCATTTAAAGAAACAGTGGCAATTACAAAAGGTTAACCATAATTGTGTTCTTAAATGCAAATTGGACCGATGGAAAGCCTACTATATTAAATAAGGCAAATGTATGTATGTATGTATGTATGTATGTATGTATGTATGTATGTATGTGCATGCACATCCGAAAATAATGTAAAAAAACAGACCTGACCCGGTCTCTATCAAATTTTGCATACGTGTTGGTAGTAAGTATCCTGGGCAACCCCCCCCCCCCCAACCCACCCCCCCTCCCCTCTCGCCCCCCCCCCCCCCCCCCCACATCCCCTTACCTCCCTTCTACGAGGACGCAAACCGTGGCAGAGTATAAGGCACACACACACTTCTCATTTTAGCAATAAATGCAAAAATCTAGTAAAATTCCTCTTGTGGCCCCAGAATCGAGCAAACAATATATTTATAACATGCGAGAAATTTTTTAGAAATTTTAGTTGTAAAATCATCATTTTTAAAGTTTCTTTTAAACCTACCATATGCACTCACAAGCGCCAGATATGACATTTCTCATCGGTGTTCAGAAGCAACCAAACCAGACGTGATGCATTTCCTTCAGGGAAGTCTATCTGGTACAACCAGTTCCCACATGAATATACAGTGCCTTCAGAAAGTATTGACACATTTTTCACATTTTGTTGTTAAAGCCTAAATTTAAAATGGATTGAATTTAAAATTCTTGTCGCTGATGAAAACATAATACCTCATAATGTCAAAGTGGAATTTTGTTTCAAGAAATTTTTACAAATTATTTAAAAATTACAATCTTAAATGTCTTGAGTTAATAAGTATTCAACCCTTTTGCTATGACATTTCAACTTGAGCTCAGGTGCATTCAATTTCCTTGAGTCATCCTCAAGATATCTCTACAACTTGATTGGAGTCCACCTGTGGCTAATTCAGTTGATTGAACGTGATTTATAAAGAAACACCTTTCTATATAAGGTCCCACAGTTGACAGTGAATGTCAGAGCAGAAACTCGACCATGCAGTCCAAGGAACTGACCGTAGAACTCCGATATAGAATTGTGAGACGGCATAGATCTTGAGAAGGGTATAAATCGATGTTTAGAGTGTTGAACGTTCCCAAGAGCACAATGGTGAGCTCCACCATTAGGAAGTGGAAAGTATATGAAACTACCCAGATTGTTCCTAGAGCTGGCTGTCTGACCAAACTGAGGAACCGAGCAAAATGGACCTTGGTTATGGAGGTGATTAAGAACCCAAATGACCACTGTGACAGAACTACAGAGTTCCTTGGCTGAGATGGGAGAACCTGCCGGAAGGACAACAGTCTCTGCAGAACTTCGCAAATCTAGGCTTTGTGGGAGAGTGGCCAGACGGAAGCCACTCCTAAGAAAAAGGCAGATGACAGCACACCTGGAGTTTGAAAAAAGGCACGTGAAAGATTCTGAGAGAATGAGGAAAATATTCTGCGGATGAAAATTGAACTCTTTGGCCTGAATGCAAAGTGCTATGTCTGGCGGATACTCAACACCATACAGTGAAGTATGAGCACAGCTCATCACCCATCTACACCATCCATACAGTGAAGGCAAAGGCCCAAATGAAAAGGCAAAATATCAGAAATTGAAGGCTTTTTTTTAAATTTTAAACGATTTATATAAACATCCGTTAAATCATGTCACACGCAAATCATCAAAATCTAAACAGTATTTGTAGAATTTCAATAAAAGCCACATCACTGTTCATATCGGTAAATATTATTCCATCATGTTTGGAAAAACTGGAAAATTGGAAAAGAATTTGAAAAACAATATAGCCGATTTTACTCCAGGGGGTCCTAGGATTACCCACTCAAAATGTCGTTGCGATCGGTTCAGCCGTTTTTTGCGGTACCTGGGAACGGACGGACAGACGGATATTTGGTGAATTATAGTAAGATGAGGCCTCACTAAATTACTGTATATGGTCAACATGACTTATTTCGATTTGTAATTTATCTCCCTGCGAATATAACCTAAAACCCGATAAACTTCACCTCTATAGTTGCCTGGCATTGTACTGTCTGCTTAAACACCCTGTGTCTACTCCTTCAAGATGGCCCCTCGCACGATGTAGTCCCCAATTTCATTATCCTTACCCATCCACACCACTTTACATTTCCTAATGTAAATGGCCCAGCAGATATCTATGGGGAGGGGTGATGACGTTCAGTGGGGTGAGGACATGAGGGGTGGTGTTTTTGAAGGCTAGGGTGTGGGAAGGGAATCGATGCCTTCGGGTTGGGAAGGGAAGGATGAGGACTTTGGGTTGGGGGGAGTGCAAAGATGGGGCAGAGTTGGTGGTAGGGGAGAAGCTGAAACTTTTCTGTTGAGTTGACTACTGCTTCTGTTTTTCTGTTTTTGTTTTTCAGAATTACATGTGTCAGCTTACTTACAGTCACGTGAAAAAGTAAATACACCCTATGCAAAGTTTTCACTTTTTCAACATATTTCAACATACAGCTATTTGATCTTCATTTCAACAATATTGATAGATAAAGGTGATATAATATAACAAATATCATGAAACATTTACATTTTGTAGTCCATTGTATAATTTAAATAAACATAAATGCAAATTTCGCATGTGGAAAAAGTAAGTACACCCCATGAAATGTTTTTTATCTTTTTAATATATGTGGACAAATCAATATTTGATATTCATTTAAACAGTATCTATAGATAAAGGTGATCTAATTGAAAAAAAAACAATGAAAAATTGACTTTGCAATAATTTATTCAACAACAAATTAAGATGTTTGAGGGGTGTCTTGCATGCACAGCTCGTTTCAAATCCCCCCACAACATCTCGATGGGATTTAGATCCGGGCTTTGACTTGACCATTCCAGAACCCTCCATTTCTTTCTTTTCAGCCATTCCTTGGTGGATTTACTGGTCATTGTAATGTTGCAAGGTCCACCTTCGGTTGAGCTTCAACTTTCTGACAGATGGCCTCACATTATCCTCAAGCACCCTCTGGTACAATGAAGAATTCATAGTGGATTCTATGATGGTGAGCTGCCCAGGCCCTGATGCAGCAAACCTGCCCAAAACCATAATATTTCCACCACCATGCTTTGCAGTTGGTATGAGGTTCTGGTGGTCAAATGCTGTCTTTGGTTTTCGCCAAACATGTCTTCTGGTACTGTGGCCAAATAGCTCTACCTTTGACTCATCTGTCCAGATCACATTGTTCCAGAAGTGCTGGTCTTTGCCTCGGTGTTCATTGGCAAACTTTAGTCTTGCCCTGATGTTCTTTCTGGACAGCAAAGGTTTTCTCCTGGCACACCTCCAATGTCGATCAAATTTGTGCAGCCTCTTTCTAATGGTAGACTCGTGCACTTTGACATCAACAGTGGCAAGAGCTACCTGTAGGTCCCGTGATGACATTCTGGGGTTCTTAGAGACTTCTTTCAGCATCTTGCGGTCTGCTCTCGGGCTGAACTTGCTGGGGTGGCCTGGCCTGAACAAGTTGGCAGTTGTTTGGAATGTTCTCCACTTGTAGATGATCTTCCGGACAGTCGAATGATTGATTTCAAATTGTTTGGAGATCTTTTTAAATCCCTTCCCAGACTCGTAGGCATCTATAACCTTCTTTCTGAAGGCCTCAGAGAGCTATTTTGATCTAGGCACGGTGACGCCACACAATTCAACAACAAAGAGCAAACCAAACTAAATGTCTGAGGTTTAAATAAGACAGGTTCCTCCAAGATCCTCTCGAACGATGTTCTAATCATTTGCACCTGAGCTGGTGCACCTGATTCTAATTTTACGTATTTGAAGTAGTGATAAATGAAGGGGTGTACTTACTTTTTCCACATGCGAAATTTGCATTTATGTTTATTTAAATTATACAATGGACTACAAAATGTAAATGTTTCATGATATTTGTTATATTATATCACCTTTATCTATCAATATTGTTGAAATGAAGATAAAATAGCTATGTTGAAATATGTTGAAAAAGTGAAAACTTTACATGGGTGTACTTACTTTTTCACGTGACTGTACATTAAGTGTGTGTGTGTGTGTGTGTGTGTGTGTGTGTGTGTGTGTGTGTGTGTGTGTGTGTGTGTGTGTGTGTGTGTTATCTCCATAATTTGGGTTTTAGAAGGAGGAACGGAGTTTCTGAGAACTCGAAATATCCACCCCCGCTTTGGGGAAAGATTGCGATTCATGGGATAAGTTGTGAAGTTGGGTTGCTCTCAGAATTTTGTTCCAAGGACTCTATTCAGGATCGTCGATGAACTCCATACATCATCCTACTATAGTTTGTTTATGTTGATGCTTCCAGGGATGGTTTTTAAGATATCTGTAAGGTTCTTCTTTATCATTCCCGTTTCACCCAATTATCACTGGTACAATTTTGGTGCTCTTCAGCTTCCAGGATATTTTCACTTCATTCTTGTCTTGGTATTTGGTCATTTTATTGATTTCTGCATTATTTAGGCCAAAATCGCTGGGTACTGATATCTCAATCAGCAATGCTGTCTTTTTATTTTTGTTCCTGATTATAATGTCCGGTCACAGTGCTTTGTTATCTATGTTCACGCTGTATGAGATCATCAGGTCATATGTAAGCATTATGTCCTTGTTTTCAATGATTGCTTTTCTTCATGTTTCCATGAGTTTGTGGAACTGGAATATTGAAATTTCTGCAGATGAACCCAGCGGATTACTCTACATACCTTGTTGTGCCTTTGGATGTACAGCTGCTCTGACATGAGCTTTTTACATCCCGATAGGAGGTGACTCGTACTTTCTGTTTATACCTTGCAGAACCTACACTTGTCCGATTGCCTCAGTCCTGCCATGTTTATAAATCGATTGGTGTAATGTCCTTGATCTTGGGCATTAATAATGATTTGTTCTCCGTCCCAGTTGAGCTGACCTCTTCTTAGCTATTCCAGTGATCCTTCTTTGTCTATCCCCAATCTGTCCAACTCTTTTTTTACATATATACACAAAGAATTAAGTTAAGCACCCCCCCCCCCCCCGTTTTTTTACAACCTCGCACATTACAAGTTTGTTGTCGTCAAAACAGTGTAATATACCCATGATATTGCTATATTTTCTGGAGAAGTGATATTATGGTCACATAAAAACATAACAATCATGCCGTTTTCAATATTTTATTCTGAATAATTTAAGGTGAAATTTTTTGGGAATTTTAGGCATATTTTCACCTCAATTTAAGTATGGAGCTATAGGTCCATCACGGACAGTGTGGATGACGTTTATGTTTTCTAACGTACAGTCATTGTTCTGAGAAGACCTCTAGCGATCTTTGCGTCAATAACGTGTGTAGGACCCACGTGATCGGATCACTGACTCAACCCTACGTCTCATAGACCCTGTAAGCCGTCGTATGCGTTGCTGTGGCAGGTTGAACCCCCTCGAGCACGTTTGGGACATGTTGGGACGACAAATTGCGAAGATGGTCCCTCCAATAGCCAATCTGGATGAATTGGAACGTGCATTACATCGGGAATGGAACAACCTGCCACAGCAACGCATACGACGGCTTACAGGGTCTATGAGACGTAGGGTTGAGTCAGTGATCCGATCACGTGGGTCCTACACACGTTATTGACGCAAAGATCGCTAGAGGTCTTCTCAGAACAATGACTGTACGTTAGAAAACATAAACGTCATCCACACTGTCCGTGATGGACCTATAGCTCCATACTTAAATTGAGGTGAAAATATGCCTAAAATTCCCAAAAAATTTCACCTTAAATTATTCAGAATAAAATATTGAAAACGGCATGATTGTTATGTTTTTATGTGACCATAATATCACTTCTCCAGAAAATATAGCAATATCATGGGTATATTACACTGTTTTGACGACAACAAACTTGTAATGTGCGAGGTTGTAAAAAAACGGGGGGGGTGCTTAACTTAATTCTTTGTGTATATATATTTCCCTGCTCTTTTGTCTTTATCCCAGTTGTCACTATATATCTGCTGGTTTTCGTCTTGTATGCTTATTTTGTCTTTTTGCAGTTGTTTGGGCTGTATTCAGTGCTGTTTCGGTTTGGTGCATGAAATGTTATAATCGCACCTTTTTTTGGAAGTTTTTTGCAAGGTGAATGAGAGATACCTTTTCTGGCTTGTTGTGTTCATGCTTGTACACAAATTGTATTTGGTAGTCTGTTGAGATTTTCACATACTCTGCTACATACACTCTGCCACATACAAGGCTTTCATCCGCAGCTCAATGGAATACTGCTCTCCCCTCTGGGCTGGTGCTCCTGCCTCACACCTAGCTCGTCTTCACGCTGTTGAAACCAAAGCGTTCAGAATCATTGGAATCTCCCGCGATGACGCTATCTCCGAGGGCCTTTCACTTACTCACCGCAGGCAGGTTGGTGGTCTTTCCGACTTCTACCGACTCCTCTCCGGCCTTGCTCCCCCAGCTCTCTCTGGGCTCTGTCCCCCAAATATTCGTGCAGGTCGCACAAGATCTGCCTGCAACCCTCTTATGGTTAAACTGCCAAAATCAAGACTCTCTGCTCACCTTCACTCCTTCATTCCTCTTTTCTCCCGCCTCTGAAACAAACTCCCTCACTCTCTTCAATCCCACTCCTCCCTCCAGGTCTTTAAAACGGCTGTTCACCACCATCTCTTATCTTCCCCAATCCAAAACCTTGATCTTTTCTACCCCTGCTAATTTCACCCCAAATCCACTTTTTTGAGGTGACTTTTGTCTTCTTTCCTGGAAGTCCTTGGTGTCCTTGCGTTTTATACCTATCCTGCCTCCCCCCAGGCCCTCTGCCTCCCACACATCTCCCGATGTCCCTGCCCTCAAATGTTGTGTTTGTGTGCTTCCTCCCCTTCTCTCCCCATCTTGTCGACCACTCCCATTTTTATATACTTTGTTTACTTGTTTGTTTGATTTGTTTGTTTGATAAATGTTAGCTCTTTCACAAGCCTCGACTCTGTATACAAAAAAAAAAATTATAATAAAAATCTTTCCTTCTGAATGCTGCAGGATTAGTGTGGTATTCCATAGATCCATGGCTTCTCAATCAGCTTGATTATTTGGGGATTTATTTTGTACATTTCAATGTACTTTATCATCCATGAATGTGGGACACTGTCAAAAGCTTTTTTATCATCTATTCATGCTGTGGACAATTTGGTTCTTCCTGTATTACAATTTTCGAGTTTGGCCTTGTTTAGTAGTAGGTGGTCTATTGGACCATAACATCCTGTCTTGCATCCTTTCTATTCTGTCTCTTGGTCTCCTTGTTGTGTTAGGTGGTGCTACATTGTTTCTGTTGTAGTGCGGTGCTATGCGCACGACTTGTCTTGCCAATAAAGGAAGCAACAACGTATGTAATCAAAAGCGTCTTTATTCCAAGGATCAAACTATAGCACTGCCGTGCTCGGGGCTGTGAGCCCCGTGTATATCCCGAGGCCACGCCTACCCCTCGGGCGTGGCCGACACCCTCCTGGTGCGCGGAATGATGTCATCGCGCCAGCGAGCCATCGTGTCCACCACACGCGCCCCCCCAGAATTCCCGCGCAGCTGAAGGGTCAGTTTGCGGGGCAAACGGATGACCCGGCCGAAGCGCCCTCTGGCGGCTGGCGGCGTCTGGGATGCCGGGATGCCACCGGCTGCCCCTGGGATGGGTGCCGGACCGAGGGGCGGCGTGCCGGCGGGGTTTGGGCGGTGCCGGGGGTCCGCCCGCCGGGGGGCGGCCCCGACGCGGGGGTTGAGCCACTGGCGGGGGGTGGTCCACGTCGAGGTGGGCCGGTTTGAGGCGGTCCACGGACACGCGGTCAGGAGTACTGCCGATGTCCAGGGTGAAGTGCTTCGCCCGGTCTCCAGCACACGGAAGGGCCCGTCGTACGGGGGCCGCAGCGGTGTCCGGTGGGCGTCGTGTCGGACGAACACGTACTCCGCCGTGCGAAGCTCCGGGGCGACGTGCGTTGGCGGGCGCCCGTGGTGCGCCGTCGGCACCGGGTCGAACCTCTGGGCGGTCTCCTGCAGCACGGAGCGCTGTTGCGCCACGGACCATGGTGCCGTGGAGTCGGGGAGCAACTCGCCCGGCACCCACAGCGATTGTCCGAAGACAAACTCCGCCGCGGATGCGCGCAGGTCGTCCTTGGGCGCCGTCCGGAGGCCCAGCAGGACCCAGGAGAGCCTGTCGACCCAGCCGCCGTCGCGGAGGGTGGCCGGAGTGCGGCCTTTAAGGAGCGGTGGAAACGCTCGCACAGGCCATTGGCCTGGGGATGATAGGCCGTGGTACGGTGCAGCTGGACACCGAGCCCCCGCGCGACCACCCCCCAGAGCTCTGAGGTGAACTGGGGCCGCGGTCGGACGAGATGTCCGAGGGGGTGCCGAACCGGGCAACCCAGGTGGCGATGAATGCCTGCACGACGTCCGCCGCCGTCGTCGCCGCCAAAGGCACGGCCTCTGGCCACCGGGTGGTGCGGTCCACCATGGTGAGGACGTGTGTGAAACCCCGCGAGGGGGGCAGAGGTCCCACCAAGTCCACGTGAACGTGGTCGAACCAACGTTCGGGCACCGTAAATGGGGCCAATGGGGCCTGGGTGTGGCGGTGCACCTTCGCGCGCTGGCACGCGAGGCACGTCCTGGTCCAATCACAGACGACCTTCCGGAGGCCATGCCAGACGAACTTGTCGGCGATCAGCCTCTGGGAGGCCTTCGTGCCCGGGTGGGACAGGCCGTGGATGGCGTCAAAAACCCGGCGCTGCCAGCCCGCGGGCACGATGGGGCGAGGCCGCCCGAGGGAGACGTCGCACAAGAGGGCCATGCCCGCGCCGTCGAACGGCACCTCGGTGACACGGAGGCCCGTGACGGCGGTCCGCAAGGCCTGGACGTCGGGGTCGGTGGTCTGGTCCGCCACCATCCGGGCATAGTCGATGTCGAGGTGGACCGCGTGGGCGACGGACCGGGAAAGGCAATCCGCCACCGGGTTGTCCTTCCCCGCGACGTGCCGGATGTCCGTTGTGTACTCGGACACGGCCAAGAGGTGACGCTGCTGCCGGGCCGACCACGGCTCTGCGACTTTGGCCATCGCGAAGACCAGGGGCTTGTGGTCGACAAAGGCTGTGAACGAACGGCCTTCGAGCAGATGGCGAAAGTGCCTGACCGCCAGGTGAAGCCCGAGCAACTCGCGGTCGAAGGTACTGTACCGGCGTTCGTGCGGGCGAAGCTGCCGGCTGAAAAACGCCAGCGGTTGCCAAGCTCCACGCACCCATTGCTCGTGCACCGCGCCCACCGCGTAGTCCGACGCGTCGGTGGTGAGGACGATCGGTGCATCGGGCGCCGGGTGCGCGAGCATGGTGGCGTTAACCAGGGCGAGCTTCGCGCCCGCGAACACCGCGTCTATCTGCTCGGTCCAAACGACATCACCTTTGCCCGGCTTCCCCCGGAGGGCCTCGTGCAGGGAGCGCAGGAGCTGGGCGATGCGGGGCAGGAAACGGTGGTAAAAGTTCACCATGACCAGGAACTCCTGGAGCCCCCTGATCGTGCGGGGGCGTGGAAACCCCTTGACCGCCTCCACCTTTGCTGGTAAGGGGATGGCCCCGTGCCTGGTGATGCGGTGCCCCAAAAAGTCGATCTTGGCGACGCCGAACCAGCACTTGGCGGGGTTCACGATCAGGCCATGCTGGCCCAGGCATTCGAAGAGCGTGCGGAGATAGCGGAGGTTCTCTTCACGGGACGCGGTTGCGATGAGGATGTCGTCCAGGTAGACATAGACGAAATCCAGGTCGCGCAAGACGCTGTCCATCAGACGTTGGCACGCCTGAGCCGCATTCTTCAAACCGAAGGGCATCCGAAGGAACTCAAAGAGGCCGAATGGTGTAATGACGGCCGTCTTCGGGATGTCCTCCGGCCTGACGGGGATCTGGTGGTAGCCGCGTATGAGGTCCACCTTAGAGAAGCAGGACATGTTCGCCAACCCGGCGGAAAAGTCCTGTATGTGGGGGACCGGGTAACGGTCGGGGGTGGTGGCATCGTTGAGGCGGCGGTAGTCCCCGCACGGCCGCCATCCCCCGCCAGGCTTCGGCACGATGTGTAGCGGCGACGCCCAAGCACTCTTGGAGCGCCGCACGATGCCCAGCCGCTCCAGCATAGCGAACTCCGCTCTCGCCACCGCGAGCTTCGTCGGTTCGAGGCGGCGGGCCCGGGCATAGACCGGTGGCCCGACGGTGGGTATGTGATGTTCCACACCGTGCTTTACGGCCACCGCCGAGAAGCTGGGCCGCTTGAGGGCCGGGAAACCGGCGAGGAGGTGGGTGAACTCATCCGCTGCCGTAAGCGTACAAACCAACCTCGCCGGGACCGAACCGCTCAGCAAGCCGCTTGGCGAGCCGCTCAACGAGCTGCTCAGCGCGCAAGCAAGCGAGCTGAACGTTTCAGCCTGGATGAGGCGTCTGTTCTTCACGTCTACCAACAACCCGTTTGCACAGAGGAAGTCCGCACCGAGCAATGCCATGGGCACTCCGGCGGTTACGAACGACCACTTGAAGCGTTGCCCTCCGAACCGCAGGGAGAGGCAGCGCTTCCTGAACGTGCGTATGGGTGTTCCGTTGGCTGCAAGCAACGCGGGGCCCCGGCCCGCGTTTCACTTGTCGGACGTAGAGGCAGGGATAACGCTCACCTGTGCACCTGTGTCGCATAGGAAGCGGCGCCCGGACAAGGTGTCCGTTATAAAAAGAAGGCTGCCGAAATGGCTGACGCTCAGGGCCGCTACCGAGCGCTGGCTTGGCAGTTTCCCGACTTGCCGAACGAGCACGGCAGGCGAACAACTCCTCGCCTTGTGGCCAAACCTGGCGTGGAAATGGCACCAGGTTTTCGCGGAGGCGGAGGAGGCAGAGGCCGCGGTTTTCGCGGTGGTGGTGGGCGGGGCGTGGCGGCGGCCACTCGGTGTGCATCAGCCTCGGGAACCCCGAGGTGTGGTGCATCAGCATCAGCGACGGCCGCACCGAAGCTCGCCCGCATGTCACACGCCGTGAAAAACTTGTCGGCCTCGACGGCCAGCGCGCGGGGTTCCTTTATCTTGGAACCGGCCAACGCGAGGGGTACCTGGGCCGGTAGCTGGCGTAAAAAGAGCGCCTGGAATTAAAAAAAAATCCGGTGCTTTGTCCCCCAGTAGCGACAGCATGTGGTCCATTCGGACCGATGGTCGCGTGTCGCCAAGGTCGGGAAGGTCCAGGAGACGGTCGGCCCGTTCGTCCTCTGTGAGGCCGAACATGGCGATGAGGCGACGCTTGAGTGCCTCGTACCTGTGGTCGGCCGGTGGGTTCCGCAGGACGGACACGACTCGGGCGGCTGTGCCGGGCCCGAGGGCGGCGATGACGTGGAAATAGCGCGTCTCGTCCGCCGTTATGCCACGAAGCTGAAACTGGGCTTCGGCCTGCATGAACCATATCTCCGCCTGAGCTTCCCAAAACTCAGGGAGTTTCACCGCTACCGCATTGCTGCTTGTCATGGCGCGTTCTGTAGGTCAGCGTCGGCTGAACTAGTCAGAGGTCACCAATGTAGTGCGGTGCTATGTGCACAACTTGTCTTGCCAATAAAGGAAGCAACAACGTATGTAATCAAAAGCGTCTTTATTCCAAGGATCAAACTATAGCACTGCCGTGCTCGGGGCTGTGAGCCCCGTGTATATCCCGAGGCCACGCCTACCCCTCGGGCGTGGCCGACACCCTCCTGGTGCGCGGAATGATGTCATCGCGCCAGCGAGCCATCGTGTCCGCCCCACTGTGATGATTTCCGTTAAACGTTTGTATCTTGTTGGCAGACAGGTTATTAGCCGGTAGTTGTGGGGTACTTGGGTCTCTTCAGATTTTGGGATGATGAAGGTGTTATCTTCTGTGCACAATTAATCCATTTCCTCATCCCCTTGGATAAGTTCATTGAATGCACGAGCGTAGTGAACGTGGAGAGCATCAAATTTCTTCAACCAGAAGTTCGGGATCCCATCTGGGCCGGGGATTTTGAAGTTTGTCATCTTTGTCAGTTGTTGTCTTATTACCTCCGCAACCAAAGGTGGATGGAAGTTATGTTTTCACTCCTATCTGACTGTCTGTTTGTTTGTCTGTGAACAAGATATCTCAAAAAGTTGTGGACATATTCGGACAAAATTTGTCACAGAGGTAGCGTATGTGACAAGGACAAAATGATTAGATTTTGGTGAAGATCCGGATTCGAATCCAGCTGGTAGACGTTTTTAAGCAATTCTTCACCATTGAGTGATATGGCCAACCAGGCGGAGGTATGCTCGCTACTGAGTGCCGTTCTAGTCTTCCCTTTGATGCCTATGATATTAATAAATATCTTACTCTTCCATGAGGCTATGAGCCTATATCTTAGAATTGTTGTACCTGTATAATTACACCTGTAGAAATTGTACCTGTAGTTCATCACCTTGCTCTTCTATGAGCCTCGATCTTGTATTAAAAATAATTGATAAAAAAACTTTGATTCGTGAGCTTGATGTTGTTGAAAAAAAATTGATAAACCACTTTGATTAGTGAAATTATTGCTTGAGGTGACGATGAGCCAATCTATCATTTATTTTCATATTTCTCGATTATTAATGAGAAAAAGGTGAAATAAAGTGAATAATGAATGTTTATTATAAATTTGAAGCCACAGTTACTCATTTCTGTCAGTGTTAAAACAGAAATTCTTATTGAGTGATGATGAAGTTTTCTATAACAATGATAAATTTATTTGAATGAATTAAACTGCACAGGGATGGTAAAACCTGCTGCGGAATTCAACTTTATGAAATGTGAATTCATCCACATATTTTGGCCGAATTATGCAGAATGATTTGATTCTTGACCAAATCACATATTATGGCCTCATTTTTCACTCTCAACCCTTCCTTTCCCCCCACTAGTCTTCCTTCCGTCTCCTCCCTTTCTATGAGCTATCTGTTCCCAATCTCCTTTCCTTTATTCTACCCCAATCTCACATTACCTTCCTCTTCTCAGTGTCATTTTGATTCCTCCCTCTCTCACATATGTAATATGTAGAATTGTTGGTGCCCTGGTGAGCGGTGTCCAGCATATGAAAGTAAAACTAGAGCAATGCAACTGTGTCGCCAATATGCCTCCGTGTAGCCCCTGCCCGTGACAATGGGTAGATGCCCTCATTCACCATCCTAAAAATAAACAAGTTTGGTTTAAATCCTTTCAGATGTTTTGTAGTATCACATTTTTACCACAGGACAGGTTTCACATCGATCGGTGCAGCGTTTTCGGAGAAAGGATTATTTTTTAAATATTGGCTTTCAAGCTAATATGGCTGCCAAACCACGTGACATATGACATCAAAAATGTACACTCTGCAGATGTATGGGTAGGGGATTACGTTTGTGAAGTTTTGTGTTGATCGGATAAGGTTCCTTTTTCTATCCAAGAGTGCTGCCAAACCATGCGACCTATTATGTCATCATTTTCAAACTATATGCAACAATGGTATTACATGACATGACATGTTGCATCAATAGGGTAAGCTTTTTCAGATATAATTATTTAATATTTTCCTTCAATCCAATATGGTTGCCAAACCATGTGACCTATGATGTTGCATTTATATTGAAATATTAAATTTCTGTCATAGATCATGTGCATGCAATTTCAGATTTTTAGGATAAGGCATTCGATTAAAACATTTATGGCTGGTACACCACTTCACCGATGATGTCATCATATCATGCTTTTGTTCCCCATTGGGAGTACTTGACAATGTGCCAAGTTTCAATTTTCTCCATTCAGCGGTTTCCAAGAAATATTTTTTAATTATTTGCGTTTAATCCAAGATGGCTGCCATACCACGTGACCTATGACATCACAATTATCATAAAAACATTCTGCATGGGTGTCGCTCCTACCCTGAAAGTTTTGTCTCAATCGGACATGTGGTTGCTGAGAAAAACGAGGTTTAGCCCGTAAAGACGGACGGACAATCCGAAAACCGAAAACATAATGCCTCCGGCCACCTTCGTGTGCAGAGGCATAAAAACATGAGGAAGATATAATGGAGCAGTGTCTCGATGTATGTTTGTATGTTTGTTCGGTAACTACTCTGAGACCCTTTGTTTGATTGACACCAAAATTTCAGGGTACACTCAAGGGGTCCCCACTTAGGTTTTCCACGAAATATTTTTCAAAACAATTCCAACTTTTTTTTCATTTTTGATTTTTTTTAGGTTACTCATCGGTCTTATTATTTGGATAATTTCTCCATTGTGGCAGGCGGGTCCCATCACTTTGCCAAGTAGCTTCTCCTCTGAGGTGTAGTACCATAGATTGATGGCTCAACACAAACTCATTTCCAAGAATGTGTTGCAGCACATTGCCCACCGAGGGTGGGTCGAGAAGGGCACTCCGCCCTCTGTGTGTATACCCGCTATCTATACACAGAATGTGGAGTCTGGCAGTTACACAGCAACCCAATGAGTTTAAGGCCACATCTTCGGGTTAACCCCAGAAAATATTTCGATCAACAGCATGTTGTTGAGTAAATCTCACCTTGCGGCGCAAAGCTAAAGTATTCGCAAAAGCTCGTTGCAGAGATATTTATATCTTATTGCAACAATAGTTAATGGAAAAGTGTATACACGTAGGAGAGGAGTTTGAAAAACTCTATAAACCAGGTATTGAACTCTTTTGAGTGTCTCGTTCTGAGAATATTTTGAAAATGCCTAGTATTACAAGTACATTGTGACATGACAGACGAAAGATCGGAATCTGTTTCTTACACACAATTGAGGACAAGGTGATGAAACCATTATAGATCAATATTGTATCCATAGCAATGTCTAGCTCGAAAGTCTCAACGATGCTGCAGTGCCAATTATCCCCATTAGCCGACCCCATAAGAATGTGGGATTCATTGGGGGCATTCTAATCTATTCTTGCATATGACAGGTCTCGGTTTTAATGTGTGGTGTTAAACAAGTAATAGAAATAGTATTTGTTGAAGACAGGGTGCAATGCACGATCAGTATTTTGATAGCTGACCAAATGATAGCTCATAGACATCACAGATTGACACCTTATCGACCCCTAGCCCTACCACCCATATACCTACAAGTACCTTCAGCACTTGTGATCTATTTTCTCTACTCTTGCCAACCCGTTTCCTCGTGTGTGTGTGTGTGTGTGTGTGTGTGTGTGTGTGTGTGTGTGTGTGTGTGTGTGTGTGTGTGTGTGTGTGTGTGTGTGTGTGTTTCCCTCCACAATCACACCACCATCAGTGTGTAAACATTCCACCTCCCATCGTTAATTCTTCCAAGGGTCTGGTGCGGGTGTAGGTGTAAAAAAAAAAAAAAAAATTTACGTTATGACTAATATTAGTATCAGCAGGTGTGTGCTGAGATATTTTTGGTTTGTTTGTCATGACTTTCAATTAACACTCTGGATATTCACAAGCAGCAAGTTTGTGGCTGCTGTAGCAAAAAAACGAACTGGCCATTGTGACGTCATTATATCATCATCATATGGTTGATGTTAATGCGAAATATTCTGATTCTAATAAAGTAACCATATTTAAATAGAGCGCATACCTCCGCCAGGTTAATTCGATTACGTTTTGTATCCCACAGATAGGCTGGATCTGGATTCTGATCTGAACCAAAATCGAATTGGCTTGTTCTTCTCACATACCCAACTAATCCACCAAGGTTCGTCATAATTCGTCCACAACTTTTGAAATATCATGCTACATATCGTTTTTGGCCCCATCTCTCAATGGTGAAGAATTACTTAGAAAATTAAAAAAAATTATTGGATCCGGATCCGGATCTTCACCAAAATCCAATTTATCCTTGTCACTCACTCACACACACACACACACACACACACACACACACACACACACACACACACACACACACACACACACACACACACACACACACACACACACACACACACACACACACACACACACACACACACACACACACACACACACACACACACCACATTTCATCCAAATTTGTCTCCAACCTTTTGACATACACTGCCCTTCACTGGCGTGACACAGCACAGACATGACACAGCACCGGCATGGCACAGCATGGACATGGCATACTCAGACACCGCCAACCAAATGGGTGACGAATGTTTTGTCCCGTGACAGGCTGACCCGGTGTCCTGTATGTTACAGGATTGTCCCGTTTCATAATTTCTTTCCGGAAATGGCATTTCTGCCTGTGGTCGCGCTGTGTTGTACCCCACTGTCATTTCCATGTCATGCCTTGTCCGTGTCATGCCGTGTCAGTCACGCCCAGTGGAGGAGGGAGGGTGGTGGTGAGGTGAGATTGGTCGCCGGCAGGCCAACACAGGTGTTTGATTCCCGGCTCAAATTGCCCATGCACATGTTATGGTGCCGAGTAGCTGGGTAATGATGGTGTTACAGTTTCGAGTGACGGCTCAACTCTTCAAGGATGTACGCATTCCTCCTCTAACCCTCTCTTATTTAAACTCTTCAAATCCAGACTTTCTACACACCTCCATTCTTGTGTCTCTCTTTTATCCCGTTTGTGTAACTGTTTCTGAGGTTGTTCAATCTCACCCTTCCTTCCAGGGCTTCAAGCAGGCGGTGCACCGCCATCTCAGGCCATCCCCCATCCATACCCCCATTCTTTTTCAAGCCACATTAACTCCCTAACCCAACCTTCTTACTTCCTATTTACATCGGCCACCGAAGGTGAATGGAGGTTATGTTTTCACATCTGTCTGTCTGTGAGCAGGATATCTCAAAATGTTATGGATGGATTCGGACGAAACTTGGGGGACATGTTGGGTGTGTGACAAGAACAAGCCAATTCCGATTGGTGAGGATCCGGATCCAGATCCAGCCTCTCAGTGGGATGTAAAAGGAAAACTATTCAGTTTGGCGGAGGTTTGCTCTCCACCGAGTGTCGTCCTAGTTGGTTGTTTCTTCACTTCATTCTATATTTTCCTGTTGCCTATTTCTGCTGAGGTTCTTCCATATCAAATAAGTTTTTGTAAATTTCTCATTTTTTACAGTTTCTGAAACTGAACCCCTCATACCATCACAGAAAATTAAAAATAAATATATGGATCTAATTTCTCCCAGAATACGAGGTAATCATCTCTTTGTTTACCTTGTACCTCACCCACGCCGAATTGTGTTTGCTTCTGACATCTATCTGGAAGGTTTATTTACCTCCTTTACGAGCCACACATTCCTGGCATAAACAGGGGGGTGATAAGTGCTACTGATAACGTCTCGTTTTGCACAATAATTATTTAATTACCTGCCTTATCTTTCCCGAATCTTTGTTGTACCTTGTGTCATATATATAAACCCCCACTGTATTTCCTGCATCTCCTTCCTCCTACATTTAAAAACTGGTTTCAGGTATGGGGTTGTCCTCGACTGGTGGTGGTGTCTGAGGTGTGCACATTGCATTGGGAATAATGGAGGTCGCCGGTTGGAATCTGCCTAAGTTCCGCAGTCTTGAAACTGAGCTAGTGTCAGGAGCATTGCATCGTCACTTGTAGATTGTTGGGAAAACCCAGCTGGCTCATTAATGACCATTGTAAATTGCATCCCTGGCTGTTTTTCTTGCACTCGCGTACCTAATGCCAGTGTACCTGTTTTTTATTTACGGCACATGGAGGAAGGACCAAACTCATAGCCACACAAGGCCCCCACTGGCAAAGACCGCCTGGCTCCCCACAACAGGTGAATGAAAATTGCGAGACCATTGAAGATCCCTATAGGATGGCTGCTGGTACTCCAGTGAGTCATTTGGTAATAGACAACCACAGTTGGTTTCAGTCCAGTTTTTCTTCTTTTTGGTGGGTGGCTTTCACAATGGCTATCGAGGACCTCCTCAGAAGGGTCTGGTTTGCCATTTCTGATAACGTCTCGTTTTGCACAATAATTATTTAATTACCTGCTTTATCTTTCCCGATTCTTTGTTGTACCTTGTGTCATTTATAAACCCCCACTGTATTTCCTGCATCTCCATCCTCCTACATTTAAAAACTACAAATTCCTGCCCTAAATACTGCTGGCAGCAGGATGGAAAGCCTACAAACTGCTTCGGCAGAACCAATGCTCTATGTTCGGTAGTTTAGAGTTTTCTTTCTTGTTCTGCTCATTTCTAACCATAATTTAGCTCCTTTACGAGCCGCACATTCCTGGCATAAACAGAGGGGTTATAAGGGTCCTGATAACGTCGCGTTTTCCATGAGAGCATAATAAGGGACTTGAAGAGTTTGGCGCCGAAAGAACTACTTGGCAGAAAGTGAAGGCATTAGAGGAATGAGATATTTTATCATTCCATAATCTGCACAAACCTTTTAAAAGCTTTTTTTGTTGTTGTTAATCCGACAAACAAAAACAAGAATTATTTTTTGGGTCGATTCCAGAAAATAACTTCCACACTTCAAGACAGCCCTAAAAGTTTTGGCACGATCAATATCAAAAGTAAGGGGCCTTTGGACCATTCCGCATGAACATGATGCTGAGAACATGGTGAAGATGAGAGCCTTGCCCATGGATTGGTATGCAATATGTTTGTAGTCATTTCAATGACTGATGAGGTTTTCTGAATTTAAGGATAATTAGGGATAATAGTAGAATGTATGGTGGAGCCGATGCCCATGCTGGGATTGCGGGTGATTGAGTGTGGGAAGAGGAGAGTCGGGATGGAGGGGGTTGTGTGTAAGAGGGGTGGGGGGCATCGGAGGGTAGATGAAAAGGACTGCTCCCCCTCTGAAGTTTGCGTCTATCCGAACGATCGACGGAGATAAAATCGACTCATTTATGGGACCAAGTGGACCGTAGGCGAGGCCATATAAAGTGCGGTTTGGTCTGCGATTCGGTTCCGTGGGTGATCAGTGAGTGCGCGCACTGTCACTGCCTCCCCAACTGATGACTACATTTGGTCCGAAACAGGGTCGGTTGTTGTCAGCTATTATACAAAGCCACGTGACCTTTTCGAGTACTGGGCCTGGAGCTTTCGAGCGTTTTCCTCTGCCACAGGCCGAAGGAGACCCAAAGGAGACCCTAAGGAGACCGAAGGAGAGGGAGAGAGAGAGAGAGACAAGTGATCAAAGTTCCTTACTGGAGCACAGTCTGGAGCTAGAGCGAGATCTGCGCGGAGGAGCCATGTTTTCTCATCTCTTTCTCTGGCCTCTGCTGCTTGTTCAAGACTGCGTAGGAGCCAGCGAGTGGTGGTAAGTGCACATCTTACCTAAAGGAACGAAGGTACCACCTCTTGGAGCTACTTTATACCATAAGGTCGTGAAAAGTCCACCTCGTGGAACTACCCACACCTCCTCAGTTTGTAAGGATTATGATGATTGTATAAATAAAACTTTCTCAGTTTCCATCGTGTTTGCTTTCACTCATATAGCTTTTGCCTTTTAGGAAATTAATTTTTCACAAGATCAACAAAGGCTGCAAATAGTAATCTTACGGAATATATGACTAAACGTTGACTTTTTATCATTTATTTTGATTCCTCCACTTCATCTTCTCTCTCCATATCCTGCTTTCCCGTTCCTTGTCCAGTGTTTATCATTCACATGTCACTATCCATTTATACGATACGGATGGTACAACCAAGGTGCCTTCAAAATGCTCCAAGAATGACATGTTTTATATAGTGTCGTGGCCAAAAATATTGGCACCCTTGCACTTTTTTCCCAATATTGCACCATTTTTTCCAGAAAATTGTTGAAATAAAAAAATATTTTGGTATCTACATAATTATGTATTTCTTTGGTTTGCAGTGGAAATAAACAAAAAGCTGAAAATTACTAAATCTTAGCTTATTCCACACGAAATCCTAAAATGGCCCAGACAATATTATTGGCACCCTCCAGAAGTTGTTCGAAATAATTATATTTCAAGCAGGTGATTCTCCTTAACTTTGAAATTGAACTAACCTGTGGTGAGTTTCAGGTGCCTGCAATATAAAATCACTCAATCAACCAGTTTGAATAGAGAAAAGGAGTCATTCTGCTGTTCTGTGTCACTGTGTGTACCACAATGAGCATGGAGAAAAGAAAGAAAACCAGAGAATTGTCTGAGGAGGTCAGACACAAGATTGTAGGTAGCCAAGCATGGACAATGTCAAGGCTACAAGTCCATCTCCAGAGACCTTGATGTTCCTGTGTCCACCGTACACAATGTTATCAAGAAGTTTAAGGCCCATGGCACTGTGGCCAACCTCCCAGGATGTGCCCACAAGAGAAAGCTTGACCGAAAATTGCAGCGAAGGATTGTTTGGATGGTGGAGAAAGCACCTCGATCAACTGCCAAACAGATTAAAGCTAACCTTCAGACACAAGGTACGACAGCTTTAACTCGCACCATCCGTCACCAACTCAATGAAAGGGGGTTATATGGTAGGAGACCCAGGAGGACCCCACTGCTGAGAAAGACACATAAGAAAGCCCGACTGGAGTTTGCCAAAATACACCTGAACAAGCCAAAATCCCTCTGGGAGAATATCTTTTTGGGAGAATATCTTTTTTGAAATACCAACTTCTTTCCTGGAAGTCCTTGGTGTCCTTGTGTTTTATACTTCTCCCACCCCCCCCCCCCCCTTCCAAAGCCTCCTCCCCCAAGCCCTCTCCCTCCTACAGCTCTCCCGATGTCCCTGCTCTCAAATGTTGTGTTTGTGTGCTTCCCCTGCTCTCCCCGTCTTGTCTACCGCTCCCCTTTTGATATACTTTGTTTGTCTGTTTGATTTGTTTGTGTGATAAATGTTAGCTCTTTCACGAGCCTCGATTCTGTATACAAAAAAAACAATAAAAGAAAAAAAATCCTGTGGACAGATGAGACCAAATTAGAAGTTTTTGGTAAAACACATCATCTGTATGTTTACAGAAAACAAAATGAAGCCTTAAAAGAAAAGAACACCTTCCCTACAGTCAAACATGGAGGAGGTTCAGTGATGTTTTGGGGTTGTTGTTCTGCCTCTGGCACCGGGTGCCATGAATGTGTGCATGGCATCATGAAATCAGGAGATTACCAAGGCATTTTGGAGTGCAATGTTCAACCCAGTGTCAGAATGCTGTGTCTCCGTTGAAGATCATGGGTCTTGCAGCAGGACAATGACCCCAAACACACTACAAAAAGCACCCAGGAATGGTTCAAGACAAAGCGCTGGACTGTTCTGAAGTGACCAGAAATGAGTCCAGATCTAAACCCCATTTAGCACCTTTGGGGAGATCTGAAAACAGCAGTTGGGAGCAGGACCCTTCAAGTCTTGGAAAACTGGAACAGTTTGCACAAGAAGAGTGGGCCAAACTGCCAGTAGAGAAGTGAAGGAAGCTCTTTCATGGCTATAGGAAGCGCTTGACTGCAGTTATTTTGACCAAAGATTGTGCTACTAAATATTAAGTCTGGGGTGTCAATAATTTCGTCAATGCCATTTCTTTTTATTTTCTGATTTAAACGGATATATTAAGTTCTGAATCAAAAACAAAGGTTCTCCATGGGGAATAAAATATTTTAATGATGATGTCATTGGTGCCTCATCATGACGTCATAATTCGACAAGTACAAAATTTCATCGATCAAGATGAAATTTCTTCAGCATCATCAAGTAATAAATTAGTTTAGAAAACAAATAATGATGACGTCATCGGTCACTTGGTTCGGCCGCCATATTTGTCCAAAATGGCCGATAAAAAAGTACATTCCGGCAAGTCCTCGGTCTCTGACCGATTTTTCATCTGTTTGTCTGTCTGTTTGTCCGCACAGAATAAATATGATTTTCTCTGCAACCGTAGGTCTGATTGACAGGAAATTTTCACCAGAGGTGCAACTCCGCCTGTATAATTTTTTAATGATAAGTATGACGTCATAGGTCACGTGGTTTGGCCGCCATCTTGGAAAAACCAAAAACATTTGCACCTCTATATCTCCGAAAGCGCTAAATAGAAAAAAATTGAGACTTGGCTCATTTTAAAGAACTCTCCATGGGGAATAAAATATGTTAATGATGATGTCATAGGTGCCTCCATTATGACATCATAATATGACAAGTACAAAACTTCATCCTATGATGATGAAATTTATTGAGCACAATCTAGGAATAAATTAGTGGATAAAAAAATAATGATGACGTCATCGGTCACGTGGTTTGGCCGCCATATTTGTTTTAACACAAAAGCCTTAAAAACCACTGAAAATACATCCTGGCGAGGGTGTGCAATCTCTGATTGCTCTCTCTTGTTTGTTATGATTGGATGAGAGTGAAATTTACTCTTTATAGATTGGATTAAGGTGAAATTTAGTGTTTATGACTGGATTAAAGTGAAATTTACTCATGATTGGATTATAGTGATTGGATTAAAGTAGTTGTTATAATTGGTGTGAAGTGTACTCGTTAGCCTATCCCCTGTGCAGCAAGAGACGGGGTTTTGTGTGTGTGTGTGTGTGTGTGTGTGTGTGTGTGTGTGTGTGTGTGTGTGTGTGTGTGTGTGTGTGTGTGTGTGTGTGTGTGTGTGTGTCTTTCCTGGCCATAATTGGTTTTACCATTTGAGCTTATTTTAATCAACTTTTCACCAAAGATTTGTTATGATAATACGGAGAAGGCAAATTAATAATTTGGTCAAAAGGTCAAAGGTCAGCGTCGCATAAAATAATCATTTTTTCATCCATTTGATCTGAAATTTAAAGAATTTGAATATCAGATCACTGACCTGGTTATCTTGGAAAGGTTGGAAAGGGTGGAAATGCGAATGGTTCGGTGGATGTGCGGAGTATCGTTGAGAGAGAGGAAGACAAATGATGAATTGCGAAAGATGATGGGAATAGAGCCTGTGATTGATGCTGTGAAGAGAAACAGGTTGAGATGGTTTGGTCATGTGTTGAGGAAGGATGAAAGTGACTGGTTGAGAAGAGTGATGGAAATGAATGTAGAAGGAAGTAGAGGACGGGGAAGACCGAGAAAGACTTGGCTAAAGATGGTGGAAGAAGAAATGCGGGCAAGGGGGTTAACAAGGAGAGATGCAGAAAATAGGGCAAAATGGAGAAGATTGTCATGGGGACCGCAAGGCTAACCCCCGCTCTAGCAGGGAAAATGGCCTTTTAAATGCATGTTGTTGTTGTTGTTGACCTGGTTATCTCATCAAAGGTTGGGAGTCTATTGGTTTGTTTTTTTTAGATCGATAGGTCAATGGGCAGCATCACATAAAGTCACCAATTTTCACCCGATTGACCTGAAATTTAAAGAATTTCCATATTGGGGCACTGAATTGGTTCACCATTCAAAAGCTAGAAGCTGATTTTTTTCTTTTAGATCTAAAGCTCAAAGGTCAAGGCAACATAAAATCATCAATTTGCATTTTCTATTTTTTTAAAAACTGTTTTCGTTATTTTGCACATAAGTAAGAAGAAGAAGATTTCTAATTACAAACGGACTCGACGGGCTTTGCATTTTCAGATGCTTTCTCGTTAATTGTATTAAAATGAATTGTACTTGTTTTTAATGGATTATAATGATGTGTAATCCTCATTAATGGATTATAATGAAGTGTATTCTTTATTAATGGATTATAATGAAGTGTACGTATTAATGGAGTATAATGAAGTGTACTCGTTAACAATGGATTATAATGATGTGTACTCGTTACTAATGGATTATAATGAAGTGTACTCGTTATTAATGGATTATAATGAAGTGTACTCGTCATTAATAGATCACAATTAAGTGTATTCGTTATTAATCAATTACAATGAATTGTACTCGTCAGTAATGGATTATAATGAAGTGTACTCATCATTAATAGATTACAATGAGGTGTACTCATCATTAATGGATTATAATGAAGTGTACTCATTAGTAATGTATTATAATAAAGTGTTCTTGGTATTAATAGATTATAATAAAGTGTACTCATTATTAATCTATTATAATGAAGTGTGCTCATTATTAATGGATTATAATGACGTGTACTCGTTATTAATGGATTATAATGACGTGTACTCGTTATTAATGGATTATAACAACGTGTACTCATTATTAATGGATATTCATAAAGTGTACTCATCATTAATAGATTATAAAGAAGTGTACTCATCAATAATGGATTATAATGAAGTGTAATCATCATTAATGGATTATTATGACGTGTACTTTTTATTAATTGATTATAATGAAGTGTATTCGTTATTAATGGATTACAATGAAGTGCACTCAGTAATGGATTATAATGAAGTGTACTCGTTATTAATGGATTATAATGAAGTGTACTCGTTATTAATGGATTATACTGAAGTGAACTCATCATTAATAGATTATAATGATGTGTACTCATCGTTAATGGATGATAATGAAGTGTACTCGTTAGTAATGTATTATAACAAAGTGTTCTTCGTATTAATGGATTATAATAAAGTGTACTCATCATTAATAGATTATAATGAAATGTACTCATCAATAATGGATTATAATGAAGTGTACTCATAATTAATAGATTATAATGCCGTGTACTCTTTATCAATAGATTATAAAGACGTTTACTCGTTATTAATGGATTATAATAATGTGCACTCGTTATTAATGGATTATAATAAAGTGTACTCATCATTAATGGATTATAATAAAGTGTACTCATCATTAATAGATTATAATGAAATGTACTCATAATTAATAGATTATAATGCCGTGTACTCTTTATCAATAGATTATAAAGACGTTTACTCGTTATTAATGGATTATAATAATGTGCCCTCGTATTAATGGATTATAATGAAATGTACTCATCATTAATAGATTATAATGAAGTGTACTCGTAATTAATAGATTATAATGCCGTGTACTCTTTATCAATAGATTATAAAGACGTTTACTCGTTATTAATGGATTATAATGAAGTGTATTCGTTATTAATGGTTTATAATGATGTGTACTTTTTAGTAATGGATTATAATGAAGTGTACTCATCATTGATAGATTATAATGACGTGTACTCTTTATCAATGGATTATAAAGACGTGTACTCGTTATTAATGGAGTATAATAAAGTGTACTCATCATTAATCTATATATATATATAACACAGTTTGTGTGTGTGTGTGTAATGTTACCGATAGACTCCAAAACGGAGAGGCTCACGTGCTTGATATTTGGCATAGACATGGCCATTGAGCCTGGGACGAACATGGCCGAAACAATATTTGACGAGATCCATGTTTTTTATTCATATTTATCAGCGCATTTCAGCGAAGTACCCGCTAATCTCAGCCAGTGCGAGCAGCTCGCTGATTCGCTCAGAGCGATCACGTGATGTTCCATCCCGTCACACGTTTGCACGTAATTCAGGGCGAAAAGCCATTGCGTTTTTCACCTTTATGCGACCGTGTTTTGTGTCGATTTTGTGCGATATGAATTAAATTTTAATTCATATTTCGTGTTTACGAATTCGAATACGAAGGATTTCCCCTTTCAATTTCGAATACGAATCGAATACGAGCTTGAGTCGAGAGGGCGAATTTACGGGTTGGGAATGTGCGGGCTTCCCTTCCCCCGCCCGGCAACGCCGGTACTGGAGGACGTGGGTCACAGGATCGGTGAGTCTCCAAAATCCACCTCGTGCTCTTTCGAAGATGCAGGACGATGTCGCGATTGTTGTGCTGCTCTCCGACCATGAGAACTGCAACGTCATTGTTGACTGGCCCTCCCCCTTCCCCCTCCCCCGTCCGTCCTCCCCCTCCCTTCCCCCTCCCTCCTCCCCCTCCCCCTCCCTCCCCCTCCACCCTACCCCTTCTCCCCTCCCCCTCCCCCTCCCTTTTCCCCCCTCCCCTTCCCCCTTCCCCCTCCTCCTCCCCTTTCCCCCTCCCCTTCCCCTCCTCCCCCCGCCCCCCGCCCCTCCCCCCCACCCCCCGCCCCTCCCCCCCCACCCCCTCCCCCTCCCCCCCACCCCCTCACCCTCCCAGCCCTCACCCTCCTCCTCCCTCCTCCCCCTCCCCCTCCCCTCCCCCTCCCATCCCTCACCCTCCCCCCTCCCCCTCCCCCTCCCATCCCCCTCCCCCTCCCCTCCCTCCCCCTCCCCTCTCCCATCCCTCACCCTCCCCCTCCCCATGCCCCCTCTTCTCCCCTCTCCCCCTCCCCCTACTCCTCTTCTCCCCTCTCCCCCTCCCCCTACCTCTCTTTTCCACCTCTCCCCCCCCCTCCCCCTCCCCTCCCCCTTCCCCTCCCCCTCTTCTCCCCTCCCCCCCTCTTCTCCCCTCCCCCCCTCTTCTCCCCTCCCCCCCTCTTCTCCCCTCCCCCCCTCTTCTCCCCTCCCCTCCCCTCCCCCCTCCCCTCCCCTCCCCACCCGGCAATGCTGGGTACTTCTGCTAGTAGATTATAATGAAGTGTACTCATCAATAATGGATTATAATGAAGTGTACTCATAATTAATAGTGTTATGGTTCCGGGGGACGGCACTCCCCTTACCGAGGGGGGTTTAATCCCCTTGTCTTTTTAAGCTGGCCGTCCGACCGGTCCTGGTACTTGTAACGCTCCTTTGCGGGGTGGGATTGATCAGGGTTATTGGTCCAGGTATTAGCCCGAATACCTTTATCAATCCCTCCGCAAAACAGGGAGACAAGTACCGCTCGAATCCCGGACAAGATGGTATTTTGCCGAGCGGTTTAGCAGTCCGGAATCCAAGCCGTTAGCAATAGACTAAACCCGATTATAAAGCGTTGGCCGAAATCGCGCCACAGGAACTCAATCGGGAAAAGACAAAAGCAATCGGACGAGAATGAAACCAAAGGATAAGAAATAACAGACATTTATTAATTATGTACAAAACCAAAGAAACCAAAGGAAGAAACGAAAGTCATTTACAGAAGAAGAAGAAGAAGACACAGCGCAATCCTTATACAAGCTTACTTATTCCCACAGGACAACACAAACAGACTCACACGAATAGGGAATTGCAGGCAGGAATTGAATGGAGGGAAGAGAAGAGCAGTCGGTCCACAGAACGGGCGACAGGGAGGGCCGAGGATCGCGGCACGACGTCGCGGTCCGCGTACGCGCACTTGTTCTGGTTCAGCCACGAAAAACCCGGTCGTCAGTGCTGGTTGGTATCGCGAGCAGGGCGTGCCGTTTCTCATTCGCCGCAGGGACGTTCGCGCCAAGCAAATGAATGAACGATCCTCTCAACTTGTGCTCCTTGCTCATGCGTCTCTCTCCCTCTCCCTCTCGTAACTTGCTCAAGCGCCTCCCTCCACAGAACTGCGGTGGGGGCTCCGCACAACGGGTTTTATCTCCACCCCTGTGGAACCCTCCCGAACCTGCCAGATCGTTCTCTCTCCGCCCTCTCAAGCCATGCCCACTGATTCCTCGTTGGTTGATAAGGGCTGGCTGACTCCACCTTTGATGACGAGGTTGTGCCACGCCCGTGCTCTGCCGGCGCCTCCCTCTTCTTCTCCGAGATGAAGCACATGGGCAATGGCGTCTTGGGGCAATCAAACGAGCCCCAGCCAAAGGGCAGTGAACTTTTAGGAGGCCATAGAGATATTGCAGGGGATCCTATCTTATTTGGTTTGATGCAACGGAGAGTCAATTATTGGACACATGGCCTTACCTGGAACACAGAATAACGATATAACTATAGAGAAGTCCTACGATTCGCTACGTGTTGTACATGGACTAACTAAGGTGCACTTATTTCAATTAACAGCCAATTAAGGGGAAATGTACACAGGGGTTATTTATAAGGGAATTTACTATTAAATTTACATGTGAAGGTTCTAAAAACCGCAACACAGCACCCTCATTGCTCACGGCACTTCTCGGGCCGAAAATCTTTAACTTAGTGTGACACTCAGGTGTAATTTCCCTCTACAATTAACCTTACCCTGAGTGCGACAGTTTTAAAACACAATTAAATATGTCCCCCTACTACGTTGCACCCTACCCAACAGATTCACGCCCACAATTAACCGAATTGCGGAATTACTTTCAAGCTAAACATTTACGGTGGGGAGCATTATTTACAAGTGACTATTTGTATTTACAAAACGCAACCCAGGACCTGTCATTTTTTGGGAGACAAAATAAAATCCTGTGGGAGGGAGGAAAAAGCATGCACTGCATCGATACACCACCTCACATGCCCGGGGATGCGGAATTTTATTGTAATGCATCTCCGAGCATGCATGCACCAAAAAGCACCAATCAAAGCACCAATAAAACAACTGATGGTCTTGTTTCTGCTCTGCTGCTCCCTCTGCTGGCCGTTGTCTCATCCAGATGTTCTCTCTTGATGCTCTCAACTTGTGGCTTGCTGCCTATTTGCAATAATAACAATAATAAAAAGCACAAAACGTGTCCATTTTATTTATGGCCCACAGGGGCCAACTATGGGTGGTCCACCTGTAGGGCAAAAAGCGGCCACCTCACCATGGTCCGAAAGCAAACTTTTTTGGGCCAACGTGGCCGGTCCCAGCAGAGGGGTCATGCCACAAACGTGTGGTCCATAAGTGGTGCTCGGCCACAGAACCGTGGTCCATATGGTGATGCATGGCCGCAAGACGTGCGGTCCATAAGTGGTGCATCGATCCAGGCAGCTGGCAGCGGGGGCTCGGGCACACAAATGCGGCTCCCACACGCTCTCCCTCAGTGCCCAGACAGCACGGTCCATGGCGGGGTGGGGGGGGAAGGAAGACAAAGCAGAGTCAGCGAGGGCAAGGGCGCAAGGGTACACATCAATAAAGGCAATGCAGAGTGAGGTGCACACGGAGAGCGAGCGGAGAAAGCTCGTCCCTAACGTACGCCACCCCACCTGTCACCTACTCTACCCTTGCCCTTTACCCCGTATTTACAAAACAATTTACAATTCGTCTCTATCGTCACGTCTCCCAATATCTCCCCTAATACCAAATTCGTTAACACAATCCCTCTATCCCAATTTTACCATCACCCAATTCATCATCAGTCCTCATAAGGAGGGAGAGATGGAACAACCAGCACAATGTCTCACCCACGTCATGATGCGTCTCACATCCCCAAAAACATTTGCACAAAAATAAATAACAAACCATGGCATGGTGTGGAGCACTGTCGTCACCTCAGGTGAGTGGATGTAGATGGTGCGAGGAGATTTCAATCCTAACTATCCTCTAAATGACTTAACACACTTTACACTACCCGGGGTCTTTCCCTGCCAAACCATTGGCCATCTTACTCTATGCGGTTCTAAAAACCAAACTCCCATTGACCAAACTGTGGTGCTCACCAATTTGGGGTCTCACTCCCCCGATTCAACTCCCTGTGCCTTCGCACAATTTCAGGATTGGGTCGTGTGGCTCCCCTAACAGGTCTACTTACCTGTGCGCCTCCGCCACTGAAGTTGCCATCTGAGCTTACCTGCTCCTCACTAACCTACCTGGGGAAGGCCCTCCCTTGCGCTTACCCCCTCGGTGCCCTCTCTGGCACTGGGCTACCCGGGTCCTTCCTCTGGATCCTCGGGCCCCATTGAACTCTAACTGGCTCCCAGAGCCTACCTGCGGCCTCACCTGGCCGACAGACTACCAGTGGCGGAGCGCTCAACCAACCATCCCTCTAACAGGCCACACGCCCAGCCATTTCCACGTCACTAATGCACCCATCCAAACACCATTCTACCACACGCACCACAGATGCCAATATCCACCACAATTTACCTATACCCTCTACCTAACTCTTAAACTACCCTCCCCGGGTATTCGTGATAGGGGTCCATCCTCCCCATCCACTCCCTTTGCACCAACCACTCCACTCCACGTTTTCCACCATACTCACCCCACACCATCCATTCCATACTCCATTTACTCCAGACCATTTATTCCCCACAACCATTCTCACCTGTATTGGCACACCTGTGCCCACACACACCTGGTGGCTCTTGCACCCTCCTTACCTCCCAGGCTTCTTCATTCCCTCAATACAATGCACAATCACAATTATTCACTCATACGCTGCTCCATACACTTTCAACACACACACACAGCATCATCTGATCTACCTGGTGCCCTTCTAAAACTCGCGCTTCCCAGTCGCCACTTATATTATTGCGCTCCCTCGTCGTTATAATCCACCTAATCTATTCTACGTCCCCTCTACAGGTACATGTCGCTACTTAATTCTCATGTCACCTATGGTCATTTCTAAGTCCCTATACATTTATCCAAACCCTCCCTCGGCGAGCTTACACTGCCAAAACCCCATAACTAATGCTCATGTGCCCGGGTAGGATGTGAGGGATGGCAGAGTTGCCATTCCTCTACATCACCATCGCCAATCAAATTTTGCCCATCTTTACTGCCAATCATTGGTGCCCATCAAATTTGCCAATCATCAATTTGCCAATCATATACCCTATCCCTACCATCGTCCATTAACTTGAGCCTCGGTGTATCACTACATTCTCAAAGCTCGGCTTCGCAAAGCCGAGCAATGAATGCGGGTGGGTTGTCTACTGCGGTTGGATCCGTCCGGCACTCGGTTCAGGGGAGGAGGTTTACCCGGCCCGAGATTCCTAGGTCCACCTCGGCGCGGAGCCTTTCGGTCTCCCGCCCGATGGCCCAATCTCACCCAGCCGGAACACCGCAACCACAAGGGGTCGCCGTCCCGACCCTTCTTACCTTCCCTCGCACCGGGCCGCCCGCTCCGCTTAGCAGAGCGCGGACGCGATCGTTCAGGGCGAGACCCGGCCCGGGTCGCGCACGTCGGTTCTTTTGAAACCGCCGTGATTACGACCCCCGCCGGTTCCCGCAGTACCCAAAGCCCGGCACGGACCGAGGGCTCGCGTCGGCTAACCGTCGGTCCAACTGCTGCTCCGTTTAACGTCGCTGCTCCCCGTACATACTCACACCACTCGTTCCTTTTCCTCCTCACACATCCAGGTGTCTCCATACACTTCGTTATTGTACTTCCTCTTACACACCACCCAGGTACACTCATTGCACTCACAGACTTCGTTACACACCTGACCACTGCACACCTTGGCACACACTCGTCGTTCGCACACTTCATCAACACACCTCCTCGCGCCCACTCCTCGGTCACATCCTCTGTGACAACCAGGGGTGTGCACTCTTTTGCACACCCAATCACGTGCTTCAATGTGCTCTCTCGCACCCGTGCCATTCCAGGTGTGCATTCCTTCTCACCTACCACAACCAACTCGTACTCAGTGTCACTCTCACCACCACACTCCATCGTGCATTCCTTCTCACTCTCGACAGCACACTCACTCCTCGGCGCACACTCTTGCTCACCAATACCCCTCGCATTCCCCATAGTCGGACATCCTTGCACACACCCTCTGTCTACGCCCTCTGCACCTGTCGCACACCTCACCAGCGGCCTCTCACGAACGCCCGGGTCTAGCCCAACACCCAAGCTCACTGAATCTCCCCTCACACCATATACATTCCTGAGCATATCGCCTCTCACCTCGGCACCTCTTCTCTTCCGCTCCTCCTCCGCCACCTGCAAACTCTTTATTTGGTCAGTAATCACATCATCACGCTGTGAGCACAAACCTTGCACCAATTCCATCACCTCCTCCTTTATCTCCTTTTTAGTCTCCCTCCGTTTCTTCTTAATTTCACTTACCCCCTCTTCCACTTCCTCTAATTTTTGTCTCACCTCCTTTATTTCCCGGTGCGCCCCTTCAATTTCTCCCTCTAAGGCCACCTTGGTCGTTTCTATGTGCGTTCTGACTTCCCGTTCCTTCGTCTCCATTGTCTGTCACCTCGTCCAACCTTTTTGTCAACCCCTCGTGTACCATCTGACATTCTTTCTTCGTCGGTAGAAGCTCTTTCTTTATTTCCTTCTGGGTCGCTTTCAACCCCCCTATTACCGCCGTATTCTTTTCCACCTGCTCCCCCAACTCCTTTTGTCCCACTGTCAGCTGCTCTACTCCCCGCGTCAGGTCTTCTATGCCCCCCTGCAACCTAGCCGTACTGTTCCTCACCTCTTTCTCCATGCGCTCCTCACCCCGCTTTACCTCCTCGCGTACCCCCGCGACCTCCTCGCTCACTCCGCGCCTTATATCCTCCCCCATCTCTCCCATCTCTTTGGTAGATGCCGCCCTCATCTGCTCCAAATCCCCCTTGTGGGTGTCCAATTTGGTTTCTAACCCGATTTTTACCTCCTCTATCTGATCCCCCATTTGTTTAATTTCCCGGGCGGATTGCTCCCCTATTTCCCTCAATTTGCCTTCTATATTGTTTTCTAACCCCCCCAACCCATTCTTCACCCCTTCCATTTGGTTCTCCTGGGTGGCCATTCTATTTTCCAACCCCGTTAACCCATCCTTCATTTCCCCAATTTGATTACTCACGTCCTCCAGTTGGCCCCCCAATTTACCTTCCAGCCCTTCCAACCTGTTGTCTAACCACTCAAATTTACTTCCCATAGCATTCCTCAATTGCTCATTACCGGCCCTCATTTCTGCCCCCGACTCGGCCATAAAGGCCTTCATTTGCTCCCAAAATAGGCCCCAGTCCATCGGCGCCGCGGGCGCAGCTGCAGCAGCCACGCGCGAGGCGCCATTTTGTGCACCTGAAACCTCGTGCGCGAGACCGCCATCTTGTGCGCCTGAATGCCCCCCGACCACATCCTCGTCGCTTTCCTCCTCTCTCCCAATTCCTCCCTGAGGTCCTGGGCTGCCTCTAACCCTTCTTCTTCTACCCCCACCAGAATCCGATCGCCTTGATTATCCATGGCACAACTTTAATTTGGGATTTAAACAAAATTTCGGCCGCTCGTAATTTTGAGTGCGTTAAGCGCACTTCGAGTCAAATCCCACACCCAGACACCAATTGTTCCGGTTCCGGGGGACGGCACTCCCCTTACCGAGGGGGGTTTAATCCCCTCATCTTTTTAAGCTGGCCGTCCGACCAGTCCTGGTACTTGTAACGCTCCTTTGCGGGGTGGGATTGATCAGGGTTATTGGTCCAGGTATTAGCCTGAATACCTTTATCAATCCCTACGCAAAACAGGAAGACAAGTACCGCTCTATTCCCGGACAAGATGGTATTTTGCCGAGCGGTTTAGCAGTCCGGAATCCAAGCCGTTAGCAATAGACTAAACCCGATTATAAAGCGTTGGCCGAAATCGCGCCACAGGAACTCAATCGGGAAAAGACAAAAGCGATCGGACGAGACTGAAACCAAAGGATAAGAAATAACAGACATTTATTAATTATGTACAAAACCAAAGAAACCAAAGGAAGAAACGAAAGTCATTTACAGAAGAAGAAGAAGACACAGCGCAATCCTTATACAAGCTTACTTATTCCCACAGGACAACACAAACAGACTCACACGAATAGGGAATTGCAGGCAGGAATTGAATGGAGGGAAGAGAAGAGCAGTCGGTCCACAGAACGGGCGACAGGGAGGGCCTAGGATCGTGGCACGACGTCGAGGTCCGCGTGCGCACACTTGTTCTGGTTCAGCCACGAAAAACCCGGTCGTCAGTGCTGGTTGGTATCGCGAGCAGGGCGTGCCGATTCTCATTCGCCGCAGGACGTTCGCGCCAAGCAAATGAATGAACGAACCTCTCAACTTGTGCTCCTTGCTCATGTGTCTCTCTCCCTCTCCCTCTCGTAACGTGCTCAAGCGCCTCCCTCCACATACCTGCGGTGGGGGCTCCGCGCAACAGGTTTTATCTCCACCCCCGTGGAACCCTCACGAACCTGCCAGATCTTTCTCTCTCCGCCCTCTCAAGCCATGCCCGCTGATTCCTGGTTGGTTGGTAAGGGCTGGCTGACTCCACCTTTGATGACGAGGTTGTGCCACGCCCGTGCTCTGCCGGCGCCTCCCTCTTCTTCTCCGAGATGGAGCACATGGGCAATGGCGTCTTGGGGCAATCAAACGAGCCCCAGCCAAAGAGCAGCGAACGCTGCCTTACTGGCACTTTTAGGAGGCCGTGGGGATATTTCAGGGGATCCTATCTTATTTGGTTTGATGCAACGGAGAGTCAATTATTGGACACACGGCCTTACCTGGAACACAGAATAACGATATAACTATAGAGAGGTCCTATGATTCACTACGTGTTGTACATGGACTAACTAAGGTGCACTTATTTCAATTAACAGCCAATTAAGGGGAAATATACACAGGGGTTATTTATAAGGGAATTTACTACTAAATTTACATGTGAAGGTTCTAAAAACCACAACAATAGATTATAATGGTGTGTACTCTTTATCAATAGATTATAAAGACGTGTACGCGTTACTAATGGATTATAATGAAGTGTCCTCATCATTAATGGATTATAATGAAGTGTATTTGTTATTAATGGTTTATAATGAAGTGTACTCATTAGTAATGGATTATAATGAAGTGTGCTCATCATTATATATATAAAAATATATATATATATTAATAGATTATAATGATGTGTACTCTTTGTCAATGGATTATAAAGATGTGTACTCGTTATTAATGGATTATAATGAAGTGTATTCGTTATTAATGGATTATAATGAAGTGGAGTATAATGTACTCATCATTAATGGATTATACTCATCATTTATACTATAATATACTCATTTATACTTTAAATTATATACTCATCATTAATGGATTGTAATGAAGTGTACACGTTATCAATGGAGTATAATGAAGTGTACTCGTTATTAAGAGATTGTAATGAAGTGTACTCGTCATTAATGGATTATAATGAAGTGACCTCGTTATCAATGGATTATAATGATGTGTTCTCTTTATTAATGGATTATGATGAAGTGTACTCATCATTGATGGATTATAATGAAGTGTACTCATTAATAATGGATTATAATAAAGTGTACTTGGTATTAATAGATTATAATGAAGTGTATTCGTTGTTAATGGATTATAATGACGTGTACTTGTTAGTAACGGATTATAATGAAGTGTACTCTATCAATGGATTATAATGAAGCCTACTCGTTATCAATGGATTATAATGAAATGTACTCGTTATTAATTGATTATAATGAAGTGTATTCGTTATTAATGGATTATAATGCGGGGTTGGCGGGGTGGGGAGGTAGGGGCTATCATGTTGGCTATCATTATAATGAAGTGTACTCATCATTAATGGATTATAATAACGTGTACTCGTTATTAATAGATTATAATGAAGTGTACTCATCATTAATGGATTATAATGAAGTGTATTCGTTATTGATGGATTTCAGTGAAGTCTTGGAGACGTTCTGTCCGAATTCCGTCACTCTCTGTAAGTAATTATAAAATCTGTATGTTGGTTCCACCATCCTGAATCTTGTTGAAAGCAGACACAGTCGAATATTTGTCCTTTTTTTACATGTTCTGTTTCTCGTAATGAAAATAAAGTTGTTCACAGACCAAGTTACCCACGATCATCTGCATCTCTCCCGCACACGGCACATTCCCTCCCTCCCCTCCCGCCTCCCCCATCACAACTGAAAGTATGTAATAATTTCCCGCAATCTTTTCACATTTTATTTATAATTTGCCGTGAGTGTTTATATATTTTAGCTCTTCTTTCTTTGGACATTATTAAATATTCTATTCGCATTTCTTTGCCATGACGAGTCCACACGGAGCCGCGTGCGCGTGCTTTGCCAATTCAAGAGGAGCTTGAACGATGTGACTGTGCGAATGATTTCAAATGGTATTTACAATCCGTTCATTTGTCCATCTACAAAGCCATGATGTCGGAGGAGCTCCGCTTGTCTGCTTATGGCACGACCAAGCGAAGCGCACGACGTCAGCCCCTCCGGCGACCCCTGACATGTTGTTATTATGACGTACACTATGACGTCACATGACAGTAATCCCAGGACATCTGTTTTGCCTGGAGTTCGAGCGAGTTGGAGGCAAAGCCAAAAGCAATAAATACCATGGTAAGTCGTAACCAGATATATATATGTATATATATATATAAATATATATATATAAATTCGGACCTGTAGGCGGTTTGACGTTTAGTGCATTTATTTAGTGTTTCCAAAGCACAAATTCTTATTATTCCCGGCAAGACTTATGCGCGCGCGCTTTATGTCACGTGTCGTGGGCGTGCCCCGCCCCCTCGCCTGCCAATCAAGGACGGAGCGCGCCCTTTGTCTTGCAAATGGCCCAGAGATGCGCTCACGGTTGGATTCATGCGTCACGGACTCCACTTGCGTCACTGGATCGAAGGAAATTAAAATATAAAAATGCGGGAAAAAGTTTGACGATCCGGGAGTCTCCCGCAGGACCGAAGTTCTTTATGGTATCACGGTCATTGTTTACTGTCGGATACCATATGACATATTTATTTATTTAAAATATATATAATTTAATACCTGTATATTAAAAAACCCCGCAAATAGTACGAAATGGATGTGCGAGTTTCGCGTCCACGTGACCCTGGGAATCGATGCTATCAAATGGCCATGGAAGATGGGAAGGCCCCTTGTGCGAGTACGCGAAGGCTCTCGGAGCAGGTGCCGATGCTCGTCTAATGAGACACAGAAACTCCATTATCGATTGTGCGAATGCCGACAATCGCACAGATGGCGCGCGCGCGCTTTATGTCACGTGTCGTGGGCGTGCCCCGCCCCCTCGCCTGCCAATCAAGGACGGAGCGCGCCCTTTGTCTTGCAAATGGCACAGAGATGCGCTCACGGTTGGATTCATGCGTCACGGACTTCAACGTTCGGCCTCGGATTCGTTTTGTTTTTGCACGACGTGGAATGATGTTGACTGTGCTGCGAAAACGACAAGATCGAGGCTCGTGTAAAGGTGCAGTCACACTATGACGTTTTAGAGAAACTTATATCTAGCGTATGAAAAATCATAAAATAATGTCAACACGTCGGCATACGCCCAAAAAAGCATCGAAAATTCTACAGCATGAATAAATTGGGCGTATGCATAACGTATTGAACGTATACATAGCGTATGTCTAACCTATTAGTAACCTATCACTAACTTATATATAACTTATGACAGCGTATGTCCAGCGTTCTCGACTTATGCCCAACGTATGAGTAACTTATGAGAAACCTATGCGCAGCGCGCTCGGCGTGTTGCCGACGATCACGTGACGTTCTGCATAAATACAGAACTAAATCTAAAATAAATCTCGGGGGACATCCGCATGAAGTTCTTGAAAGATGCTTGGTCCTCGTTTCGGAGTTCCACCAGAAGCTGGTCGTACAGGCCAAACTGCCGTCGCCTCCCGATCCATGGTCTGACCCAGACCTTCCCCCGTCGTTGACCTCTTCTCCTCCTCATCCTATTGGCACGGATCTGGTGAAGTGCCAATTCGATGATGTCATACTGATGTTGGAGAACGATGAGTTGGTATTCTTGTCGAAGCCTCTAAGGATCCTCCATCTTCTCTGATGACGGGTGGAGAAGTGATGGTGAGCTACTCACAGGCCCCCATATATACAGTGACCGCAAAACGCTGGCAAAACGCCAATAATACGCTAGTTGTACGGTAGAAACACGTTCAATAAGTTACTCCATCGTCAGACATACGTCTAATACGTCTGAATACGTCAATATGCGTTGCAGATACGTCAGATATAGGTTAAATATAGGTTAGAAGTAAGTTACTCATAGGTTATCAATAAGTTAGCTGTACGGTACACCTTCATGCCAACATATCTCGACGTATCTCGACGTATGAGTAACCTACCTCTAACGTATTTAACGTATGTCTAGCGTATGCCTAACGTATGCCTAACCTATGAAGAGGACGTCGGCATACGCCCAAAATTTTTGTGCATGCACAAAAAATTATTTCGGTCTCTGCATACAACAACGTATGCCAGCTTATACCAGTGTGCTTTTAACGTATACAACTTATACCAAACCTACCCCAACTTATGTCAACGTACACCAGCGTGTTGGTGAAAATTCACATACGTCGGCATAAGTTACTGCTATACGTTATAGTGTGACTGCACATTAAGAGCTAACATCAATCTCAAAAAAAAAACAATCGGACAGACAAAACATACAATAAAGGGAGCGGGAGACAAGATGGGGAGAGAGGGAAGCACACAAGTACACCGGCAGAGAACAGGGACATCGGGAGATCTGTGGGAGGGATAGGGCTTGGGGGAGGAGGCATGGGAATGGGGGGAGGGGGGGAGGTATAAAACACATGGACACTGCTAGAACTTCCAGGAAAGAAGTCGGTATTTCAAGAAAAGAAACTTTGCTTTTACTCGAACTTGCCTGAAATGTTATGGTTGGTGCAGCTCCAAAGTGTGCAGCTTGCTTGCTTATTTATTTATTTATTTTCATCATCAATAAACGTAGCTGACAGGCCGGGCCCACTTTGATGCATCACCAGGGAGACGGTTTATAGTTGGTCCGGATTCAAACCCAGGCTGGACAACTCAGAGGCGAATGTGCATCCCTCAAAGCCATCCCTATGGATAATATATGCACAAACATGACGTACTTGATCCTTGTATTCCGCATTGTGAAAATTGAACCTACAGTTGTGAGGTTGTAAAAATAATTATTGGGCAATTGCTCCTATTTTGTTACCATGACGACAAACAATTGTAGATTTATTACTCGCAAAATCGAAGGTTTTTCAAGTATATTGCTTAGTTGCGTTTGTTATTCTGTCTGTTCTGTTTGTTTGTCACTTGCCTACAGGTCACAATTCTAAACCGATCGTCATGAACCTTCACCGAGTTGTCGAGGGCGTCACAATTGAGAACCCCATTGGTTTTGAGGTCAAAGGTCAACGGTCATCTGGACGTCGAATTAATAAAATCGCCATTTTTCATACGATTGACTTGAAATTTCAACAGCATATCGAGTCGATAAATATGGAAACCAAGTATTTTGAGGTCAAAAGGTCAAAGGTCAACTCAAGGTCCGACTTCTAAAATCATTTTTCATCTGAAAAATCAATTTTCATCTGAATTACTTGAAAATTTAACAGCATTTGCATACTGCCTCACTGAATTGGGAAACCAACTATTATGCAGGTCAAAAGGTCAAAGGTCAACTCAAGGTCAAACTCCCAAAATCATCTATTTTCATCCGATTGACTTGAAAATTGAACAGCATTTGCATAGTGCCTCACTGAATTGGGAAACCAACTATTTTTGAGGTCAAAAGGTCAAAGGTCAACTCAAGGTCAAACTTCCAAAGTCATCAATTTTCATCTAAAAATCATCAATTTTCATCCTATTGACCCGAGCTTTGATCAAGATCGTCAATTTTAATCTTGATGAAATGGACAATTTGCTGGATCAATGGCAACCTTTTTGGGGGGGGGGGGGGGAGGGTGGTGTTTTGCAAGTATCGTGCTCTGCTTGACGTCTTCTTGTTTGGATCTTGATCAAGCAAAGTGTGTTAAGTATTTTATGCTTGGTAAAAGTCAGGATTGTTTGGTAGGAATCTGTGCTTACTATGGTTGTTCATGTTGTTATTCTGAACTAGTAAGAGTACTGTCAGGAAGTTCTCACACCTCCCCAATCATCAAGTTGTTATAGGTGGCTAACACCCAATTATTAGCTTGAATCGTTCACATTATGATACAAGCATCACATTTGGCAGTTATGTTCTTATATAAACGCTCTTTACATTCAGTCGAGTAGCCATCACGAATTTTATGTGGCCACCAGAAATTGCTCAAATGTGCCTTAAACTTGTGTACTTATGCTACTTATGCTACTCATAGTAAATGACGATATGCCTTAAACTTGTGTCCTCTCCAGACACACTCCCACCCGCAACCTCCGCTCTGCTGGTACCAACCTCCTGACCCACCCCCCCCCCCCCCCCCATGCGGACCAAATTCAGATCCTGGGGGGACAGGGCCTTCTCCATCGCTGCTCCCACCCTCTGGAACTCACTACCTCACACCATCAGAGACTCCTCCTCACTCACCACATTCAAAACATCACTCAAGACCCACCTGTTCAGCACTGCATTCAACATTCAACCCACAGCATTTAACCCCTGACTATCTCTTCTCCTTCAACCTCCTTTTGCTTTAAATATTTCCCTATTGATTCTTGTCTTTTTGCAATTGTTTTTTTGTACTCTGTCAAAGCGCCTTTGGGCTGCTTGAAAAGCGCTATATAAAATAAATGTATTATTATTATTATTATTATTATTATAAACTTGTTACCTCCGCTCCGAAGGTGGATGGAGGTTATGTTTTCACCACTGTCTGTCTGTTTGGCTGTGAGCACGATATCTCAAAAAGTTGTGGACGGATTCGGATTAAATTTGGTGGAGAAGTTGGATATGTGACAAGTACAAAATTATTATATTTTGGTGAAGATCCGGATTCGTATCCGGCTACTGGAATTTTAAAAGTGATTCTTCACCATTGGGGGATCGGGCCAAAAATTATATTTTTTTTTTTAAAAAAAAAATGTTTTTTTTGCTATATACAGCAGGATAACATGCTATATGTTATCTCACATGCTATCTCACATGTTATCTCACATGCTATATTTGCTATATACCTCACACTAACATGCTATATACAGCAGGATATTTCAAAAAGTTTTGGACGGATGATTTTGATTAAATGTGATTCTGTATTGCGATTTTCATGTCTACTCTGGTATACAAAACGTAAATAGTTCACCTGGCGGAGGTATGCTCTATACTGGGCGCCGTTCTAGTTAATATTGAATTTAGGATGTTCGAGTATCAATACAAAATCTCAGAACTACGTATTGATAAGAAGTGGTTATAATTTTAAATTTACCTGATGAACTCTTTTTTGCATTGACACTTCAATAAATCGTAAATTAAATATCAAAGTTTATGACAGTTTAGCAATTTTGAATTTTCGAGTTGAAATGTTTTTTCTTTTTCTTGAAATAAACAAAAATTGAATTTGTTTTTTGGAATTTCCCAGTTGGCTAATCGACTGGATTTAAAGATTGTATCTATATAAATCATCAATGCCAAGTTTCATTGTTGTATCATAATGTGAAGGGCTGTTTGTGTTACCCTCACACTAACGTGCTCTACCGGGGCAGGTCTCTCGGAATGGGTCCACTACAACAGCCGGAGGTGTACGTTCTGGGGTCGAAGCCCTTGTGCCACGAGGTGGCCGGATTATCTGCCGGACAACGCAAGTTGTGCCACCTGTACAAGGACCACGTGGTGCACATCGGGGGTGGTGCACGCCTCGCCATCCAGGAGTGCCAGCGTCAGTTCGCTCATCGCCGATGGAACTGCTCCACCGTGGACGGCACGGCCGTGTTTGGCAAACTCACTCTCACAGGTAACCCCCTCTGTATTGTTCATGGTCTAGCTACAAGCTGCCGCTCTGGTGATGACGCGGAGTTGGGTGCTGGCGGTTTTGGCGCGAAACTTGTACCGGATGTTGCAGTGACCTGATTGCCACGTAACCCGGCGTGGTGCGCCAGGTAGCCGAGAGACCGCGTTCGTGTACGCCATCTCTGCGGCCGGAGTGGTGCACGCGGTGAGCCGAGCGTGTCGGGAGGGAGAACTCACCACCTGCGGCTGCAGCCGCGCCGCCCGACCCAGGGACCTGCACCGAGACTGGCTCTGGGGTGGTTGCGGAGATAACATCGAGTACGGATACCGCTTCGCCCGGGAGTTCGTGGACGCGCGCGAGCGCGAGAAGACTCATCGCCGGCGGTCTCCACAACACGCTCGAAAGTTAATGAATCTTCACAACAACGAGGCCGGACGAAGGGTGAGGACGTGCAGGTGCTTCGGTGTACGATTGTTGGTGTGTGTTGGAGGTGGTTATGTTGGTGGGGAAGAGGGAATTGCTTTCATCTCGAGGGAGATATATATCATGTTGTAGTGGGCTGGCTGTCATCTCAGAGAGAGGACGGAGAAAAACCGTGTTGGAGGGGTCGGGAGGTCGGGGATATCATGTTGGAGGGGTTGGGAGGTGGGGGATATCATGTTGGAGGGGTGAGGACGTAAGGGATATCATGTTGGAGGGGTGAGGAGGTATGGTGCTATCATGTTGGAGGGGTGAGGAGGTATGGGGCTATCATGTTGGAGAGGTGAGGAGGTATGGGGCTATCATGTTGGAGGGGTCGGGAGGTATGGGGCTATCATGTTGGAGGGGTGAGGAGGTATGGGGCAATCATGTTGTAGGGGTGAGGAGGTACGGGGCTATCATGTTGGAGGGGTTGGGAGGTATGGGGGACTATCATGTTGGAAGGGTGAGGAGGTATGGGGCTATCATGTTGGAAGGGTGAGGAGGTATGGGGCTATCATGTTGGAAGGGTGAGGAGGTGGGGGATATCATGTTGGAGGGGTCGGGAGGTAGGGGCTATCATGTTGGAGGGGTGGGGAGGTCGGGGATATCATGCTGGAGGGGTGAGGAGGTGGGGGATATCATGCTGGAGGGGTGAGGAGGTGGGGGATATCATGTTGGAGGGGTGAGGATGTACGGGGCTATCATGTTGGAGGGGTGAGGAGGTGGGGGATATCATGGTGGAGGGGTGAAGAGGTATGGGGATATCATGTTGGAGGGGTCGGGAGGTATGGGGCTATCATGTGGGAGGGGTGACGAGGTATGGGGCTATCATGTTGGAGGGGTGAGGAGGTATGGGGCTATCATGTTGGAGGGGTCGGGAGGTATGGGGCTATCATGGTGGAGGGGTGAGGAGGTGGGGGAGATCATGTTGGAGAGGTGAGGACATAAGGGATATCATGTTGGAGGGGTGATGAGGTGGGGGATATCATGTTGGAGGGGTGAGGAGGTCGGGGTTATCATCTTAGATTATAGGTATACAGTCACGTGAAAAAGTAAGTACACCCCATGTAAAGTTTTGACTTTTTCAACACATTTCAACATTCATCTATTTGATCTTCATTTCAACAATATTGACAGATAAAGATGATATAATATAACAAATATCATGAAACATTTACATTTTGTAGTCCATTGTATAATTTAAATAAACATAAATGCAAATTTCGCATGTGGAAAAAGTAAGTACACCCCTACATTTATCACTACTTCAAATACCGAAAATTAGAATCAGGTGCACCAGCTCAGGTGCAAATGATTAGAACATCGTTAGAGAGGATCTTGGAGGAACCTGTTTTATTTAAACCTCAGACATTTAGTTTGGTTTGCTCTTTGTTGTTGAAGTGTGCGGCGTCACCATGCCTAGATCAAAAGAGCTCTCTGAGGCCTTCAGAAAGAAGGTTATAGATGCCTACGAGTCTGGGAAGGGATTTAAAGCGTTCTCCAAACAATTTTAAATCAATCATTCGACTGTCCGTAAGATCATCTACAAGTGGAGAAGATTACAAACAACTGCCAACTTGTTCAGGCCAGGCCGCCCCAGCAAGTTCAGCCCAAGAGCAGACCGCAAGATGCTGAAAGAAGTCTCTAAGAACCCCACAATGTCATCACGGGACCTACAGGTAGGTCTTGCCACTGTTGATGACAAAGTGCACGAGTCTACCATTAGAAAGAGGCTGCACAAATTTGATCTACATGGGAGGTGTGCCAGGAGGAAACATTTGCTGTCCAGAAAGAACATCATGGCAAGACTAAAGTTTGCCAATGAACACCGAGGCAAAGACCAGCACTTCTGGAACAATGTGCTCTGGACAGATGAGTCAAAGGTAGAGCTATTTGGCCACAGTAGCAGAAGACATGTTTGGTGAAAACCAAAGACAGCATTTGACCACAAGAACCTGATACCAACTGTAAAGCATGGTGGTGGAAATATTATGGTTTGGGGCAGCTTTGCTGCATCAGGGCCTGGGCAGCTCACCGTCATAGAATCCACTATGAATTCTTCATTGCACCAGAGGGTGCTTGAGGATAATGTGAGGCCATCTGTCGGAAAGTTGAAGCTCAACCGAAGGTGGACCTTGTAACATGACAATGACCCTAAACATACCAGTAAATCCACCAAGGAATGGCTGAAAAGAAAGAAATGGAGGGTTCTGGAATGGCCAAGTCAAAGCCCGGATCTAAATCCCATCGAGATGTTGTGGGGGGGATTTGAAACGAGCTGTGCATGCAAGAAACCCCTCAAACATCACACAGCTGAAAGAATTCTGCCTGGAGGAGTGGGCAAAAATTTCTCCCAGTCGATGTCAGAGACTGGTAGACAGTTATAAGAAATGCCGACTTGACGTTGTTTCTGCCAAAGGGGGCAATACCACCTATTAGAGCCAAGGGTGTACTTACTTTTTCCACATGCGAAGTTTGCATTTATGTTTATTTAAATTATACAATGGTCTACAAAATGTAAATGTTTCATGATATTTGTTATATTATATCACCTTTATCTATCAATATTGTTGAAATGAAGATAGTGGGGCGGCTTAGCCCAAATATTCAAAAGAATTGTGCATTTTGTGAAACAAGCACCAAATTTGGCACAAATGTACATTAATATGTTGCGAACATTTTCAGATATTGGGCCACTTGAAATTCCGTAATTTTTTTTTTCAAATTTTTTCAAATTTCGTAATTTCAAATTTTTCGGGTGACACCGTCACAATTTCGGTCTTCGAGGCCGGCCGATAGGCAAAGTGTGACCGGAAGGGACGAGGTTCTCCTGACCATGTGGCCCTCGATCTGGGAAGCGAGAGGCGTTCCATTAGTGGACGCGCCCCTCACGCCCGACTTTTGGGCGGCCCCGGCAGGCCGTTTGTTTTGACGTTCCGTGACAGGCCCCGCACCCCCACCTCCGGGCCGACCGGAAGCTTGTGCTGAGTACATCATACCTGAACAACTCAGTGAGGCAGAACACAGCAGTGCACACCAGGGTGACCCGTCCAGTGCATAAACCAATTAACCTGTCCACTGCAGGGCATATAGAAATGAAGTTATTTTCTGCATATAATAATAATATAAGTTCAGTTCTATATAACAATTTCTGTTATCACCACTACCACTACAACTACCACTACTACAAGCTTTGTCTGGAATTTTGTGGACTATCAGACAAACAGACATACAGACAAGCTGGGATCAAAACATTACCTCCTTCCACCATTGAGTGTAGAGGTAAACATCATGGAAATTATATCATGCCCTAGATTTAATTCATGCTTACCCATGTATTTGCTTCACTGGTTCACAAGGTCTTTTGCATACATGTAATTCAGACTCTCGTCTTCATTGCTGACCACACAATGTTCGCAACATATTAATGTACATTTGTGCCAAATTTGGTGCTTGTATCACAAAATGCACAATTCTTTTGAATATTTGGGCTAAGCCGCCCCACTATATCGGCCGGCCTCGAAGACCGAAATTGTGACGGTGTCACCCGAAAAATTTGAAATTACGAAATTTGAAAAAATTTGAAAAAAAAAATTACGGAATTTCAAGTGGCCCAATATCTGAAAATGTTCGCAACATATTAATGTACATTTGTGCCAAATTTGGTGCTTGTATCACAAAATGCACAACAGGTTTGCTATGCTGCTACACTAAGATCAAATAGCTGAATGTTGAAATATGTTGAAAAAGTCAAAACTTTACATGGGGTGTACTTACTTTTTCACGTGACTGTAGATGCTGTCATCCTGTATCGGCTGTAATTCTGGGGGGTGAGGTGCAGGGGTTTGAGGGCTATCATACTTTAGATCTTTATCAGACATATTCTGCCATTTTTGTATCATTTGACTTAGTTATTATACCATGTAAGGTAAAATGAAGGATTCCTTATTATCAACTTGACTTTGTAACCATTTGGCGTTTATTTTTGTCTTTTTCTGTCCTTGTTTTTTTTATATCTTTATTTTTACTAGGGCATGCCCGTACTATATATATGCCCGTACTATATATCTATCTAAAATTATATCCCCCCCCTCTATTTACATGAAATGGTTTGGTCCATTCGCAACGCCAAAGCGAACGGCGAACGGCTTGCGAGTACAGTGACAATCCCCCCCTCTATTTACATGAAATGGTTTCGTCCATTCGCAACGACCACAGAACCCCCCCCCTCTATTTACATGGAATGGTTTGGTCCATTCGCAACGCCAAAGCGAACGGCGAACGGCTAAATCGCCATAGCTCGGTAAGTACTTGTCCGATTAATTTCAAACCTTGAAAAGGCACATCCTCGGGTCCCCAGCAATATACCTGGCAAGTTTCAAGTATATCGGACCGGTAGTTGTCGAGAAATCGTTGTCGCATACATACACACACACATACACACAGAGATTAGTGGAATTATAGATAGATGACCTTGTTGCACACCGTCCTTTCCTGTACCATATCCAGGTGCTGCATGACGTCATCGCCAGGCCTGGTCCTGGTTGGTCTTGTGCGTTATTCTGTCTGTCTGTTTATTTGGCAGTCTGTCTGTCAATCACCTACAGGTCACAATTTTAAACCGATCTTCACGAAACGTCACCAGATTGTAGAGTTGGTCATAAGTAAGAAGCCTATTGATTTTGAGGTCAAAGGTCATCTTGAGGTCAAATTTCTAAAATTGTCATTTTTTATCCGATTGATTTGAAAATTGAACAGCATTTACACATTGAGTCACTGAATTGGGAAACCAACTATTTTTGATGTCAAAAGGTTGAAGGTCAACTCAAGATCAAACTTGTAATATCAATTTTAATCTGAAAAATCATCAATTTTAATCCGTTTGACCCAAGCTTTTGATTGAGATCGTCAATTTTAATCTCAATGAAATGGACAATTTGATGTATCCATGGCAACCTTTTTGGGGGGGTGGATTTTGTAAAGTACTGGGCTCTGCGTGACATCTACTTGTTGTACACCGCACCTTTCCTATGACATCTCCAGGCATTGCAAATCGTCATTGCTGGGCACCGAAGGGGGCTCGGCAGTGACGCACGCTGAAAGGAAGTACTCAATTTTCACTCTGGTTGTTTTCTTGTTGTACACCGCACCTTTCCTATGCCATCTCCAGACATTGCAAATCGTCATTGCTGGGCACCGAAGGGGGCTCGGCAGTGACGCACGCTGAAAGAGAGTACTCAGTTTTCACTCTGGTTGTTGTACACCGCTCCTTTCCTATGCCACCTCCAGGCATTGCAAATCGTCATTGCCGGGCACCGAAGGGGGCTCGGCAGTGACGCACGCTGAAAGAGAGTACTCAGTTTTCACTCTGGTTGTTTGTTTTCTTGGTTGTTTTCTTGCTTTCTTGTTTGTTTGTCCGGATGATATCTCAGCCATCCTTTGAGCTAGGAAGCTGAAATTTCGGCACAGTAGTGAGCAAGTTCTTTCTCAAAAACGGTATTTTTTGTTTTTTGAATAATCAATAAATTGAGGAGTTATTTAATTATTAGCGATTAATTAAGTACTTATTTAATTAATCAAATTTCCTTTCTCTTCTGCCCATTAACTCAGGCACCTTTTGAGTTAGGAAGCTGTTATTTGGACATGCCAATGACCAGGTGATTTGGCTGCAAAGGCTATTTTTGATTTATTAATTAATCAATTAATCGATTAATTATTTAATTATTCGATTAATGCTCAAAAAAATTTTTTTTTTAAGTTACAGATTCTGATGAAATAGTGGTAGTTTATGTGTTCTCTGACCAAATTGATCAATAATTTAATTTTTTTATGATTATTATTTATTTATTTTCATTATTAATCATTTATTTATTGTACACCACTCCTTTCCTATGCCATCTCCAGGCATTGCAAATCGTCATTGCCGGGCACCGAAGGGGGCTTGGCAGTGACGCACGCTGAAAGAGAGTAATAATAATAATAATAATGCATTTATTTTATATAGCGCTTTTCAGGAAGCCCAAAGACGCTTTGACAGAGTGCAAAACATAATGCATAGCAAAACATAAAAACAATTGCAAAAAAAGAAGAATCAATAGGGAAATATTCAAAGCACAAAGGAGGGAGAAGGAGAGGAGATAGTCAGGGGTTAGATGCTGTGGGTTAAATGTTGAATGCAGTGTTGAACAGGTGGGTCTTGAGTGATGTTTTGAATGTGGTGAGTGAGGAGGAGTCTCTGATGGTGTGAGGTAGCGAGTTCCAGAGGGTGGGAGCAGCGATGGAGAAGGCCCTGTCCCCCCAGGATCTGAATTTGGTCCGCATGGGGGGGGGGGGGGGGTGGGTCAGGAGGTTGGTACCAGCAGAGCGGAGGTTGCGGGTGGGAGTGTGTCTGGAGAGGACACAAGTTTAAGGCATATCGTCATTTACTATGAGTAGCATAAGTACACAAGTTTAAGGCACATTTTAGCAATTTCTGGTGGCCACATAAAATTCGTGATGGCTAATCGACTGAATGTAAAGGGCGTTTATATAAGAACATAACTGCCAAATGTGATGCTCGTATCATAATGTGAACGATTCAAGCTAATAATTGGGTGTTAGCCACCTATAACAACTTGATGATTGGGGAGGTGTGAGAACTTCCTGACAGTACTCTTACTAGTTCAGGATAACAACATGAACAACCATAGTAAGCACAGATTCCTACCAAACAATCCTGACTTTTACCAAGCATAAAATACTTAACACACTTTGGTTGATCAAGATCCAAACAAGAAGACGTCAAGCAGAGCACGATACTTGCAAAACACCACCCTCCCCCCCCCCCCAAAAAAGGTTGCCATTGATTCAGCAAATTGTCCATTTCATCAAGATTAAAATTGACGATCTTGATCAAAGCTCGGGTCAATAGGATGAAAATTGATGATTTTTAGATGAAAATTGATGACTTTGGAAGTTTGACCTTGAGTTGACCTTTGACCTTTTGACCTCAAAAATAGTTGGTTTCCCAATTCAGTGAGGCACTGTGCAAATGCTGTTCAATTTTCAAGTCAATCGGATGAAAATAGATGATTTTGGGAGTTTTTGGGTTAAATGTTGAATGCAGTGTTGAACAGGTGGGTCTTGAGTGATGTTTTGAATGTGGTGAGTGAGGAGGAGTCTCTGATGGTGTGAGGTAGCGAGTTCCAGAGGGTGGGAGCAGCGATGGAGAAGGCCCTGTCCCCCCAGGATCTAAATTTGGTCCGGATGGGGGGGGGTCAGGAGGTTGGTACCAGCAGAGCGGAGGTTGCGGGTGGGAGTGTGTCTGGAGAGGAGGTCAGCCAGGTAGGATGGGGCCAGGTTATGGAGGGCTTTGTAGGTCAAGAGGAGGATTTTGTACTGGATTCTCTGGGAGATGGGGAGCCAGTGAAGCTTGTAAAGGACGGGGGTGATGTGGTCACGGGTCCGGGAATGGGTGAGAAGACGGGCAGTGGAGTTCTGAATGTATTGGAGTTTATTGGTGATTATTGAGGGTGAACCATAAAGGAGGCTATTGCAGTAGTCCAGACGGGAAGTGATGAAGGCGTGGATGAGGGTTTCTGCAGCCACGGAGGAGAGGGATGGACGGAGACGGGCGATGTTTTTCAGGTGAAAGAAGGCTGTCTTTGTGATCTGTTTAGTGTATTTGTCGAAGGAGAGGGTTTGGTCAAAGATGATGCCAAGATTCCGGATGTGAGGGGAGGTGGATACTGGGAAACCGTCGATGTTGAGGGCAAAGTTATGGGTGGACTTGGTGAGCGTTTTTGGGCCAATGATGATTATTTCAGATTTATCACAGTTAAGTTTGAGGAAGTTGATTTGAAGCCAGGATTTTATTTCAGTGATGCAGTTTGTCAGGATAGAGTGGGTGGCGGTGGAGATGGACTTGGTGGAGATGAAAAGCTGGATGTCATCGGCGAAGCAGTGGAATTGGAGACCATGACGGCGGATTAAGTGACCGAGGGGGGACAGGTAAAGGATGAAGAGGAGGGGGCCAAGAACTGAACCTTGGGGGACACCTTGGGGGAGGGGAGCAGTGGGGGATTTGCAGTTATTGATGGAGATGAACTGACGTCTGTCAGAGAGGTATGATTTAATCCAAGAGAGGGCAGTGCCGGTAATGTTAAAGGTGGTTTCAAGTCGGGTGAGGAGGATGGTGTGATCGATGGTGTCAAAGGCAGCGCTGAGGTCGAGGAGGATGAGAATGTTGAGGTTGCCAGCGTCAGAGGAGAGGAGAAGGTCGTTGGTGATTTTGAGGAGAGCAGTTTCAGTACTGTGGTTGGAGCGGAATCCGGATTGGAATGTTTCATACAGGTTATTGGCAGAGAGGTGATGTTTGAGTTGAGTGGCTACAGCGCGTTCCAAAACCTTTGACAGAAAGGGTAGGTTGGAGATGGGTCTGAAGTTATTTAGGGTGTCAGGGTTTAGTCCAGGTTTTTTCAGAATGGGGGTAACAGCAGCAATTTTGAGGGATGGTGGGACGATGCCTGTAGACAGGGAGGAGTTTATTGTTGCAATGATAGGTGGAGAGAGAGCAGGAAGGGAGGCCTTGACAAAGCTGGAGGGGATGGGGTCAAGAGTGCAGGTGGCAGTTTTCATTCCGATGAGGAGTTCAGAGAGGTCAGTAGGGGAGACTGGGGAGAATTGAGACAGGGGATGGCAGGATAAGGGGGGGCAGGTGGTTTGAGGGGGAGCGGGTGCGGCGGTGGTCAAGCTGTTGTAGATGTTTTCAATTTTGCATTGGAAGAATGAAAGGAAGGAGATGCAGTTGTCTATTGTGAATGACTGGGTGGTGGTGTTCAGGGGGCTGAGGAGTTTGTTTATTGTAGAGAAGAGTGCTTTTGGGTTTCCGGAGCCAGAGTGGATAATTTGAGAGTAGTAGGCGGAGCGGGCGCGGGAGAGGGCATCTTTATAGTGTTGTATGTGGTCCTTGTAGGCCTGGGAGTGAACTGTGAGACCTGTTTTATTGCGGAGTCTTTCAAGTTGGCGAGCACGAGGTTTCATCAGGCGGAGTTCAGGGGTAAACCAGGGAGCAGAATGGGTGAAAGAAACTGTTTTGGTTTTTATAGGCGCAAGTTGGTCAAGGCAGGAGGAGAGAGTGTGGTTGTAGTAGTCAGTGAGGTCAGAAGGGGTGTGGAGGTCAACGAAGGGAGAAGTGGACATTTTTTCAGAGAGGGTCGATGAGAATGAGGTAGGTGAAAGAGCGTTTAGCTTACGGAAGTTGATAGTGCGATAATGCCTTGGTGCTGGGGTGGGGATGTTGATGGTCAGAGAGATGGCTAGGTGGTCAGAGAGAGTGAGGTCAGAGCCAGAGAGATGGTGCAAAATTAGTCCAGTAGAGCAGACAAGGTCCAAAATGTGACCACGGTTATGGGTAGGAAAGTTGACATGTTGAGTGAGGTTAAAGCAGGTGAGTAAATCAGTGAAGTCAGTGGTTAGCGTGGAGTCAGTGGAGTCCATGTGGATATTGAAATCACCAAGGAGGAGGATTGAGGGGGAGAGGGAACATAGCTGGGTCAGAAAGTAGGAGAAGTCAGACAGGAATGATGGGTGTGGTTTGGGAGGGCGGTAGACAACAGCCATGACTGACTGTGTGTGACCAGAGAGTTTAAAAGCCAGGTGTTCAAATGATGGAGCAGATGAGATGGAGATGAGGTTGGTCTTGATGTCTTGTCGGTGAATAACGGCAATTCCACCACCTCGGCCCTCCGAGCGTGGTTTATTGATGTAAGAATATCCATTGGGTGTGGTGAGGTTGAGCGTGTAGTAGTCCAGTGGTTGTTGCCAGGTCTCAGTGAGACAGAGAAAGTCCAGTTTCTTTTCCAGGATGTAGTCGTTCAGGATGAGGCATTTGTTGTTGAGGGACCGGGTATTGAACAGGGTGAGCTTGATGTTGTTTTGTACGGCGGGTATGAATCCAGGTGATTTGGCCAGGGTTCGCAGACAGGAGGTGCGATTTTGTGCGTTGTTGTGACCAGGTGTGTTGGGACGATGAGTGGGAGTGCGCTGAGCCGACCAGAGGATGGGGATGGAGTGACCTGATTGTAAATAAACAAACTTACGACCAGAGCCACGGTGAATGTACCTGGGTCGACGCAGGAGTCCATTCGATTTGATTGCAGAGATGCATGATGGGGTGGAGCGGGTTTTAAGCAGGAGAAGCCTTGCGGCGGAGTACCGCAGAGCCATGCCAGCAGGAGCGAAGGGACGAGCACGAGGCCAAGGGTGAGGAGGCGAAACAATCGTCACAACCCACGGGAGTGGGCCCGAGGAAACGGCGAAGGAGCCGAGCAGGTGAAGCCAGGAGCAGAGCCGGGACCATGCAGAGGGCAGACAGGAGCGAAGAGACGAGCACGAGGCCAAGGTTGAGGAGGCAAAGCGGCAAATGCAGCGGCAAACGACCGCCGCCGTGGTCTCAGTTTTTACTCAGTTTTCACTCTGGTTGTTTGTTTGTTTTCTTGTTTTCTTGTTTGTTTTCTTGTTTTCTTGTTTGTTTGTCCGGGCGATATCTCAGCCATCCTTTGAGCTAGGAAGCTGAAATTTCGGCACAATAGTGAGCAAGTCCTTTGTCAAAAACGTTTTTTTTTTTTTTGAGTAATCAATAAATTGAGGAGTTATTTAATTATTAGCGATTAATTAAGTACTTATTTAATTAATCAAATTTCCTTTCTCTTCTGACCATTAACTCAGGCACCTTTTGAGTTAGGAAGCTGATATTTGGACATGCCAATGACCAGGTGATTTGGCTGCAAAGGATATTTTTGATTTATTAATTAATCAATTAATCGATTAATTATTTAATTATTCGATTAATGACAAAAAAAAAATTTTTTTTTAAAGTTACAGATTCTGATGAAATAGTGGTAGTTTATGTGTTCTCTGACCAAATTGATTAATAATTTTATTTTTTTATGATTATTATTTATTTATTTTCATTATTAATCATTTATTTATTTTCTTTCTCATTTGGCCAATATCTCAGGCACCTTTTGAGCAGGGAAGCTAATATTTGGACATGAGTGACCAAGTGATGTGGCTATCAAGGATATTTTTGATTTATTGATTAATCATTTCATCTATTAATTATTTATTGATTAATCGATTAATTATTTATTGAGTAATCAATTAATTATTTAATTTTTTATAAATGACTTATTTAATTAAATTTCTAAAAGATACATCTTCGGATGAAGCACGAGTGGTTTAGTTATGCGATTAGCCAATTGATTATGAAAATATTTTGTGATAATCTTTTATTGATTTTAATTATACAATTAATCAATCAATTAGTGTACACCTCTCCCTCCCAATGCAGCCTCAATGAGCTGCACTGCGGTATTGCCGGGCGCCGGAGGCGCCCCGGCAATGCCGCGTTGCAGCATATTTAATTATTTGGCATGGTGCGGTGTACTTTGAATGTATCTGTACTTGTTTGTTTGTTGTACACCGCTCCTTTCCTATGCCATCTCCAGGCATTGCAAATCGTCATTGCCGGGCACCGAAGGGGGCTCGGCAGTGACGCGCGCTGAAAGAGAGTACTCAGTTTTCACTCTGGTTGTTTGTTTGTTGTACACCGCTCCTTTCCTATGCCATCTCCAGGCATTGCAAATCGTCATTGCCGGGCACCGAAGGGGGCTCGGCAGTGACGCACGCTGAAAGAGAGTACTCAGTTTTCACTCTGGTTGTTTGTTTGTTTGTTTGTTTGCTTGTTTTCTTTCTTGTTTTCTTTCTTGTTTGTTTGTCCGGGCGATATCTCAGCCATCCTTTGAGCTAGGAAGCTGAAATTTCGGCACAATAGTGAGCAAGTCCTTTCTCAAAAACGTTATTTTTTTTTTTTGATTAATCAATAAATTGAGGAGTTATTTAATTATTAGCGATTAGTACTTATTTAATTAATCAAATTTCCTTTCTCTTCTGACCATTAACTCAGGCACCTTTTGAGTTAGGAAGCTGATATTTGGACATGCCAATGACCAGGTGATTTGGCTGCAAAGGATATTTTTGATTTATTAATTAATCAATTAATCGATTAATTATTTAATTATTTGATGAATGACAAAAAAAAAAATTTTTTTTAAGTTACAGATTCTGATGAAATAGTGGTAGTTTATGTGTTCTCTGACCAAATTGATTAATAATTTTATTTTTTTATGATTATTATTTATTTATTTTCATTATTAATCATTTATTTATTTTCTTTCTCATTTGGCCAATATCTCAGGCACCTTTTGAGCTGGGAAGCTAATATTTGGACATGAGTGACCAAGTGATGTGGCTATCAAGGATATTTTTGATTTATTGATTAATCATTTCATCTATTAATTATTTATTGATTAATCGATTAATTATTTATTGAGTAATCAATTAATTATTTAATTTTTTATAAATGACTTATTTAATTAAATTTCTAAAAGATACATCTTCGGATGAAGCACTAGTGGTTTAGTTATGCGATTAGCCAATTGATTATGAAAATATTTTGTGATAATCTTTTATTGATTTTAATTATACAATTAATCAATCAATTAGTGTACACCTCTCCCTCCCAATGCAGCCTCAATGAGCTGCACTGCGGTATTGCTGGGCGCCGGAGGCGCCCCGGCAATGCCGCGCTGCAGCATATTTAATTATTTGGCATGGGGCGGTGTACTTTGAATGTATGTGTACTTGTTTGTTTTCTTTCTTGCTCTCTTGTTTTCTTGTTTGTTTGTCCGGGCGATATCTCAGCCATCCTTTGAGCTAGGAAGCTGAAATTTCGGCACAATAGTGAGCAAGTCCTTTGACAAAAACGGTATTTTTTGTTTTTTGATTAATCAATTAATTGATGAGTTATTTCATTATTAGCGATTAATTAAGTACTTATTTAATTAATTAAATTTCATTTCTCTTCTGACCATTAACTCAGGAACCTTTTGAGTTAGGAAGCTGATATTTGGACATGCCAATGACCAGGTGATTTGGCTGCAAAGGCTATTTTTGATTTATTAATTAATCAATTAATCAATTAATCGATTAATTATTAATTATTTGATTAATGACAATTTTTTTTTTTTTTTTTTTAGTTACAGATTCTGATCAAATGGTGGTGGTTTATGTGTTCTATGACCGAATTGATTAATAATTTAATTTTTTAATGATTTTTATTTATTTATTTTCATTATTAATCATTTATTTATCTTCTTTCTCATTTGGCCAATATCTCAGGCACCTTTTGAGCTCAGAAGCTAATATTTGGACATGAGTGACCAAGTGATGTGGCTATCAAGGATATTTTTGATTTATTGATTAATCATTTAATCGATTAATTATTTATTGGTGAATCAATTAATTATTTAATTTTTTATTAATGACCTATTTAATTAAATTTCTAAAAGATACATCTTCGGATGAAGCACGAGTGGTTTAGTTATGCTATTAGCCAATTGATTAAGAAAATATTTTGTGATAATCTTTTATTGATTTTAATTATACAATTAATCAATCAATTAGCGTACACCTCTCCTTCCCAATGCAGCCTCTATGAGCTGCACTGCGGTATTGCCGGGCGCCCGAGGCGCCCCGGCAATGCCGCGCTGTAGCATATTTAATTATTTGGCATGGGGGCGGTGTACTTTGAATGTATCTTTACTTGTTTGTTTGTTTGTTTGTCCAGGCGATATCTCAGCCATCCTTTGATCTCGGAGGCTGAAATTTTGACACAATAGTGAGCACGTGCTTTGGCAAAAACGCTATTTTTTGTTTTTGGATTCATCAATTAATTACTTGATTATTATCGATTAATTAAGTACTTACTTATTTTCTTTCTCATCTGGGAAATATCTCAGGCACCTTTTGAGCTAGGAAGATGATATTTGTACCGACAATGACCAAGTGATTTGGCTGTAAAGGGTATTTTTCATTTATTGATTAATCAATTAATTATTTAATTATTCGATTAATGACTTGATTGGTTTTTTTTAACTTACAGATTCGGATGAAACGGTGGTGGTTTAGGTATTCTATTAGCCAATTATTGATTAATAATTTAATTATTTTACGATGATTATTTATTTATTTCCATTATTAATCACTTATTTATTTTCTTTCTCATCTGGGCGATATCTCAAGCACCTTTTGAGTTAGAAAGCTGATATTCGGACATGACGGTGACCAAGTGATGTGGTTATAAAGGATATTTTTAATTTATTGATTAATCAATTAATTATTTTATTAATTACTTCGTGTAAGGAATCAAACCTGGGGTGGACAGCTCAAATGTGAGTGCACTACCTCTTTTTTTTTTAATGTCTTATGCAGCACGAGGTTGCGAGGAAGCATCATTGGCTGAGGGCGTGTCTGTGCCACTGATGCAATGCACTCTGCTGGTTATGGCAGGAATTTTTAATTACCCTTCGCTCGCGAAGCAAAAGCCAGGGTTAGGCATTCGGGTGCGTATGTGTGGCGTACGTGCGTGTCTGCATTTTAAAAATTAATTTTCACTACAACCGTTAGTCCGATGGACATGACATTTTGACCATAGGAGTGCCTCCTCCTGTATAATTTTATAATGACAATTATGACATCATAGGTCACGTGGCATGGGCGCCATCTTGGAAAAACCAAAAAACGTCGCCCCTCTATATCTCTGAAACCGCTCCATGGAAAAAATTGAAGCATGGCTCATTGCAAAGAACTTTGCATGGGGAATAAGTGATGGTAACGGTGATGTCATTGGTGCCTTAATTATGACGTCATAATTTGACACGGACAACGCTTAGCCTGATCAGTTTGAAATTTCTTGAATGTGATCTGACACAACAGTTATATTAGAAAATGTAAATTTATGATGTAATCGATCACGTGGTCTGGCAGCCATATTAGATCAAAGAAAAAAAAACCTTCAAAAACAAGAGTTGGCTTGCACCAAGTTGACTGCGCAGGGTAAGTATTCTATGAATACCATCGAGTTTGTTAATGGTGCCAGTGATAGCTCACCTACTCTTCGCGAAAGACACAGTGGGATATTTAATGTCCACCAACAAATCCTGGCAGATGTGACACCCTTTCTACATTCATCCAACGGACAGAACACACATTGATGAATCACCGTGCCTGAGAAACAACATTGATGAATCACCGTGCCTGAGAAACACCAAGGTGACAGTTTGTAGCTGGGTCGGGATTCAAACCCAGGCTAGAAAGCTTAGAGGCTGGTGTGCGTACCTCTAGTACCTCTAAACCACCCTGTCAGCCCTGCACTACCTCTGAACTATCCTTTCAGCTGTTCGCTACATTTACATATTGATGCTTTATACATTGATATAATGGACTGTCAAGAGAGATTGAAGATAATGGTTTGAGAAACTCCCATTCGTCTGTTGTGTTTGCATTAGGTCTGCCGTGGATATTAGGTCTGTCTCTGCTTGATAACCCCACTACTAACGACCGTTGGCATGTTTCGTGAGGAATCGTGTTGTTCCTGGATCCTTTCCATGAATCCTGCGGTTATACAGCGGCAGTATTCTACCATCTATTTTACCATCATCTGACAATCTCACTCCATCTGCTGCTCGGTCTCTTTGATCAATTGGCAGTTGCTTGCACTTCCAACACCTGTGGGTGGGGATGGCAGTGCGTGGGTCCATATTGTGATTGACCATGAATTAACGTGATTGTGGAGGTCATCACACTTTCTGCTGAAAGTTTATGTAATCGGGGTTTCCTCGAACCATTGAGGCACTGCGCAGTTTTTGTTTCTCCTTTGGATGCGATGCGATTATGGTTGACGTTCACATGTGGAAGTCATCCATCTCCATAGGTCGGCCACCTTGTAGGCAATGCCGCGCTGATCGGTCTCCCCTGTCTCCAGAAAATAAACCCACTTATTAATTTGCTATTTAAATTATTCTGTTTCTCTTTCTCATTGGCAGTGAGGCAAGTAGTCGAGATGTGATCTCGATGTTTGGTCGATGGTGAACCTCCTTTTGGGAAATTTCACAAGATGGAAGTCGTAGACCATAGTTTTCTTGAAGGAATGAACATGGTGCGTGACCTTTTGGGTGAAATGAGACTGGATAAATTCAGGACATTGTTAAAAATAAACCCCAAAAAACGTCAGGAAGTAAATCCTTGGGTGCTTTCATGATGTTTTATTTTCGGCGTAGTGAATAATTGGGAAGACCACATAAGCTAGAACGGCACTCAGTAGAGTGCAAACCTCCGCCAGACCGAACAGTTTACGTTTTGTATCCTACTGATCGGTCTGATCTGAATCCAGACCATTTATACTTGTCACACACCAAAATCTAATCAGCTTGTTCTTGTCACCTACCCAACTCATCCACCAAGTTTTGTCATCATCCGTCCACAACTTTTTGAAATATCAAGCTATATATCGTTTTTGGCCCCATCTCCCAGTGGTGAACAATCACTTAGAAATTAAAATATATATATTGGATCCGAATCCGGATATTCACCAAAATCGGATGAATTTTTCCGAGTCACACACCCAACCTATCGACCAAGTTTTGGCCAAATCAGTCCACAACTTTTTGAGATATCCAACTCACAGACAGACAGACAGACAGGGGAGAAAACAACCTCCATCCACCTTTGGTGGCGGAGGTAATTATTTATCAAGAGATTGACACACCAAGCTCGCCTAGGGGCAATACAGGTTTGAATCAAGTCCTTAACGGATCCATACTACCCACATTCTCCATTCTAGTATTCATAATCGTTTACATCACTAGTAAAGGTGGTGTCAAAATGGTTTTCCCCCATATATGAAGTAATGGTCCTATGCCAGTAGAAACTCAGCACAGATGTGAGTCCTTTTCACACTTTCCTGGCATTGGGTGATTTTGCTGTTGCCTTTGCAAACATTTTATCAAAGGTTCATACATTTTATCAAAGTGAACATTTCAAACATTTCATGTCCCCTTCCCCCCCGACCACTTAATTGGTGTGTTTAACTAGTATAAGTAAGGCCAAAGGTAGTACAGCCTTTGTATAAGAGTGGACCATGGCTTGTGTTTCCACAGGTTGTCTACGGCCTGGCAAACGTCACCTGCAAGTGCCACGGTGTCTCGGGTTCTTGCTCACTCAAAACCTGCTGGCTTCAACTGGCGGACTTTCGTTCAGTGGGAACCCAACTCAAGGAGCGGTACGACTTGGCGAAGGTGGTACGGGTGACGAGAAAAGGTCGCCTTGAACCGCGCAACCGTAAACTTTCCACGCCAATTTCCACCGACCTCGTTCACCTGGAGTCTAGCCCCGATTACTGTTCTCGCAACGGCAGCAGCGGCTCCCTGGGTACCGTAGGTCGCGAGTGTCACAAAAGATCAGCGGGAATGGATGGCTGTCAGCTTATGTGCTGTGGACGTGGCTACGACCACTTCAAAGTGACCGTGACCCAACGCTGTAACTGTAAGTTCCATTGGTGTTGTTATGTAAAGTGCCACCGCTGCACTTCCGACGTTGACCAATTTGTGTGCAAGTAAACGCAAACCTGCGCCGTCCGTGATTGCCAGCAATCAAAGACCGTGCGAGCCTCTTGGACTGAACTCCCGTGCTCTAGGCCTGAAATTAACAGGAAGCTGAAAGTGACATTCACAGCACGCGTACTTGCAAGGAATGCTGCTTTTATGGCCAAATGTGAATACAACTGCCTTAAGGTCGATAGTCGCCAGATACAGACTGTACTACTCAATGCAATTGACTTGTCTAATGGGACCGAAAGACACAGCGAAAGATACTATTTTTGTTTTGTATTGTTTAATACCCACTAAAGAATTGTTCTTTGAGCTTCATATATTTATACTGCCCTCATGAACATCTAACCATGTACCCTGCTGTACGGGCAGAGTTTAATGAGGTCTGGAAGTATTTTTTAAAAGCAAAATAGTTTTGAGTTCTTTAACAAAAAATAACGGACATATAAATGTTACCAATATCAGTATGCTTTGTTCCTCAATCAGTATTGGTATTTAATGCTTCTGTGGTACTGCATTCATCATACAACTGTCGTTATGGAATGATTCTTTTTCTTTTTTTTAAATAATCAAACCATTGCATTTAAAACAGTTTATATTATAGTCTCTCCTGGAGCAATCCATTCATTTCGGGAGAGCATTTGTGTCATTTAACGTTATGGAAGAAAAGGGAAAAGCAGCAATGGATGAATGAACTGTCATCTTGTGTCTTCCCCCGACCCTGCATTCCTTCAAGTGTGCTGCCCATGGTCATCCCATGATTTCTCCCATACCGCTCGTCCTACTCCCGCTCCCGTTGTTTTCTGCAACTCATCCGCTCACTCATGTGTGGCCGCCCTCTGTTTTTCGGCTCCTTCGTGAGCATCGATTTCTGTGTACCAAACAATGTGGTGATGACCGAGTGACAGAATAGTTGATTTCATGTTTTATGCCCAAAACCTTAAACAGATCTAGACTTATTAACCTGCGCTTATAGTCGTGTGATCCACTAGACCTCATGCATGAGCCTACAAACGGAGACTTTTGTGGGTTTTTCAGCAGCAATTTTGGGAAAAGGCAAAGGGCCTCACTCGAGTGTGCTCAAAAAGCTTTGGGAATGGAATATTAATAACGCGCACAGACACAGGAGAAACAGGTTGAGATGGTTTGGTCTTGTGTTGAGGAAGGATGAAAGTGACTGCTTGAAAAGAGTGATGGAAATGAATGTAGAAGGAAATAGAGGACGGGGAAGACCGAGAAAGACTTGGCTAAAGATGGTGGAAGAAGAAATGTGGGCAAGGGGGTTAACAAGGGGAGATGCAGAAAATAGGGCAAAATGGAGAAGATTGTCAGGGGACCGCAAGGCTAACCGCCGCTCTAGCAGGGAAAATGGCCTTAAAATGCCTGTTGTTGTTGTTGTTGTTGTTGTTGTTGTACAGACACAAAGTTACCGTTTATTTTCCATTGTCGTAATTTTTTTTTTTTTTTTACTGCAAAGCACTTATTCTGTTTGTCTTTCAATGAATAAAGTTACGAGAAAACGAAAATTGCTCTGAATGGACCATAAATGGATAACCCGTCTCGTAATTCTGAAAAATTTGCAACTTTGCATTTCCAATCATCAATTGGTTAAATGCTTAGAATTATTTCAGCCTGACAAGAAACTCCACAGAGGAATGGCATTGTCACGTGACCGGCGCATTGATAGGAAATGGGAATTGACTTCATCTGCTGGCAACTTCTGGATTGCATTATGCTTGTTGGTATTCCGTTGTTCTGTGTAACGCTGTGCCGTAAGCATTACGCTGTGTGGGGTCGAAGCTAAATAAGCTCGGGTTCGAGAGTAGATCAAACCGGGGAATCATCGATACATGACGTCATATATTTGCTAAAAATCATTTCCAGCTGAAATAAATATCAGTTGAGGTTTGATAAGGGCCCAAGAAACAAGAAATTGAACTTTAACGGTTATATTGTCGTGTGCTCAGGGGTCTGAGCAGCTGGATTAAACAGGCCACTTAATCAAATACTAGTAAACCTATCCCTAAATAAGCAAATACACAAAAGCAACAGTTCACCAAAATACATCAACACAATATCTGAATTATGAAACCAGGGCAGTAGTCACAGTATGTGGGAATGTTGAGAGGTCCTTTCAAGCAAATCTTGATTGACTTGATGGTGTAGTTGGCCCAGATGGTAGAGGCAGTTGCATCTAATTTAAAACTAATTCATTTGTGAATCGGATGACGAATCAGTACTGCAAGACGACGCTACAAGATCAGTGCAGCACAAGGGTGTTGAGAATAAGTGTTGTTTATCTTCTCTTTTGAAAGCACGCTGGCTTGGATTCAGGACATCAGCCTCGACATGGGGAACACTTCCACTTTCCTGCTCGGGATTGCAAGCATGATGAACGACCTGACAGGAGCATACCAGCCTTGTGGAAACAGCAGACCCCAACCAAGTAGCTGATTTGGTCCCTACTGAAGCCAGATTCCAGATGAACGCCGAACCTCCGAAAGTATCATCATTTCAAAGGGAGAATTCCATCCGCCCACCCCCACCAGAGAATGACGCAATATGATCTAAACGAAGTGACTTCACCAGTGCCTCCTCAACTTGATCTGCTCCCACTGTCTGTCGATGTCTTCTGCATTTCTCGGTCATCGTCCATTTATTTCTACCATTTCAGGAACGCCCATCACCTGTCAAGGACCAATCACAGGCCCGTCCATGGTCTCGAAGCCCCCCAGGTAAATCATTGTTCAACGAGGGGTGCTGCTGCTTAGTTGCCTTACCATGCTGGTTACACATTATATTGATTGTCACTATGATTATTAACATAGTTCACAATTAACTATTTGTTACTTAACTTTACAAATAACAAAAATTATATGACAAAACCGCAAACAAGATCTCCGTGCACCTTTGATGACGCAGGTAATAATCGTGCAAGTTCTAAATTCAAAGTTCAATAACAATAAGTTGCATCATCAACCATTCCAATCAATCACGAGCAAAAAATCACAATAAAATACAGAAATTCTCATTTTTATTAATACTTTGTGTATTCTTGAGGGTGTATGACAGGTGTTATTAAATGGATGTACAGAAAGGTATGCTTAACCACCTTGGGAAGCAAAGTGAAGCCGACGTCTCTGGCGTTAGTCCAGTTTTTGTTCCGATGAAGGACTAACATTCAAAATGTCAACCTTTCTCTGCTTCCCATGGAGGTTATCGCACCTTTGTCGAACCTCCTTCCAATTGCCCGCCGACACAGATCGACAGACACCACCCTTGACAAATCAGCCCTCTGTCTTAGCAATGTAACAATAGTGTTCGCACATCCTAGGCCAGCTATTTTTAACAACCAAAGTACATCCATAATACACTGTTGTTTGAGCAAAGTGGGGGATTGGTTGAGTCCCATTTCTGAAAAGACTCGACCTTTGCAAAGTCTCAAATGAACTTTCCCCCCTGAGAGAGACGGTGATGGGCTGAGGCCATTTTGGGGGTGAACACAAAATATAGCTCACTTCAACGCCACAAAATGTCACTGCCATCTTTTATCCCAACCTTTGCATCGCTTTCTGCTTCGGTCACTGGTTTTGTCTTGCACTTTGTACTCTAGTTTGACAAGTTCCACCTCCAGTTCCAACAGGTATGAGGGCCGCTCAAACATTTTTCGGAATGAGATACAACGGCCAATGCCTGGCAACCTTTTAAAACACAGTACAGTACTGGAAATTATTTAATAAATATGTAAAAATGGCTACAAATTATAATGGCTAATTTTAAAAAAAATACTTTCCAGTATCTATATATATATATCTGTGCAGCGTCTGTCCTGTGTTGTGTTGTCCTGTGTTGTCACTGAACTACTTTCTCAAACTTTTGTGAAATCGTACCAAACTTCTGGTATGCACCTATCTCTCCCGTCGGTATGTCCTAAGGGTATTTGTTTTGAAAAATTTCCCAATTTTTTTTTCCAACTTCAATTGTTCATAAAATGTGATATCACGTATATTACAAATACATTTGTGCAAAATAATTGTTTGAATTGTGATTCGTTTAAACCATGACAAAACGGCAACTCGGGTACAGTCATTTATCTATATATCGACATCTGGGCATTGTCTGTGTTGTCACTTAACGACTCCCTCAAACTTTTGTTTCCGTGGTTGTGAAGTGTTTTTAATAACGATGTGGTGGTTTTGAATCACGTGGTGGTGAGGTATTTTGAATTATGTGGTGGTGAGGTGTTTTTAAATGACATGGTGGTGAGGTGTTTTTAAATCACATGGTGGTGAGGTGTTTCTAAATCACATGGTGGTGAGGTGTTTTGATTTATGTGGTGGTGAGGTGTTTCTAAATCACATGGTGGTGAGGTGTTTTGATTTATGTGGTGGTGTGGTATTTATAATTACGTGGTGGTGAGGTGTTTTGAATTAGGTGGTGGTGAGGTGTTTTGAATTACTTGGTGGTGAGGTGTTTTTAAATGACATGGTGGTGAGGTGTTTTTAAATCACATGGTGGTGAGGTGTTTTGAATTACGTGGTGGTGAGGTATTTATAATTACGTGGTGGTGAGGTATTTATAATTGCGTGGTGGTGACGTGTTAATAAATCACATGGTGGTGAGGTGTTTTGAATTACGTGGTGGTGAGGTATTTATAATTACGTGGTGGTGAGGTGTTTTTAAATCACATGGTGGTGAGGTGTTTTGAATTACGTGGTGGTGAGGTGTTTTTAAATCACATGGTGGTGAGGTGTTTTGAATTACGTGGTGGTGAGGTGTTTTGAATTATGTGGTGGTGAGGTATTTATAATTACGTGGTGGTGAGGTATTTATAATTGCGTGGTGGTGAGGTGTTTTGAATTACGTGGTGGTGAGGTATTTATAATTGCGTGGTGGTGAGGTGTTTTGAATTACGTGGTGGTGAGGTATTTATAATTGCGTGGTGGTGAGGTGTTTTGAATTACGTGGTGGTGAGGTATTTATAATTACGTGGTGGTGACGTATTTTTAAATCACATGGTGGTGAGGTGTTTTGAATTACGTGGTGGTGAGGTGTTTTTAAATCACATGGTGGTGAGGTGTTTTGAATTACGTGGTGGTGAGGTGTTTTGAATTATGTGGTGGTGAGGTATTTATAATTACGTGGTGGTGAGGTATTTATAATTACGTGGTGGTGAGGTGTTTTGAATTAGTTGGTGATGAGGTGTTTTGAATTACTTGGTGGTGAGGTGTTTTTAAATGACGTGGTGGTGAGGTGTTTTTAATTTCGTGGCTGTGAGGTGTTTTTATTACGTGTTTTATGGCTGTGAGGTGTTTTTATAACGTGTTTTATGGCTGTGAGGTGTTTTATTACGTGTTTTATGGCTGTGAGGTGTTTTCAATTTCGTGGTGGTGAGGTGTTTTTATGACGTGTTTTATGGCTGTGAGGTGTTTTGAATTACTTGGTGGTGAGGTGTTTTGAATTACTTGGTGGTGAGGTGTTTTGAATTACTTGGTGGTGAGGTGTTTTGAATTACTTGGTGGTGAGGTGTTTTGAATTACTTGGTGGTGAGGTGTTTTGAATTACTTGGTGGTGAGGTGTTTTAAATTACTTGGTGGTGAGGTGTTTTTATTACGTGTTTTATGGCTGAGGTGGATTGAATTACTTGGTGGTGAGGTGTTTTGAATTACTTGGTGGTGAGGTGTTTTTATTACATGTTTTATGGCTGAGGTGGATTGAATTACTTGGTGGTGAGGTGTTTTGAATTACTTGGTGGTGAGGTGTTTTGAATTACTTGGTGGTGAGGTGTTTTGAATTACTTGGTGGTGAGGTGTTTTGAATTACTTGGTGGTGAGGTGTTTTGAATTACTTGGTGGTGAGGTGTTTTAAATTACTTGGTGGTGAGGTGTTTTTATTACGTGTTTTATGGCTGAGGTGGATTGAATTACTTGGTGGTGAGGTGTTTTAAATTAATTGGTGGTGAGGTGTTTTTATTACATGTTTTATGGCTGAGGTGGATTGAATTACTTGGTGGTGAGGTGTTTTGAATTACTTGGTGGTGAGGTGTTTTGAATTACTTGGTGGTGAGGTGTTTTAAATTACTTGGTGGTGAGGTGTTTTAAATTACTTGGTGGTGAGGTGTTTTTATTTTGTGTTTTATGGCTGTGAGGTGTATTGAATTACTTGGTGGTGAGGTGTTTTAAATTACTTGGTGGTGAGGTGTTTTTATTACGTGTTTTATGGCTGTGAGGTGTATTGAATTACTTGGTGGTGAGGTGTTTTGAATTACTTGGTGGTGAGGTGTTTTGAATTACTTGGTGGTGAGGTGTTTTGAATTACTTGGTGGTGAGGTGTTTAAATTACTTGGTGGTGAGGTGTTTTTATTACGTGTTTTATGGCTGTGAGGTGTTTTAAATTACTTGGTGGTGAGGTATTTTAAATTACTTGGTGGTGAGGTGTATTGAATTACTTGGTGGTGAGGTGTTTTGAATTACTTGGTGGTGAGGTGTTTTTATTATGTGTTTTATGGCTGTGAGGTGTTTTAAATTACTTGGTGGTGAGGTGTTTTAAATTACTTGGTGGTGAGGTGTTTTAAATTACTTGGTGGTGAGGTGTTTTAAATTACTTGGTGGTGAGGTGTTTTAAATTACTTGGTGGTGAGGTGTTTTAAATTACTTGGTGAGGTGTTTTAAATTACTTGGTGGTGAGGTGTTTTAAATTACTTGGTGGTGAGGTGTATTGAATTACTTGGTGGTGAGGTGTTTTGAATTACTTGGTGGTGAGGTGTTTTTATTATGTGTTTTATGGCTGTGAGGTGTTTTAAATTACTTGGTGGTGAGGTGTTTTAAATTACTTGGTGGTGAGGTGTTTTAAATTACTTGGTGGTGAGGTGTTTTAAATTACTTGGTGGTGAGGTGTTTTAAATTACTTGGTGGTGAGGTGTTTTAAATTACTTGGTGGTGAGGTGTTTTAAATTACTTGGTGGTGAGGTGTTTTAAATTACTTTGTTTGTTTTTTTGTTTTTTTTGTATACTGAATTGAGGCTCGTGAAAGAGCTAGCATTTATTTCACAAACAAATCAACCAGACAAACAAAACACACAAAAAGAGGGAGCGGAAGACAAGATGGGGAGAGAAGGGGAAGCACACAACCACAACATTTGAGAGCAGGGAGAAGTGTGGGAGGGAGAGGGCTTGGGGGCAGGAGGCGTGGGAGGGGAGGGCGGGGGGGAGAGGTATAAAACACAAGGGGACCGAAATTAGCGGGGGTAGAAAAGATCAAGGTTTTGGATGGGGGAGGATAAGAGATGGTGGTGAACAGCTGTTTTAAAGACCTGGAGGGTGCAGTGGGATTGAAGAGAGTGAGGGAGTTTGTTCCAGAGGCGGGAGAAAAGAGGAATGAAGGCGTGAAGGTGAGCAGAAAGTCTTGATTTTGGCAGTTTAACCATAAGAGGGTTGCAGGCAGATCTTGTGCGACCTGTAGGAATATTTGGGGGACAGAGCCCAGAGAGGGCTGGGGGGGCAAGGCCAGAGAGGAGTCGGTAGAAGACGGAAAGACCACCAACCTGCCTGCGGTGAGTGAGTGAAAGGCCCTTGGAGTTAGCTTCATCGCGGGAGATTCCAATGATTCTGAACGCTTTGGTTTCAACAGCGTGAAGACGGGCTAGGTGTGAGGCAGGAGCACCAGACCAGAGGGGAGAGCAGTATTCCATAGAGCTGCAGATGAAAGCCTTGTATGTGGTGAGGAGCTCAGGTGTGCCAAGGAAGGACTTCGCACGACGGAGGATGCCCAGTCGGCGACTGGCTTTGGAGGCCAGATTTGAAATGTGGTTTTCCCAGGAAAGATCATGGCAAATAGTGAGACCCAAAAGCTTGAGTGACAGAACTTCTTGGAGAGGATTATTCAGAAAGTGGATGGGAGGGTTTTCCAGTCGGTCTTTTCGGAGAGACATCGTAAGAGTGTGAGATTTATCAGGATTGAAAGACATGTTCCATTTGTTTGCCCAGTCTGTGATTTTGTCCAGGTCTGCAGAGAGTGAGGAGGCTGCAGACTGCCGATCTGAGGGATGAGGAATGGAGCGACAGAGAGTAGAGTCGTCAGCAAAGAGATAGAGAGGATTTTCAAGAGAGTCAGAGAGATCATTGATGAAGACCAGAAAAAGCACAGGGCCCAGAACACTACCTTGGGGAACTCCAGCCTGAACAGGAAGAGGAGATGAGAGAAACCCATTCAGGGCCACACGTTGACTACGACCAGAGAGGAAGTCCGCCAGCCATGCGTGGAGATTTCCATGGATACCAAAGGAAGAGAGTTTGGTGAGCAGAGCAGGGTGCCAGACCGTATCGAAGGCACGTGAAATGTCAAGGGAGACAGCTCTAATTTCCTGTTTGGCGTTGAGGACCTCCATCCATTGTTGAGAAAGCAGAAGCAGCATGTCCAGAGTAGAGTGACCAGGTCTGAAACCAAATTGATGATCAGAGATCAAGCCATTGGAGAAGAGGAAAGATTTCATATCTGAAGCAATGATGGAGTCCATGACTTTGCTGATAATTGGGAGAAGGCTTAAAGAAGGCTCTAAATTACTTGGTGGTGAGGTGTTTTTATTATGTGTTTTATGGCTGTGAGGTGTTTTAAATTACTTGGTGGTGAGGTGTTTTACATTACTTGGTGGTGAGGTGTTTTTATTATGTGTTTTTATGGCTGTGAGGTGTTTTAAATTACTTGGTGGTGATGTGTTTTAAATTACTTGGTGGTGATGTGTTTTAAATTACTTGGTGGTGAGGTGTTTTTTATTATGTGTTTTATGGCTGTGAGGTGTTTTAAATTACTTGGTGGTGAGGTGTTTTAAATTACTTGGTGGTGAGGTGTTTTTATTATGTGTTTTATGGCTGTGAGGTGTTTTAAATTACTTGGTGGTGATGTGTTTTAAATTACGTGGTGGTGAGGTGTTTTAAATTACTTGGTGGTGATGTGTTTTTATTATGTGTTTTATGGCTGTGAGGTGTTTTAAATTACTTGGTGGTGAGGTGTTTTGAATTACTTGGTGGTGAAGTGTTTTTAATTACTTGGTGGTGATGTGTTTTTATTATGTGTTTTATGGCTGTGAGGTGTTTTAAATTACTTGGTGGTGATGTGTTTTTATTACGTGTTTTATGGCTGTGAGGTGTATTGAATTACTTGGTGGTGAGGTGTATTGAATTACTTGGTGGTGAGGTGTTTTGAATTACTTGGTGGTAAGGTGTAATCGTCCCAAACTTCCAGTCTGCACCTACCCCTCCCCTAGGTATGTGCTGAGGGGTTCTTTCTTGAAAAAAAAAAAACATTCAACCTAAATCTTCAACCGAAATTGCCTCCTATAAAAATGTAATATCACAAACACAACAAATACATTTGTGCAAAATAATTGTTTGTATTATGATTGGTGTAAATCATCACAACACAGCAACTCAGGTACAGTGATTATCCTCAGCTAAAATAAGCCCGTTCCTCAGTAACGACGCTGGCGAGCCGAGCCAAGCTAGTATATATATATATATATATATATAATATACTCGCAGAAGTACCCGGCATTGCCGGGCGGGGGAGGAGGGGAGGGGGAAGAGGAGGGGAACGGGGGGGAGGGGGGAAGGGGGGTAGGGGAGGGGGAAGGGGGGTAGGGGGGGGAGGGGGGGAGGGGAAGAGGGGAAGGGGGGGAGGGGAGGGTGTGGGGGTGCCCGGGGGAAGAAGGGCCCCTCCCCCTCCCCCCTTCCCCTCCCCCTCCCCCCCCCCCTCCTGCCCCCTACCCCCTCCCCTCCTCTTCCCCCTCCCCTCCTCTTCCCCCTCCCCTCCTCTTCCCCCTCCCCTCCTCCCCCTTAACACCAGGGGGGTTGACTCAGCCTGTCATCCTACCGAGGTCGGCAAATTGAGTACCAGTTCACTGGTAATTCCCTGTGTGCCGCAAGAGGCGCCTAACAGGGTTGTCGGCACGAACTCGGAAGTCGGAACTCATTGTCGTCAAATAAATGTAGCATGTATGTTTCACTCTCTGTCACATGCCGTTGGTCCCATGTCAATCGGATGAAGTTGAAAAATTAACATTACGAAGTTTCTCTGGGAGGTACTGATTCCGAATAATGAAGTTGAAAAATTAACGTTCCGAAATACGCTAATTACGCTAACAGAAGCGCTGGCGCTGCGAAGCGCTAGAGGGAGCGCTGCGCTCCCTCCCTTCGATTCCCTCCCTCTTCTGCTAGCGCTTCTGCGCTAATACGCTAATTTTAAAACCCGAAGTTTAAAAAAATTTAAGGTGTGCTGTAGTTGCTCTGAGACGTACTGATTCCGAATATGCCTTTGCTTTTTCTCTGCGATGAGTAGTTCTCGAGTTATAAGAGGACAAACAAACATACTTTACTGCTTTATATATATAGAAGATAAGTTCAATATATATCTATATTATAATAGCCGTAGATGATTCTGTCTGTCTGTCTGTCTATCTGTTGGGTGTCTGTCCGGGGTGTGGCTTACTCGGTTTGCAGAGTAGCTCCACCCATTCTGGGAGTGGCTATAAACAAATATCCACCATTTTATTAACTCGCATAGCTTTGAGTCCTGTTTTGTAGGCCCGTGGTGTCTTGCTCTCCCCCAGTTTTATTTCAAATCAAATTCGATAAATCATTTCATTTTTCACAGTCGCTAACATAGTTTTAGACTCGGTTGAAAAAAAACGGGAAGAAAATCCGATGAAAGTTGCCGTTTATAGAACGAAATGAATTCTCAAAGGCCTGTAACTTCAAGGCCATTGAGTCTCTCTCACGCCTTTATCTCCAATCTAACTCACCATATGATTTCATTTTTATCGATGGTTTTACTTTTAGACTCGGTGTCAGCAATAATTGAGAACAATCCACACACGCGGGAAAATGCAGAGATATATTTTTTAAAATCGCGTCATGGTGTATCATACACCGCCCAACATGACACCGCCGGCAATGTGTCGATATATATTAAAAATTCGCTTTTGCTTTTCCGTTATGATATATTACTATTTCGTTTGATGATAGTCGTCACAAAAACGTCAACAATGATGCCGACATATATTTCTTCGTTTTTATTTCATTCAACATATTAGCCGGAAGTAAAATATGTTTCAGGAAATTACCGAGAGATATTTCTTCGTTTTTTTTATTAGTTATGTGCGCATACACTTTAAATAGGTTTATTTGAAATCTTTAATTTTCCACAAACATTCCACACACGCGGGAAAATGCAGAGATATATTTTTTAAAATCGCGTCATGGTGTATCATACACCGCCCAACATGACACCGACGGCAATGTGTCGATATCTATTTTAAATTCGATATATCATTTCATTTTTCACAGTCGCTAACATAGTTTTCGACTCGGTTGAAAAAAAACGGGAAGGAAATCCAATGAAAGTTGCCGTTTATAGAACGAAATGAATTCTCAAACGCCTGTAACTTCAACTTCAAGGCCATTGAGTCTCTCTCACGCCTTTATCTCCAATCTAACTCACCATATGATTTCATTTTTATCGATGGTTTTGGACTCGGTGTCAGCAATAATTGAGAACATTCCACACACGCGGGAAAATGCAGAGATATATTTTTAAAAATCGCGTCATGGTGTTTCATACACCGCCCAACATGACACCGACGGCAACGTGTCGATATATATTAAAAATTCGCTTTTGCTTTTCCGTTAAGATATATTACTTTTTCGTTTGATGACAGTCGTCACAAAAACGTCAACAATGATGCCGACATATATTTCTTCGTTTTTATTTAATTCAACATTATTAGCCGGAAGTAAAATATGTTTCAGGAAATTACCGAGAGATATTTCTTCGTTTTTTAAAATTAGTTATGTGCGAATACACTTTAAATAGGTTTATTTGAAATCTTTAATTTTCCACAATATAATTTACTTGCCATTTATCATTTGATGATTACGAGACAAATTCCTCTTGAGGATCGTGACAATTCATGCGCTGCGTGGAAACTTCTATTTCCAAAATGAATGAGACGATCGATGAAGAACGCAGACTTGAACAGGATGCAGCAAGAAAACGAATGAGACGGGCGAACGAGTCCATCGACGAACGTCAATGCAAACTTGCGGGGTCACCCGTGGGAATCCCACGGGCATGGATGTGTGTGACATTTCGACATATTGAGTTAGATGCTGCACATTCATTTTTACAAAATGGTTACTGGCAAGTCATCAGATCCAGAAATGGTGTAAAAACCACCGTTTAGAGGCCATTTTTCCCCGCAAAGCGGGGGTTGGCCTTTTCGGGGACCGTGGTAGTTGTTGTTTTTTTGTCCCCTTTTTGAAGCAATGTTTTACGGCCGGATGCCCTTCCTGACGCCAACCCTTTTTGCCGCCTTCAACGACAAACAGGGAATTACCAGTGAACTGGTACTCAATTAGCCGACCTCGGAAGGATGACAGGCTGAGTCAACCCCCCTGGCATTAATTCGGCGATCGACCGAGATTCGAACCCAGGATCCTAAGCCGGCACCCTAGCCGCTAGCCCAACACCAGAAATGGTGTCATGAACACAATTTATTTACGCACAAGCACAAAAGCAAGACGGGCCGATTTCCGATTCCGACGGGCCGACGGGCGAGACGGGCCGATTTCCGATTCCGACGGGCCGATTTGGAGCAAGAAAAAGAACGAGACGGGAGAAAAAGGAGAGAAACGAGACGGGGAAAGCCGATTGGAGAGGCGAGTGAGGCGCGATTGGAGAGGAGTGTGAGGCGCGATTGGAGAGGAGTGTGAGGCACGATTGGAGAGGAGTGTGAGGCGTGATTGGAGAGGAGCATGAGGCACGATTGGAGAGGAGTGATTGGAGGGGAGTGTGAGGCACGATTGGAGAGGAGTGTGAGGCACGATTGGAGAGGAGTGTGAGGCGCGATTGGAGAGGAGTGTGAGGCGCGATTGGAGAGGAGTGTGAGGCGCGATTGGAGAGGCGTGTGAAGGATTGGAGAGGAGAGGAGTGTGAGGGATTGGAGAGGTGAGGGATTGGAAAGGAGAGGGATGTGAGGGTTTGGAGAGGAGAGGAGTGCTAGGTGGAGAGAGGAGAGTGTCAGGTGGAGACAGGAGAGTGTCAGGTGGAGACAGGAGAGTGTCAGGTGGAGAGGAGTGAGGGGTCACATATTATGTGAAATAACTAAATTCACACCATTTCTGGATCTGATGACTTGCCAGTAACCATTTTGTAAAAATGAATGTGCAGCATATAACTCAATATGTCGAAATGTCACACACATCCATGCCCGTGGGATTCCCACGGGTGACCCCGCTAGTATATATATATAAGTTCAAAACACACCTGGTCACAAGTGTGCCGCACTGACCGGGTCCTCAGTCGAGGTCCTCAGCATCATCCCGTTTCGGCCCTTCAACCTCGATACGGTCAGCTAAGGTGGGCCAGCAGGGGCACATACACATCCACATGCAGCAACTACACCTGGATGCGTACATACCCCCACCCCCAGCCAGTGCGAACGCAGACTACAACAACAGCACCTCCACATCCAGAATCCACAACACCAAACAAACATGGTGGAACACTGAAACACCCACCTTTATACCCTTCACCACTCACCAACAAAACACACCAGATCATTCATACACACATACACACATACACACACATACACACATACACACACAACACCAACCAACCACCTACCCTTATAACATACACCACTCAACATACAAAAACACACACTCATACAAAAATTCATTCATGCAAAAACACACACCCTCACCCACTCACTCACTCACATACACAAAATAAGAAATAATAATAGTAACAAAAAAAAAAACAAAAAAAAAAACACGCACACACAACCAACCTACACCGTTCGACGTGCCTCCATAAACTTCCTCCATATCCAAAATGAGCCTTTAAGGCAACCTGGGCCACCTTGTGACACATCCTCCTTCTTTCTGTCCCACACACTCCAAGCCGAGCAAGAAATGCAGAAAAGGAACTGCCAATATACCCTCTACACCCCACCTCAAATGGCTGAGACGAAACTCGCCAACCCTTCTCCCGGCACTCTGCCTCCAGCTCACTGTACTTTCCGCTTTCGCTCCTCAATAAGCATGTACAGTATGAGATTCGCGCTTTCGCTCCTCAATAAGCATAGACAGAGCTGGGGAAGCTAGACCGGAGAGGAGTCGGTAGAAGACAGAAAGATCACCATCCTGCCTGCGGTGGGTGAGTGAAAGGCCCTCGGAATCAGCTTCATCGCGGGAGATTCCAATGATTCTGAAAGCTTTGGTTTCTTCAGCGATGTTGATGAATTATCTTCGTACATCATACTTAACAACATCATATGTGTCCTATTATAACTAGTTTGTATTATACTCAGTGTCCTTTAGATCTTGAGCTGTATATGAATTATAAAGTATTTCGCAAAAACTTTAATATATTTTTATTATGTTTAATTCTCCACTGATGAAAGAGGGTGAGCCATGTAATTTCATCCAAACGTTCATACGAATTGCTTCAGAATATGGAAATCAGCTACTAACTTTTGATTGGTGAACCAATTCAGTGACCCAATATGCAAATTCTTTAAATTTCAGGTCAATCACATGAAAATTGATGATTTTATGTGATGCTGACCTTTAACCTTTTGACAAAATGATTAATTTGTCTTCTCCATATTATCATAATAAAGTTTTGTTACCTCCGCCACCAAAGGTGGATGGAGGTTGTGTTTTCACCCCTGTCTGTCTGTCTGTGAACAAGATATCTCAAAAATTTGGGGATGGATTCAGACGAAATTTGGTAGAGATGTAGCATATGTGGGAAGGACGAAATGATTCGATTTTTGTGAAGATTCGGATTCAGATCCGGCTCGTATAATCTTTTAAGTGTTTCCTCACCATTGGGAGATAGGGCAAAACGATACAGAGCAGGACATCTAAAAAAGTTGTGGAAGGGTTTGGACAAAACTTGGTGGACCGGTTGGGTGTCTGAGAAGGACGATTCGATTCGATTTTGGTTAAGATCTGAATATGGAATCGGATATGAGAATTATTAACTAAGTGATTCTTCACCATTGAGTTAACGGGCGAAAAGCGATATATAACATTATATTTTAAAAAGTTATGGACGAGTTATGACTAAACTTGGTGGACGATTTGGTCAGGTGACAAGAACAAGCTGTTTAGATTTTGGTTCAGGTCCGAATCCAGATCCGGCCTATCGGTGGGATACAAAACATAAACTGTTCAGCCTGGTGGAGGTATGCTCTCTACCAAGTGCCTTTCTCGTTAAACATTTGATGATTAATATAATAGGTCAAATGGTTAGAAAGTTACGGTCCGGACAGACACATACAAGCACACACACACACACACACACACACACACACACACACACACACACACACACACACACACAAACAGCTATGAAGAAGGAAACAACAGGAGAAAACAAAACCACATGCTTGAAAGCAACCAAATAAATTTTACCGTAAATTGGGGCAACAAAAGCAGAATGTGTCAACTCCCCCTGAAAAAGAAAAACTGGAAAAATTCTGGAAAGGAATTTTTGAAGATCGAACAGAACAGAAGGAAGCAGAATGGATCCCAAACTGGGAAAAGAAGAAGCAACATCTCGTGGAAATGCCCCCATGGATTAATTGATGAAGAGAAAATTAGAAAACAACTTCAAAAAATGCCAAACTTCAAAAGCTCAGGCTCAGATGGAATTCCAAATTTCTGGCTAAAACAACTTGATGCTCTTCACAATCACTACACCAGGACATTTAACAAACTGATCCAAGAGGAGAAGGCAGTGGATGAGTGGCTCTTAGAAGGGAACACCTTTCTCGTCCCAAAATCGAAGGAAATCCAACTCCCCCACAAATACCGGCCGATAACATGCCTACCAACCACTCACAAACTGCTGACGGTAATAATCACAGAAATGATGTTCCATCATCTAACACAGCAAGGAGGTTTCGTGGCAGAACAAAAGGGATGCAAGAGGTTGTTATGGAGCAATTAACCACCTACTACTGAACAAGGCCACACTTGAAAAATTCAAAATGTGAAGGACTGAATTGTCCCCGCCTGGATAGACTATAAGAAAGCTTTTGACAGTGTCCCACATTCGTGGATGACAAAATGCATGAAAATATACAAAATCAATCCCCAAATAATCAAACTGATTGAGAAAGCAATGAAGCTCTGGGATACCACATTGATATTACAGCACTTAGAAGGAAATATCGAAATACCAGATGTGAAGATACGGTGTGGGATCTTCCAGGGGGTCAGTCTTCCCACCCCCCCCCCCCCCCTTCTGTTTTGTCTGGCTCTGGACCCACTAAGTAACCTCATCAATGAACGACACAGACACACCCTAACAACCAATAGATGAACATCCAAATAAATAGGAAAGGTGGCACATCAACTATACGTGGATGATTTAAATGTCTTCTCGCCAAATGACAAAATCGACAGAACAAATAAAACTAGTAAAACCGTTTACCGAGGATATTCAAATGGAATTTGGACTAGACAAGTGCACAAAGTGCACATTTGTACAAGGTAAACCAACAAAAACAGAAAACATAAAAATTGACCTTGAAACAATAATACAGCAGTTAGAAAACGAAGCATCATACAAATACCTCGGAGTAGAATGTACCAAATATCATAATAAATAATAAATATGATAATATGAATAATATCATAAATAATATGATATTATCATATCATAATAAATAATAATAAATAATAAACAAATACCACCAAATATCATAATAAATGCCCAAGATCAATGATACTACACTAATGGATATAAAAAGATGGCGGGACTGAGCCAGACGGACAAGTGTAGATTCAGCAAGACAGAAACAAAGTACGAATCACCTGCTCTCGGGATGCAAAACACTATTATCAGAACAACTTTACACACAACGGCACAACAAAGTATGCAAAGTGATTCATTGGCATATCTGCAAAAATGTAAACATCCCACAACCAGAAAACTCATGGAAACAGGAACCAAGGGCAATCATTGAAAATGAGGATGTCATGCTCACGTACGACCTGATGATTCCATCGAGCGTGAATATAGAAAACAAAGCATGGCGTCCCGGACATTGTACTCAGGAACAAAAAAGGAAAATGCAGCATTGATGATTGAGATTTCAGTACCCAGCGATTTTGGCCGAAACAACACAGAAATCAAGAAAATGACCAAATACCAGGACCTCAAAAATGAGGTCAAGAGATCTTGGAAGATGAAGAACATCGAAATTGTACCAGTGATAATTGGAGCAACAGGAATGATGAAGAAGAACCTCACCGAGATTTTAAAAACCATCTCCGGGAATATTACCACAAATGAACTACAACTGGAGGCAATCCGGGGTTCGGTGATGATCCTGAAAAGAGAATTTGGAACAAAACTGTGAAAAAGTTTAACAGTTTGGTCCATGAATCGTGATCCCTTACAGAAGCGGAGGTGGATACTTTGGGTCCTGGGAGGACTCCGTTCCACCTCTTGAAACCCGCAAATGGAGATAACAACCAACGAAACACACACACCACACACACACACACCACACACACACAAACACACACACACACACCACACACACACACAAACACACACACGTGACTACAAAACTCAGTCTCCTGCTGCGCAGTGGAAGGGCTAATAATAGTAATAATACAATATGTTGGGTTTTGACGATGTGAGTATGAATTGGGCTCGATGTGCGCAGAAATAACCAATTACGAATAATATTAGTGTAAACTTTGGCTTGGCAGGGCATTTGCCTTGATTGCAGGAGTTTTATTAAACGTTTTTCTCATCCGATACATCGGAGTTACAACTCGTGGGTTGTGGTTTGGCGAGAACCTTTGATTGGAACACACCAATTGGAGCTTTGGGCCTCCCTTAGAATTCCCACGTGAAAAAACATCCACGAACGAAGAACATGTGCATGTCACTTCCATCAGCAACAATTTGTCTGCTCGAGAGGGGAGAACAACCTGTTAATGGTTAAAGTTTGGATTCTTTAATCGTGAAAAACGTGGGCCAAGAATCGTCAATTGATTGCGTTTGTGGATGATTTGTACCGTAGTAATTTATTATCTTGTTTTGTTTTTTTGGCAAGGTACCATCACTGATTAATTTTTGCAAAGTATGACGTCATAAGCAAATTAAAACGCACATAAATAATTGCCTTGTCCTCGGAACCGAATTCTTCTGGGTGGTTGGCAATCTCCACTGCTTAGCATACAATAATGGAGCTGGGCTGTGCCCAACCCAAACAGAGTTGGCATCGAGTCCATCAGGGTTCTGATATGCCCCTCAATAAAAATCATGACGTTTATGCAACACATTGTCACTTGGCGAGAATCGAAGATTTTTCAAGTATATTGATTGGTCGCGGGTGTTATTCTGTCTGTCAATCGCCTGCAGGTCACAATTTGAAACCGATCTTCTTGAAACTGCAAGTTGGTCAGAAGCAAGAAGCTTATTGATTTTCAAGTCAAGATAGGCCAAAAGGTCAACATTAATAGGCCGAATTTCTAAAATTGTCAATTTTCATACAATAGTCTTGAAATTAGAAGAGGATTTGCATAGCAGATCCTTGAATTCAACGACCAATTATTTTTAAGCTCAAAGGTCAACAAACAGGCCAAATTTCTATACATTGCAATTTTCATCCGATTATCTTGAAATTAGGAGAGGATTTGCATATCAGGTCATTAAATGCAACCACCAATTATATTTAAGCTCAAAGGTCAACAAATAGGCCAAATTTATAAACTTTGCAATTTTCATCCGATTGTCGTAAAATTAGAAGAGGATTTGCATATCAGGTCATTGTATTCAACCACCAATTATTTTTAAGCTCAAAGGTCAACAAATAGGCCAAAATTTCTAAACTTTGCAATTTTCATCCGATTATCTTGATATTAGAAGAGGATTTGCATATCAGGTCATTGAATGCAACCACCAATTATTTTTATTTTAAGGTCAAAGGTCAACAAATAGGCCAAATTTATTAACTTTTCAATTTTCATCCGATTGTCTTAAATTAGAAGAGGATTTGCATATCAGGTCATTTAATTCAACCACCAATTATTTTTAAGGCCAAAAGGTCAACATTAATAGGCCAAATTTCTAAAACTGTCAATTTTCATCCAATTGACTTGAAATATGAAGATGATTTGCATACCAGGTCACTCAATTCAACCACAAATTATTTTTTACGGTCAAAGGCTAAAAAAAAACAAACAAAAAAAACACCTTTAGAGGCCACGCGGGGGTTGGCCTTTTTCGGGGACCGTGGTTGTTGTTGTTTTTTTTGGTCCCCTTTTTGAAGCAATGTTTTACGGCCGGATGCCCTTCCTGCCGTCAACCCTTTTTGTCGCCTTTTTTTTTTCTTTTTTTTTACGACAAGCAGGGAATTACCAGTGAACTGGTACTCAATTAGCCGACCTCGGAAGGATGACAGGCTGAGTCAACCCCCCCTGGCGTTAAAAGGCTAAAAGGTCAACATAAATAGGCCGAATTTCTAAAACTGTCAATTTTCATCTGATTGACTTGAAATTAGAAGAGGATTTGCATACCAGGTCACTGAATTCAACCAACAATTATTTTTAAGGTCAAAGGTCAACATGAATAGGCCAAATTTCTAAACTTTTCAATTTTCATCTGATTGACTTGAAATTAGAAGAGGATTTGCATATCAGGTCACTGAATTCAACCAACAATTATTTTTAAGGTCAACATAAATAGGCCAAATTTCTAAAACTGTCAATTTTCATCCGATTGACTTGAAATTAGAAGAGGATTTGCATATCAGGTCCTTGAATTCAACCACCAATTATTTTTAAGCTCAAAGGTCAACAAATAGGCCAAATTTCTAAAACTGTCAATTTTCATCCGATTAACTTGAAATTTGAAGAGAATTTGCATATCAGGTCATTTAATTCAACCACCAATTATTTTTAAGGTCAAACGTGTTTTCGGGATTTCCCCAAGTTTCTCACCTGGGTTCTTATCCCTACCCAGCTGTAAACAGTCATCACGGTGCTTCCCTGGCAGGACAATTCATCAATGTGTATGCCACCCCCCGGATAGACATTAAACTGGGCATTCCGTCTGCCTGTATTAGGTGATGGATGTTAAATATCCCACAGTGTCTTTGCAAAGTGTACACGATCTATCGCCAGCACCATGAACGAATTACAAATTCCTGCTCTAACCTACAGAGGGCATCAGCGACACAGCCACGCCCTCAAGCAATGATGCTGTCCCACAGCCTAGTGCTGTTTATGAAAGAAGAAGAAGAACCTATCACTCTACTTGGAACCCCCTCTTCTCCCAGCAGCAAAAAAAGACTGAGGTAATTTGCTTCTCCCAAGCATAAAGGTACAAAACGTTGGTCATATTAAATTGTATTGTTAAAAATTGCGTAATAATAGCTCCATCAGACTCGGAAACAACAAACCAGCACATACGAGTACAGTACAATTAAGGCAGAATTTGTCTCTGAAACACCTTGGAAGTAGACGCATTACATGATACCAAGGATATGCGCCTGGAAGCAGTTTCTCGAAGAATCCATAGAGGTGGATCTAGGCCTTCGCAAAGCCAAAACATTTCCCATGCGGCATTCCTTTTCGTCTGGGTCACAAGCGTCACGTGATGTTGTTGCGATGTAGATGCGCCTATTCCCAAGTGACCAATTTTGTTTTGAGAACCTGCCACAACGAACTTGTGGAGTTTCACCACTCCCGTGAAGTCCGATGCACCCGCTTGCTTGCCGGGTTGAGTTTCTTTCGAGACGCCACGAAGAATTGAATTGTTTCCTGAAGCTGCGGAATGATGTCGTGCGCAGAAATTGGGAGTTCTGTGTCGGATTTTAGGTTTTTTTGCTCATTCACTCCATCCTGCAGGCAGGTGTTCCAGAGAGTGTCTACCTGCACACCCAGCTGGAGTGAAACCTGGCGCACAGTCACTCTCCAAGGAGACATGCTCATCCCCACCTTACACCTTCGACAGCAGCACAATATTCAGTCAACCATGTGTCTGTTCAAACTGTTCTTTAGCACTTTGACCTTTCATAATGCTCAACAGTCAGTCAGTCACATTTACTATTAACATAATGAAGCATTGGCCAATCAGTGGGATTGTCCATCTGGCATTCACTGACACGGCCTGATGTCTCCTTTCCAAAATCACTCCGATTGCTTCAGCATTCTCTTCGGTGGCTGAAGAAAGCATCCCTGAATTTCATCCTCTGTTTCAAATTTGGGTCACCATCATGTGCTCATGATCCATAATCTTACTATAATTCACCAAATGTCTGTCCGTCCGTCCGTCCGTCCATCTGTTCCCAGGTACCGCAAAAACGGCTGAACCGATCACAACGATATTTTGGGTGGGTAATCCTGGGACCCCCTGGAGTAAAATAGGCTATATTGTTTCCCCAATTTTTCCAATTTCCAATTTTTCCAATTTTCCAGTTTTTCCAAACACGATGGAATAATATTTACCGATATAAACAGTGATGTGGCTTTTATTGAAATTCTACAAATACTGTTTAGATTTTGCTGATTTGCGTGTGATATGATTCATCGGATGTTTATATAAATCATTAAAAATAAAAAAAAGCCTTCAATTTCTGATATTTTGCCTTTTCATTTGGGCCTCCCAATTGAAGGCCTGCCCGTAGGGCGGGTACCGTTGCCAGTACCTTTAATTGGTACTCAGAAGATCTGGTTCAGCTCTCTGACCCTCCTGACCTCCATGCTTTTGAGCACCAAATAGTCTGGGTTTAATAAATAATTTGAAAGTTCACGTAGGTTTACCTGATATATGATATCCATTAAAATTACACCCATTTCACTCCCAAGAGGTTAAAAGAACGAGAAACCAAGACAGACAAAGACACAATATCATGGAAATGAAAAACACTCCTACATCCAAGCTTCCCAAACATGTCATTCATTCCATGATGCTCCACACCCCAAGCTCATAACAGCTCCCCTACCAAATGTATAAAGTTGAACAATCTGAGCGTTTATCACAACATTTGATAGCAGAATGGTGTTGTACATCACAGGTGAGGAGGATAAAACCAGGTGGACAAACTGCCCAAGTGATGAATGTCAGGAAAATGAAGGAACTCATGAAGGAGGCCGGATTGGGGAGGGGAGGAGGCCACTTGGTACCATCTCACTCCTGAAATAAATGTTTTCGGTGTTGCTAAGTTACTTCTCCTATTACACCACACTGAATACCACGGAAACAAACGTCTCCACAAACATCAAACCATGTCATACAGCAAGGGCACTGAGCAATTACTTACTGCCGATAATGTATCTATCATGGGCTCGGATTCAAGTGTGTCTGCCTACACGTCACAATCATGCTTGATTTGGTGTGTGTGTGTGTGTGTGTGTGTGTGTGTGTTTTGGTCTTGCTGGTTACCCTGTGTGCAAAGCACAGGTAAATAATTGGGTGCACTCTGTATGTTTGACAATCACTATGCGATCAAAGAACTTTGTAACTTAAAATTTTTTGAACACGAACAAATTGAACACGATTTGTAGAACACGAACCGGAACATGAACTGGAACACAAACCTGCCGTTTCGCAGTACTTTGGCTCTGAATTTGGCAAAACATATGAGACCTCGTCCCAATCGCGCAGGCGCACAGAGGTCCCGTGGAACCAACTTCCACATCCTCTTTAATCTCATTCCTCCCTACAGGTCTTCCAGACAGCTGTTCACCGCCATCTCAGGTCAATCCCCAAACAAAACCATGATCTTTTCTACCCCCTGTTGTTTCTGTACTCCATCTTGTCCACCACCTGTGTCCTCCCCTAGTCCTCATTCTTCCTCACATCCTTCATCTTCGAAGTCTCTCTCTATGTTGTCCCTCAACCTGCTGTAATGTGTTTCCTCCTCTGCTGCCGTTTGTTTTGTTCTGTTGCATCCTGATGCATTCTATGTTCCAGCTCTTCCATGAGCCTCGATTGCGTATAAAAAGGACTTTTCTATCCCATAGTGAAGCTAGGATATCCACAATGCACCATGTATTTACTATAGGTCTATGTATGCTAAGGCAACTTAAGGGAAGGAAGAGAAGGGAGGACGATAGGGGAGAGAAAGGAAGGAGGCTGGGAGGAAAGCGGGAAAGGAAGAGACCTGTTTGGAACATATGGGGAGTGTTGAGGGATCAACGGTTCCACCATATGAGTGTAATTATTAAATAGATAGGCCCTTCGGATTCTGATGTACAATACTCGGTTACAGAGCGTCAGCGCTGCCGAAGGAGTTTATTCGCAAGGGTTATGGTGGATAGTTTGCCCTCGCCTTCCCAACAGCAATCAGAGCAGGAATTTGTAACTTGTTCAGGGTGCTCGACCAGCCTAGACAGCCCAGAGGCTAGTGTGCGTACCTCTAGGAGTCTAGGCCATCCTGCCAGAGTGGCCCCGAGAAGGAGATAAATAAAGCTCGTAAATAGAACTGCAAGGGCCCAGGAAGTGGGACATTTTAGCTCATGTTGTGTGTTCTGGACTCAGGCAATCACTGGGGGGGAACGTTAGAGAACGGGTATTAGCATTTTTGGAGGTGTTTTCCTGAAGCTCAGCTTCAGTGACCTTGTGATAAGGTGATGTTTTCACTCGCGATCCTGTTGACGGTGGCAGTAAATCGAGAGACCCAGTGAGAATTTGTCTGTCGAGGCGAATCGTGAGAATATGGGGTGTCCACTGTCCATGCGCAGTGTCCTCGGAGGATAATAATGAATGTGCTTGGACTCCATCCGGAGAGTCGAGACCGATGGACCGATTCACGACCGATGGACTGATTCACGACCGATGGACCGATTCACGACCGATGGACCGATGGCTGAGCTGCAGGACTTCCATGGTGATCTACTTCCACCGTGCGGGACTTCCACGGTGATCTACTTCCACCGTGCGGGACTTCCACGGTGATCTACTTCCACCGTGCGGGACTTCCACGGTGATCTACTTCCACCGTGCGGGACTTCTTGCATCTCAAACGTCCCCGAACCCGTCTGGCGCAGTGAAGAATGCTCCATTCCAAAATGTGCCAATTGCTTCCCCTATTTTGGTATATATAGTAATAAATAATAATAACGGCTGTATCCAACCAAGTTAGAGTTGTTGTAAAATTTTCTAAAGAGCACGTTGAGACTTGTGTGGCGAATTTGCCTTCCATTGGTACCTTCCCTGCAGGGTCTGCGGATGCCCAATGGCTCCTTCGCAGCAGGTGCTGCGCCTTCATTAAGTGCTCCGCGAGGAGCACGGCACCTCGCAAGCATCACCCAGAAGCCTTTTTCTAATTATCACCACAATCCCTTCTTTTGGTCTTTTTAAATCCAGTACTGTATATTAAAAAAGAAAGAAAATAAACTCGGTGTTTGCCAATGATTCGGGTGGAACATTACCCAGAGGTAATGGAATGGCACAACAACTTGCTCTCAACAAACCAGGCTTCCACCATTCTTGTGCATCACCGAATCAAACGGATTGAACGAGGATAAATAAACTTGGAATGAGACCAAGGTTGCCTGGGGTTCATCCTCCGAACGAAATCAAGGAGATGTCCGCAATGTAGACATCAAAAGGTCTGGTGGAAAGCCAAAATGGCGAGCTCATGCACCGAGGCAGCAATTCACAAACATTAGCTCTGGCATGCTGGATGTAACGCCTTGGCCGGCCTTGTTACATGGACATCTGGCCACGGTCAGGGGCACGCCGAGGGCAAGGCGTTTTCTTCCTGTGGTGTGTTTATTGCAAACCGCTGTGTTCAAACACAAACACGATACACCCGGCCACACGGTTTATGGATCCCGTGGGAATGCTCCTCGACTCCCGTTTCTCGTCTCCAGCAGAAATTCTCAACAAACAAGCTCTCATAGCAAAGATACTACCGATTGGGAGAAAACAACAGGCTGAGCACATAATCAGAATTCTGTGTCGACATGAACTTGGCATCCTTATCGGTCAACAAATCCGAGATCACAACAGCCACCCAAAACGGGCCTCCGCTGTGCTGTGAAGGTCTTGCTTGCTTTAGCGGGTCTACAGATAATAATCTTTAAACTTTCGGGCAATCTAAGCCGCCTAAAAGACGTGGGAACGACATTCAAACATGAACGTAAAGGGGCGTATATGTGGCTGAAATTGAATGGTGCATATATTCATTAACGACGTTTATAAACTAGAAAGTTCATTGACCACCTTTCCCTGCACCGTCTTGAGAGAATGTAAAAAAAAAAATAAAAAAAAATTTTTTGTAAGTTTACCGCCGCTGATGCACCGCCTTTTACACCACCTTATTTAGTAACTTAAATTAGCAATTCATGCCTGTTGTTTGTGTCCTTTATGACATCCCTAAAAATGAAGTTCCCTTTTTTTGAATTATTTTCAATTTTGTTTGACCACCAGACATGCAGACAGAGTAAAATAATTCCCTTATTCCTGTCTGCGCACCCATGATCGGGACGAGACTCCGTACAATTTGCCAATTTCAGAGCTAAAGTACCGCTAAACTGCAGATTCATGTTCCGAGGAACCCAGAACCATGAACGATGGGTCCAAAAATGGCAACACCGAACAGGTCAATTCAAAGACCATTGGACCTATTGCACATTCCATTATGAACCTTCCATGTTAAACCTTTCAGGTTTGTGTAATCGCTCTATCCTATATCATCTGCCTAGATCAGGAAATCAGGAAAGGAAAATCAGGAAAGGGTCTTCAGGAGATGAATCGGTTAACCAGAAGCTCCAGAAAAGTCGAAATATTTTTGTGCTTTGGTTTCAAGACTCAGGGCAGAGCTACACAACGTACGATCATACAAGGATCACAAAGTGACAGCAGGATGGAAATGATGGATGAGAATAGGACCGACAAACTTGGAGATTGTGAGAGGCAGCCAAGCGTGCCTAGAGAAACTAAGAAGTAATCGAAAGTTGCAACGGTGCAACTGTGCAGCCAAATTGATAGCCCGGTGGGAAAGCAAGACTAAAACAAGAAGGAAGGTTGCTTGGCTTCCAAGGATAGTATAAAAGTATATTACTTTAATGAAGGCGAGCGGGCATGGACTTACAGATGCAGACAAGGAGGAATGGTCCTTAGCGGATGTCAATGATGTCTATAACAAAGATGCATGGCATACGCAGCCGCACGCTATGTGGAGTACCCGCAGGTACATGAGGAGCTTCGGGGTGATACGAAAAGATTGGAAAAAGATTGGAACAATTTCTCCAAACAGCGTATGCCTTCGGAGGATAGTTGAGCGATGTCTGCAGAATACAAATGAAGATGTTCAACAAATGATGACTCTCTGACAGAAGTTAATGAATCAAAAAAAAATAACTAAAAGGACGAAATAATTTCCCGGAAAGTTTTCCTAAAGATAAGAAATATACAGATATGAGACTGATTGAAGGTTAAATGTTAAATTCTGGCTTTCTAGATCGTACAACAGCGACGCAACTCCTCGATTGAGGTTAAGTTATCGTAAAGTTCTTGTTTAGTATACAGCCTGTGGCTGCTGGTTGCATCATTGCTGGGAGCACGGCTGTGGCGCTGATGCAGACAGTGCCCTTGTTGCCAGTAGGCCGGTCCTCAATTTGCCAACGTCGGAAGGATGACAACCTGAGTCAGCTCACCTGGTGCTGTAGTGCCTTCAGAAAGTATTCACACCCCTTGATCTTTTTCACATTTTGTTGTGACAGCCTGAATTTAAAATGGATCAAATTGAGATTTTATTTTTGTCACTGATCTACACATCATACCCCATTACCCCATAATGTCAAAGTGGAAATTTTTTGAAAAGTTTTTTTGCAAAGTTATTGAAAATAAAATACAGAAATATCTAATTTACATAAGTATTGAACCCCCTGAGTCAGTACTTCATAGAAGTGCATTTGGCAGTGATTACTGCTTCAGGTCTTCTTGGGTATGTCTGTATCAGCTTTGTACATCTGGATTTGGGGAGTTTCTCCCATTCTTCCTTGCAGATTTGCTCAAGCTCGGTCAAGTTGGATGGAGAGCGTCGGTGAACAGCAATCTTCAAGTCTTTCCACAGATTCTCAATGGGATTCAAGTATGGGCTTTGGCTGTATGCTTGGGGTCATTGTCCTGTTGGAACATAAATATTCACCACAGTCTAAAGTCCTCTGCACTCTAAATCAGGTTCTCATCTAGGATTTGGCTCCATACATTGTTCCCACCAATCCTCACAAGTCTCCCAAACCCTGCCACTGAAAAGCATCCCCATAGCATGATGCTGCCGCCACCATATTTTATGGTAGGAATGGTGCTAAATGGGTGATGACCTGTGCTCGGTTTCCACCAGATGTAGTGCTTTGCATTCAGACTAAAAAGTTCAATTTTCGTCTCATCAGATCACTGAATCTTTTGCCTCGTGCTCTCAGTCTTTCGCATGCCTTTTTGCAAACTCCAGGCATGCTGTCATGTGGCTTTTTCTTAGGAGTGGCTTCCGTCTGGCCACTCTCCCATAAATCCTAGATATGTGAAGTGCTGTAGAGACCTTTGTCATTCTGGCAGGTTCTTCCATCTGAGCCAAAGAACTCTGTAGTTCTGTCAGAGTGGTTGTTGGGTTCTTAGTCACCTCCCTGACCAAGGTCCTTTTTGCCCGGTTGCTTAATTTGGTCGCATGGCCAGCTCTAGGAAGAGTCTGGGTAGTTCCATATTCTTTCCACTTCCTGATGATGGAGGTCAATGTGATCTTGGGAACTTTCAACACTCTGGAAATTGTTTTATACCCTTCCCCAGATCTATGCCTCCTCACAATTATATCTCAGAGTTCTACAGACAGTACCTTGGACTTCATTGTAGAGTTTCTGCTCTGACATGCACTGTCAACTGTGAGACCTTATATGGAAAGGTGTGTTTCTTTCTAAATCATGTCCAATCAATTGAATTGGCCACAGGTGGACTCCAATCAAGTTGTAGTGACATCTCAAGGAAGATCAAAGCAAATTCGATGCACCTGAGCTCAATTTGGAGTGTCATAGCAAAGGGGTTGAATACTTATTGACTCAAAACATTTCAGCTTTTTATTTACAATTCATTGGTAAAAATTTCTAAACATATACTTCCACTTTGACATTCTGTGGTATTATGTGTAGATCAGTGAGAAAACAAATCTCAATTCAATCCATTTTAAATTCAGGCTGTAACAACAAAATGTGAAAAAGTCTAAGGGTGCAAACACTTTCTGAAACTAGAACGGCACTCAATAGAGAGCACACATACCTCCGCCTGGTTGGCCATATCACTCAATGGTGAAGAATCACTTCAAAGATTATACTAGCTGGATCCAGATCTTTACCAAAATTGAATCAATTATTCCTTGTCACACACACAACCTGTCCAACAAGTTTGGTCCAAATACGTCCACAACTTTGTGAGATATTCTGCTATGTATCGTTTTGGCCCGATCTCCCAATGGTGAAGAATCACTTTAAAAAATCCAGTCGCCGGATACGAATCCGGATCTTCACCAAAATCTAATAATTTCGTCCTTGTCACGCACGTTACATCTTTGCCAAATTTAGTCCGAATCCACCCACAACTTTTTGAGATATTTTGTTCACAAACGGACAAACAGACAGACAGACAGACAGGAGTGAAAACATAACCTCCATCCACCTTTGGTGGTGGAGGTAATCACTGCATTGAATGGCATGAAAGGGGCTCAAACTCAAGAAGCATATGGCGATCCGTGAAGCACACGTTCAGAAAGTAGAATCCATCACGGCATGTCGTCATTCACTTGAACTCGATATCTCTTTTTTCATTCCAAACAGCATAACTCCAATCACAAATTAATCACAAAATAAACTTTTAACAACATTGTTAGTTTCCTTCATTGTAAAAACTACCAAGTCAACAGTTAAAAGGGTTTTGAGCCGATAGGTGTTATGGCCTTGGCAAGATCGATGGAGACAGCAATGTGTTAGCTTATACACCACCCAAATAGCTATGTGGAATTCTCTCATGTAGAGATTAAACCCACATCATTTAAACTTTGGCCGAGGTCATTATTTACTTTTAATGATGTTTATATACGAATCAAAAAGAAGATAATTGGTTTTGGGTCGTCCTTTCCGCATATCTCGTGGGATTGTGAGTTGGAGAGACAACCGTGATGGCGTGGAGGGGGTTGGCGTTCTCTCAAGCAGGGATTCAACCCATGTCCTTATAAAAGGTCTTTGTCCTTTATTTATAATAGGTCACCGAGTCCGATCGGTGCAGCCGATTGGTGCAGCACAGCTGTCCAGCGATCGGTGCTGCCGTTTGTGCGGCACCTGGGAAAATAACGTTATGTGGGAGTCCAAACCTGAAAATGCTGGAGGCCAAAGCTGAAATTGGAAAAACAATATCGCCTATTTTACTCCAGGAGATCCCAGGATTACCCACCCAAAATATCGTTGCGATCGGTTCAGCCGTTTTTGCGGTACCTTCGAACGGATGGACAGACAGACAGACGGATAGACATTTGGTGAATTATAGTAAGATACTCGCTAATTTCAGCACACAAGTAGTTGAAATGAGAAGTTTTCTTTCACTGAAATATCAACCAAGATTCTTCCTTTCATTCAAGGTGGAGCAACAATCATTTAAGGTAATTTTTATATATTTTTAGCAAAGCATTAACTAAGGTAACATAAATGTACCTAGAACGCCACTCAGTAGAGCGCATACTCCCGCCGTGGGTTTAGTTGGAATAATACGTTTTGTTTAACATCCCCTCTCCCCAAAACAATAAATGAAAAAGAAAGTAAGCCCGAACTGTCAGGGAATTTCTTTTGATATATCTCGGAATTAGAGGAGAAAACATCATTTAAGAATAAGAATAAAAGCTTTAATGCAGTAAAACAGAAAAAAAAATCCCCAAAAAAATTCCTGGATCCGGAATAATATCCTGAGCTTCACCAAAAACTAATCAATTCTTCCTTATCCCAAGGGCAATCATCCCACCAACTTTCATCCAAATGCGTTCAGAACTCTTCCAGATATCTTGTTCACAAACACACGAACAAACGAACATACGAACACACACACACACACACACACACACACACACACACACACACACACACACACACACACACACACACACACACACACACACACACACACACACACACACACACACACACACACACACACACACACACACACACAGACGGACACGATCGAATGCATTACTCCATGGCGGGAGTAATGAAATTGAACTAAATAAAGAGTATTCCCAGAACACTAGCTCAAGAGTAAGCAATATGCAGGTGGAGAATAGAAGACAAAGACCCATAGGCAGACGTTGGAAAATAAACGTCGCAATTGCAACCAATAGACAACGTTAGGCCAACGTTGGAAAATAGACGTCGCATTTGCAACCAATAAACGTTAGGCCGACGTTGGAAAATAGACGTCGCATTTAATAATAATAATGCATTTATTTTATACTAGGGCATGCCCGCACGTGGGTGCAATGCCCGTACGTGGGTACGTGGGTACGTGGGTACGTGGGTGCGAGTACGGTGACAATCCCCCCCCCCTCTATTTACATGAAATGGTTTGGTCCATGAAATGTTTTGGTCCATTCGCAACGCAAAGCGAACGGCGAACGCTTTACATGAAATGGTTTGGTTCATGAAATGTTTTGGTCCATTCGCAACGCCAAAGCGAACGGCGAACGGCTTGCGAGTACAGTGACAATCCCCCCCCCCCCCCCCCTCTATTTACATGAAATGGTTTTAATTAGTTTTAAAACATAGTTTAACGCCAACATAGCGGCAACATAGTTTGCCAACGTGAAATAAATGAATACGCTCTCAAATGTGCCGTCCGAGGCAGAGTGTGTTCGCCACGTTCGGCACACGCGATAGCTCGCTGCTCTCTGATTGGTTGAATCGTTTTTTGGACATAGCTCGGTAAGTAATTGTCCGATTAATATGAAACCTTGAAAAGGCACATCCTCGGGTCCCCAGCAATATACCTGGCAAGTTTAAAGTATATCGGACCCGTGGTTGTCGAGAAACAGCGGTCACAGACAAACAAACAAACAAACACACACAGAGATTAGTGGAATTATAGATAGACTAGGGCATGCCCGTACTATATATAAGCTAGGACGTGCCCGTACGTGGGTGCCCGTTCCTTGCAAAAAAAAAAAAACTGCAAAAAAAAAAAAAACTGCAAAAAAAAAACAATGGTTTGGTCCATTCGCAACGACCACAGAACCCCCCCCTCTATTTACATGAATGGTTTGGTCCATTCGCAAAGCCAAAGCGAACGACCACAGAACCCCCCCCCCCCCCCCCTCTATTTACATGAATGGTTTGGTCCATTCGCAAAGCCAAAGCGAACGACCACAGAACCCCCCCCCCCCCCTCTATTTACATGAATGGTTTGGTCCATTCGCAACGCCAAAGCGAACGGCGAACGGCTAAATCGCCATAGCTCGGTAAGTACTTGTCCGATTAATTTCAAACCTTGAAAAGGCACATCCTCGGGTCCCCAGCAATATACCTGGCAAGTTTCAAGTATATCGGACCGGTAGTTGTCGAGAAACAGCGGTCACAGACAAACAAACGTACAAACGTACAAACGTACAAACGTACAAACGTACAGAGATTACTGGAATTATAGATAGACTAGGGCTAGGGCATGCCCGTACTATATATATAGGACGTGCCGTAAGTGCGTGATGTTACCGTACAATGAATGTATCGTCCCGACGCCGCAGCTCGGATGGCGCTGCAGTTAATCGGGCCCCCAAATTCCTCATCGACGATAACTAAACAATATATTATATGAATCGCACCGTACATACCTCCTTCTAGATCTTGTTCTTGTCTTGATATACTCACTCAGGCTCACTCTATCACGTCTGAGTCCTCCCAGCTCCTCCAAATGGCGCCCGCTCGCCGCTACGTAAGTCCGGAAGTGACGTCCTCATTTGACTGTCCGGAAGGTCGCATATCGCAGGAAAGCGAAAGAATCGCAAATTAGTTTTAATTAGTTTTAAAACATCGTTTAACGCCAACATAACGCCAACATAGTTTGCCGACGGGAAATAAATGAATACGCTCTCAAATGTGCCATCCGAGGCAGAGTGTGTTCGCCACGTTCGGCACACGTGATAGCTCGCTGCTCTCTGATTGGTTGAATCGTTTTTTGGACATAGCTCGGTAACTACTTCTGCGATTAATTTAAAACCTTGAAAAGGCACATCCTCGGGTCCCCAGCAATATACCTGGCAAGTTTAAAGTATATCGGACCGGTAGTTGTCGAGAAACAGCGGTCACAGACAAACACACACACAGACACACACACACACACACACACAGAGATTAGTGGAATTATAGATAGATAGTGCTTTTCAGGAAGCCCAAAGACGCTTTGACAGAGTACAAAACATAAAAACAATTGCAAAAAAAGAAGAATCAATAGGGAAATATTCAAAGCACAAAGGAGGGAGAAGGAGAGGAGATAGTCAGGGGTTAGATGCTGTGGCTTAAATGTTGAATGCAGTGTTGAACAGGTGGGTCTTGAGTGATGTTTTGAATGTGGTGAGTGAGGAGGAGTCTCTGATGGTGTGAGGTAGCGAGTTCCAGAGGGTGGGAGCAGCGATGGAGAAGGCCCTGTCCCCCCAGGATCTAAATTTGGTCCGGATGGGGGGGGGTCAGGAGGTTGGTACCAGCAGAGCGGAGGTTGCGGGTGGGAGTGTGTCTGGAGAGGAGGTCAGCCAGGTAGGATGGGGCCAGGTTATGGAGGGCTTTGTAGGTCAAGAGGAGGATTTTGTACTGGATTCTCTGGGAGATGGGGAGCCAGTGAAGCTTGTAAAGGACGGGGGTGATGTGGTCACGGGTCCGGGAATGGGTGAGTAGACGGGCGGCGGAGTTCTGAATGTATTGGAGTTTATTGGTGATTGTTGAGGGTGAACCATAGAGGAGGCTATTGCAGTAGTCCAGACGGGAAGTGATGAAGGCGTGGATGAGGGTTTCTGCAGCCACGGAGGAGAGGGATGGACGGAGACGGGCGATGTTTTTCAGGTGAAAGAAGGCCGTCTTTGTGATCTGTTTAGTGTATTTGTCGAAGGAGAGGGTTTGGTCAAGGATGATGCCAAGATTCCGGATGTGAGGGGAGGTGGATACTGGGAAACCGTCGATGTTGAGGGCAAAGTTATGGGTGGACTTGGTGAGCGTTTTTGGGCCAATGATGATTATTTCAGATTTATCACAGTTAAGTTTGAGGAAGTTGATTTGAAGCCAGGATTTTATTTCAGTGATGCAGTTTGTCAGGATAGAGTGGGTGGCGGTGGAGATGGACTTGGTGGAGATGAAAACATTTGCAACCAATAAACGTTAGGCCGACTTTGGAAAATAGACGTCGCACTTGCAACCAATAGGCAACGTCACCCCGACGTTGGGAAATAGACGTCGCATTTGCAACCAATAAACGTTAGGCCGACGTTGGGAAATAGACGTCGCGTTTGCAACCAATAGGCAACGTCACCCCGACGTTGGGAAATAAACGTCGCGATTGCAACAAATAGACAATATTAGGCCGAGTTTGAAAAATAGACGTCACGATTGCAACCAATAGACAACGTTCGGCCGACGTTGGAAAATAAACATCGCGATTGCAACCAATAGGCAACGTCACCCCGACGTTGGAAAATAGACGTCGCGTTTGCAACCAATAAACGTTAGGCCGACGTTGGAAAATAGACGTTGCATTTGCCACCAATAAACGTTAGGCCGACGTTGGAAAATAGACGTCGGGATTGCAACCAATAGACAACGTTCGGCCGACGTTGCACATTATTACCAATTTGCAACCAATAAACGTTAGGCCGACGTTGGAAAATAGACGTCGGGATTGCAACCAATAGACAACGTTCGGCCGACGTTCGAAAATAATCATCGCGATTGCAACCAATAAACGTTAGGCCGACGTTGGAAAATAGACGTTGCATTTGCCACCAATAAACGTCACCCCGACGTTGGAAAATAGACGTCGCGTTTGCAACCAATAAACGTTAGGCCGACGTTGGAAAATAGACGTTGCATTTGCCACCAATAAACGTCACCCCGACGTTGGAAAATAGACGTCGCGTTTGCAACCAATAGACAACGTTCGGCCGACGTTGGAAAATAAACATCGCGATTGCAACCAATAGGTAACGTCACCCCGACGTTGGAAAATAGACGTCGCGTTTGCAACCAATAAACGTTAGGCCGACGTTGGAAAATACACGTCGGGATTGCAACCAATAGACAACGTTCGGCCGACGTTCGAAAATAATCATCGCGATTGCAACCAATAGGTAACGTCACCCCGACGTCAACAATGCACTTGCGACCAATTGACCAAATGCCAAAGTTGGCCCAACGGTGTTGTGTTAGCTGGGCGTTATCGGTGACATCGGTAGGCCTTGTGCTTGCGTAGAGGAGACTGGCGGAGAACTCTGTAAGCAAGATGTATCTAAAAAAAAAAAAATTCTCCGAGCTCCAGTATGAGTTCGAGGTCATTAATCTGATGCTGAATGACGAGAACAGAGAGCAGATTGGTTGTCAGTAACGAGTGTTCAAATGGAAGATTGGCCGTGGGTGTGCTGAAATTGCAGAATTAATTACTTTCCTGATAATGAGTAACACGCTGATGGATCTCGAGTTAACGTCGTCCGTTTTGGTGCCATTCTTACGAGTCAAAGTGATGCTTGATGAATTCCTTGCTGGTGGCAAGCAGGACCACTTACAAGAGAAGAGGAGATTGATGAGCTACTGTACTCTACAGGATTTCAACACGTGGGCGAATGGGTCAGCACTCCATCACAAGGTGAGCACCCCATCACAGGGTCAGCAGTCCATCACAGGGTCAGCACTCCATCACAGGGTCAGCACTCCATCACAGGGTGAGCACTCCATCACAGGGTGAGCACTCCATCACAGGGTCAGCACTCCATCACAGGGTGAGCCCTCCTTCACAGGGTCAGCACTCCATCACAGGGTGAGCACTCCATCACAGGGTCAGCACTCCATCACAGGGTGAGCACTCCATCACAGGGTCAGCACTCCATCACAGGGTCAGCACTCCATCACAGGGTCAGCACTCCATCACAGGGTGAGCACTCCATCACAGGGTGAGCACTCCATCACAGGGTCAGCACTCCATCACAGGGTCAGCACTCCATCACAGGGTGAGCCCTCCATCACAGGGTCAGCACTCCATCACAGGGTCAGCACTCCATCACAGGGTGAGCACTCCATCACAGGGTCAGCACTCCATCACAGGGTCAGCACTCCATCACAGGGTCAGCACTCCATCACAGGGTGAGCACTCCATCACAGGGTGAGCACTCCATCACAGGGTCAGCACTCCATCACAGGGTGAGCCCTCCATCACAGGGTCAGCACTCCATCACAGGGTGAGCACTCCATCACAGGGTCAGCACTCCATCACAGGGTGAGCACTCCATCACAGGGTCAGCACTCCATCACAGGGTCAGCACTCCATCACAGGGTCAGCACTCCATCACAGGGTCAGCACTCCATCACAGGGTCAGCAGTCCATCACAGGGTCAGCACTCCATCACAGGGTGAGCACTCCATCACAGGGTGAGCACTCCATCACAGGGTGAGAACTCCATCACAGGGTCAGCACTCCATCACAGGGTCAGCACTCAATCACAGGGTGAGCACTCCATCACAGGGTCAGCACTCCATCACAGGATCAGCACTCCATCACAGGGTCAGCACTCCATCACAGGATCAGAACTCCATCACAGGGTCAGCACTCCATCACAAGGTCAGCACTCCATCACAGGGTGAGTACTCCAACACAAGGGTGAGCACTCCATCACAAGGGTGAGCACTCCATCACAGGGTCAGAATTCCATCACAGGATCAGCACTCCATCACAGGGTCAGCACTCCATCACAGGGTGAGTACTCCAACACAAGGGTGAGCACTCCATCACAAGGGTCAGCACTCCATCACAGGGTGAGCACTCCATCACAGGGTCAGCACTCCATCACAGGGTCAGCACTCCATCACAGGGTGAGTACTCCAACACAAGGGTGAGCACTCCATCACAGGGTCAGAATTCCATCACAGGGTCAGCACTCCATCACAGGGTGAGCACTCCATCACAGGATCAGCACTCCATCACAGGGTGAGCACTCCATCACAGGGTCAGCACTCCATCACAGGGTGAGTACTCCAACACAAGGGTGAGCACTCCATCACAGGGTCAGAATTCCATCACAGGGTCAGCACTCCATCACAGGGTGAGCACTCCATCACAGGATCAGCACTCCATCACAGGGTCAGCACTCCATCACAGGGTCAGCACTCCATCACAGGATTCGCGACTGAAGGTGATTTTGGGCAGGAATTTGTAATCTGTTGAGGATGCTAGTCACATCTCACCCAATGTTGGTGAAAAACACCGCGACGTAGTTAACAACCACTGCGACCAGACAGGTCCTCCGACTTGTGGATCCATCCGAGGGATGGCGGACACATTGAGGTGTTGCCCTGCCTGTGAAACATCCAGGATGGAGGTTTGGAGGCCAGGCGAGCCATGACAAGGTAACCGACATACTTTTGGCAGCCAGGGTTCTGGATTCCAATCGTTTCAGTGATTTGATGATCAGCAATGAATATGACGGTATATTCTGTGTCACGTGGCCCAAAGTCGTCATGCCTCTTATTGTGATGACCTGCCATATCAGTATGGATGGTTCAGGTCCGACTTTGGATAAACATATACAGTAATTATTATATTATTTCAGCCATGTGTCTCAGATATATACATAGTACCATTCTCTAAAGTCTAAACCATGACATCACCAAGTCTGATTGGATGTACAAGTTCCTACATGAGCATTCCCAGCTAACACAACAACGTTGAGCTGACATAATTTTGTCCCGGCGGGCCAATGGTGAGTCGACGTTGGAACGGAGCGCATTACCAACGTTGGGCCGACGTTGGACAGACGTTGGAATGAATTGTTGGGCTTTGGAAGGCAACGTTGGACCGATGTCATGTTGGCGTTGGAATTGAGTGTTTGCCCAACGTCGGAGCGACGTTAATTCGACGTTGGAAGGGAGCGTTTGTCCAACATTCGGCCGTCGTTGAACAAACGTTGGTCTGACGTTGGAATGAATTGTTGAGCCACCATTAATCGGACTGTGGAAGGCAACATTGGACCGACGTCATACTGGCGTTGTAATGGAGCGTTTGCCCGACGTTGGCCGACGTTATGCAGACTTTGTAAGGGGACGTTTGCCAAATTTTCAGCCGACGTTAATCAGATGTTGTAAGGGAGTGTTTGCCCAATGTTGGGCCAACGCTATTCAGACGTTAGAAGAGAGCGTTGGGCCAACGTTGTTGTGTTAGCTGGGAATTAGAGGACTCAAATTTTCAGCTCACCTGGACAAAAGTTCAGGGGAGCTTATGCGTTGGCACGTCGTCAGTCCGTCAATCGGTCCGTCCGTAAACACTTGAAACTTCTTCTCTGAAACCGCTGATGGGATTGCGACCAAATTTGGGACAAATGATATTTGTTGTGTTGTGACTAAAGTTTGTTCACTGCATTAAAAAAAATCGAGGACTAAGGGGGTTTACGGGGGGTAAAAGTGATCCAGGTTTGACCCCCAAAATAGGAATTTGCTTTTTTATCTGTAACCACACTCAATATTTCGATGAAACTGGACCACAACCTTCATCATCCGTGATGTGCCGAAGTTTGTTGATGGCACTAAGAAAATCAAAGTCTAAGGGGAACTACGGGGGTCAAAGTGGGTCCAGGTTTGACCCCCCAAAATAGGTATTTGCTTTCGCTTCTGAAACTACACACACAATTTCGATGATACTTGACCACAACCTTAATCACCCATGATGTACCAATGTTGGACTTGCGTAAAATGTTGTTACAAATGTTACAAATGGTGCATAAAATGTTGGACAAAGTTCAAGGCATTAGAAAAATTTGGATCTTAGGAGGTATATGGGGTTGGGGGGGGGGGGGGGGGAGAGGGCGTTGCCCCCCAAAATAGGTATGCTTTTCTTTGTTTGTTTAACGTTTTATGATTATATTAGTATGAAAATTGTGAAAACCTGCTGCCTTGCCTTCTAGCAACCATTGAAATTGGTGTAAAATACCTTTATTCGGTGCAGTATACTGTTTATTCTACCAGGTGAGCACCAGGGGTATTGCCCCTATATTTTTATTAAACATAACAGGAGCGTTATGAAGTTGCACGAGTATTAAAATTAAGATGTTAATTTTCATGATCGTAACCAGGTAGACTAAAATGCTGAAGTGAATCAACCACATCAAATCGGTGGTGTGACGGAGCCTTCAAAACGGAGCGACGGAGGAACAAAATTCCAACCATTGTGCAAAAAACGAAAAAATTGTTTTATTCTGTCATATATGTCTGTCCAGGTTAGTGAGAAAAAACTTCCTACTAATCATATAAAACTGCATATTGAAAAATAGAAAAGATTATGCGGCTGGTCGAGATAGCTAACTGGATTATTGATAGGAAGTAGAGTGGTTGTGAGTGGGAGGATGTCTGCCTCGTAGGAGGAGAGTAGGGGGTACCTCAGGGATCAGTACTCGGACCATTATTATTCATCAATGATTCAGATAGTGGAGTTAAGAGTAGGCTTTTAAATTAGGCAGACACAAAGCTTGGAGGTAAGGTGGATATGAGGAAAAGAGAGGGTGGGAGTGATCAGATTCAGGAAGTCTAGATACTTCATTGGATTGGTTCAAAGATTGACAGATATAGTTTAACATAAGGAAATGTAAGGTGCTGGGTTGGGTAGGAATTATGAAAATAGGGATTACATAAATCAAGGGGCAGTCATGGAGCATTTCACACAGGAGAATGATCTGGGGGTGGTAATACAGGGTGAGTCAAAAGTAGCGCCCGATCTCTGTTTATATACGTTTATATCGTATATATAGAGATATATATATATATATATATATATATATAT